>NC_133385.1:24004056-24135705 GCF_049309525.1 Garra rufa | reverse complement strand
ATATTTTTTTCAGGTTTCTTTGATGAATAGAAAGTTCAGAAGAACAGCATTTATCTCAAATAGAAATGTTTTGTAACATTATAAATGTCTTTATCATCACTTTTGATCAATTTTAAGCATCCATGCTTTACAAAGTATTAATTTCTATCATTTTATCCACCCAAAAAATTATACTGACTCCAAGCTTATGAATGGTATGTATAATGTTACAAAAACTTTTTATTTCAGATAAATTTTGATCTTTGGATCTTTCTATTAATCAAAGTATTCTGAAAAAAAAAAAAATACTAATAATATTAATATTTAACTGTTTTAAATATTGATTGTTTTTGCTGTACTTTGGCTCAAATACTTTGGTGAGTAGAAGAGACTTCTTTAAAAAAACATAAACAAAATCTTACTGTTAAAAACTTTTGACTGGTATATTTTTATGTGCATATATAGAAATACGAGCACAAAAATGTTCTGGCTGTGCAAAGGTAAGAAATATTAAATATTAAACATATACATATCTTACAAATGGCAAATATCTCTGAGAGTTAAATGTACAGTTTCTTTTGACTCAAAAAAAAATATCTATCTATCTATCTATCTATCTATCTATCTATATATATATATTTTTTTTTTTTTTTTTGAGCAGCAAATCAGAATATTATAATTATTTCTGAAGGATCATGTGACTGGAGTACTGATGCTTAAATAGTTAAAATATTTCAAAATTTTACTGTTTTTGCTGTACTTTGGATCAAATAAACGCAGGCTTGGTGCGCAGAGGAGACTTTTTTGAAAAAAAAAAACATTAAAATTCTCTGTTCAAAAACGTTTGACTGGTAGTGTACTTTTTATTTAAAGCACCATTTCTATTTTATATCTTTTCTATCTATACATTGCCTACTAAGAGACTGTATACACTAAGAATTGTCTTGTACAGTGAACCTGTTTGTCTATGTAGCAGTTTGACATTGAATTTTGATCAAATAAATAGGTGCAGTGCTGTAATTATTAATGTTCTCATCTAGTAGTGTAAATTGAACATGAAAACATTAAAAGTAAAGACTGCACCTTTAAGAAGGGAACCTCCCACGTGTTGCATGTTGTCCATGCCACAGGTTGCCTACCTGTCTCGCATAACTCTGCACTACCCTCCTCACGTTCACCAGAGAGAAATATGTGAATGCGGCTCAATCCAACCTCCTCCGAATCGCTCTTGGATTGACTCCGCCCTCAAAAGTATCGCGACTGACACATTTGACATCCTCTCAGAAAAAAAAACTCCGCTTTTGTGGTCGAGGTCGTTAGAAACCTCTCGGGTTTCCTCGCTTTTCCCACAGCTGTGAGGAGTTGTCGCCTTTTGAGTGTCGACTATGCTGGACCCGTCCTCCAGCGATGAATCTGAGGGCGAACTACCACCTGAGGACGAGCCGCCCGTTAAAACTGGGAAACCTGTTAAAAAGAGTCCCAAACCTGAAAAGACGTCGGACGCCCCGCGGACCCAAACCAAGGAACCGGTCCCTTCTCCAGCCGATGCCGACAAAACCGAGCAGGAGAGACTTAAGAAAGAGGAAGCGGAGAGGAAAATTAAACTACAAATTTATGTGTTTGTGTTGAGATGTATCGCGTATCCGTTCAACGCCAAACAGCCCACAGATATGGCTCGGCGTCAGCAGAAGGTGAGTGACCGTTAAACCAGTGTTTGGAATATTTCGCGCTTTAAATAATTTCGCGCGTCTCCTCAATATATTGAAACCTCTGGTGCCAAACCTGTTCACTGAGGCAAACTTTTGTCTTTTTACACCCAGCGCATCGGTCAGTGGCTCAGTGTTGTGTTCAGTACTTACAAAGAGTACTTTTACAGGTTTAAAAGAATATTTGTAAGACTGCCAGCTGCAAATTCTTGCGCGTCACACTTTTAAACGACTTGACAGGTGTTTGTTTACTGTGCTCATACAGTAGCCTACCTGTGTTACCCATCTGGAGCAATTGGAGCATCAAGCTAAACTGTTTATGCACTGATAAGATGAAGGTTAGTAAAGGTTAGCGATAGAATCATGCTTAAGATATTATAAAGTTAGAAAATGTATAAATGGCTTTGTTTTGCCATAAAAAGGAGATAATTTTTAACATAAAATCGTTTTGGTAGGCTATGTTGCTTTAGGTTAATCTTATTTGTATTTATTTCAAAACTGGTAGGGAAATGAGTGACTGTAATGATAAGTAAATGTAAACAATTCATTTTACACAAAAAAATTAGTGTAATAGACTATGTGGCCATAATACTTTAATAATGAATAATATATTTCTTTTATGCCAAAAATCTTTCGAATTTTACGTAAAGATCATGTTCCATGAAGGTATTTTGTAAATGTTCTACCGTAAATATATCACAACTTAATTTTTTCTTCATTTGGACAACTTTAAATGAGATTTTCTCAATATTTTGATTTTTTGCACCCTCAGATTCCAGATTTTTAAATAGTTGTATCTTAGCCAAATATTGTCCTATCCTAACAAACCATACATCAATGGAAAGCTATTTATTCAGCTTTCAGATGATGTATAAATCTCAATTTAAAAAAAAAAAAACCTTTATGACTGGTTTTGTGGTCCAGGGACACTGTGCTCTATGCCAGAAAAGGATATTAAAATGACCAGCAGGATGTAGTGTGGCCAAGAAAATACCTTATTATTTGTTTACGGCATCCATTCATATTTAACCAGTTTGTTGTCATATGTGACCCTGGACCACAAAACCAGTCATATAGGTACATGTTTTTTTTGTGCTGTAGAATGCTTTGCACTGATTTGTGATGTTAGGATAGGGCAATATTTGTCCGAGATACAACTATTTGAAAATCTGAGGGTGCAAAAAAATCAAAATTTTGAGAAAATTGCCTTTGAAGATGTCCAAATTAAGTTCTTAGCAATGCATATTACTAATCAAAAATTCAGTTTTGATATATTTACAGTAGGAAATGTACTAAATATCTTAGTGGAACATGACCTTTACTTAATATCCTAACGATTTTTTTTTTGGCATAATTTTTTATTTTTTTTGGCTATGGCTTATATTATATGCGTCACATACTTAGAAAAGTGTCCAAAATGGTTTTGTTGCCCTGAGGTATCATGGTGCAACATCATTACAAATATCAGAAAATATTATTTTCATTATTTCAGGCCCTGTTTGGGGTTCTGCCACACTGTCTTTGGACAACCTCTAGGCACCCATTTGATAGGACAGTTCCCTGAGGAACTAGCAACTTCATGCAAGAACTCTAAAGATCGTCAACAATTCCCTCAGTAACCCCATCAGACAGGAAAAGCTTTGAGGCACTTTAAACATGTTTTGAACTTCTATGAGTGCACAATATTTGAGGCACCTTCAGAAGGGTGCCTAGAGGCTCTCAAGAGGGTTCTGCCAGTGTGGCAGAGTGAGGAACCACAAATGCTTCCTCAAGCCTTCTTTTCATTTTTATGGTGAATGTTGCACCATGTTGCCTCAGGGTAATAAAGCACTTGTCTCACTTCACAAGTACTTGCAGATGAGATGGATAATATTAAAGAGATGACTTAGGGAAAAAATGGTCTTGGTTACACTGCTTCATGATGATTATAATATCATTTTTTTGCCGTAGTGCCGAGGAATAGTTTATCCAAGGATGAAAATGGTCATAATTTGATCACCCTCTTGTTGTTCCAAACCCACAAGTGCTTTCGTTCATCTTTCAAATGCAAATTTAAATATTTTTAATATTCTTTCATCATTTTGACTGTTAATTGCAAGTCTTGATAATCTACATTTACAGAGTAATTGGTGATAGAATTTTATTTCTTGGGTAAAGTGTCCGTTTTAAAGCGATGGTTTGGAGTAGATTTGCTCATTGCTATGCACTCCGAAGCCCATCTAAATGCCCCATCCGAAGTTTTTTTTACCTTAGTCGAACATTGACGGAGATATTCGAGCTTGTCGAATGGCTTGCTACAGCCGTACATGGTACATGTGATGTATCTCGTAAATTGCACCACTAAACGTGCAAGTAATCTTACCAAACTTCTACAGTAGTGTAAATAGGGTATGTACTCACAAATTTTCCAATGCAGCGTTTTATAAGTCCACCATGATGAGTGTATTAAAAACAACTGTTACCCGATCCCGTAAAAGTCCACCTACTACGTCTGTGTGCATGTCAACGTAGTAGGTGGACTTTTACGTGCTTTTCCCAAACCAGGGAAGTGACGTCGACGTGTCGCCATTTGTAGTTTTTGAGACTAGTAAGGATCGGGTAACAGTTGTTTTTAATACATGATGGACTTACAAATTTTCCAATGCAGCGTTTTGTGAGTACATACCCTATTTACACTACTGTAGAAGTTTGGTAAGATTACTTGCACGTTTAGTGGTGCAATTTGCGAGATACATCACATGTACCATGTACGGCTGTAGCAAGCCATTCGACAAGCTCGAATATCTCCGTCAATGTTCGACTAAGGTAAAAAAAAAAACTTCAGATGGGGCATTTAGATGGGCTTCGGAGTGCATAGCAATGTAGTCAAATCTACTCCGAACCATCGCTTTAAGTACATACGAGAGCAAGAACCAGCAGCTTTGTTTTGAAACTATTTTTCTCTCTTCTTGGTATAAATGTAGAATCACTTATGAGAAACAAGCACATATGCTATTTTTACCAGCACACACCCACTACCTCCAACATATACAGCTTTTGGAATCGACTTATTAAGTGATTTTCTGCTTAATGCATGTAATCATAGTTCTAAAGCTCGAAACATCTTCAAAGCAATTGTTTAAAAAAAGGACTGATAATGACCTATTATCAACTTTGCACCTGTGGGACCTGTACATTTCATTCCAATTCCAGGTGCTAATCTTAACTTTATTTTTGCTCTAAGAAAGCTTGAGAAATACTTCTGAATGTTAATTTCATGCATGGACTACTCATATACAACAGGTGGCAAATGAGAAAAGAAAAGCTTGTCCTTAAAATGATTGTGTTCTTGGTGAATTGTTTACATCCCCATGAAATCAAAATGAAAGTTTTTTGGCTTTTAGTATGAATGCATTAGCCTTAAGGTTATTTATACACTAGTATGCTCCAAAACAATCACATAATTTGCATTTAAAAGATATAAGCATTTAAAACTTACAGTCTGTCACTTCCAGCAATATGAATTAACAATTTTGATGACATTACCCTGCACTTTAGCTTCTCATCAAACTTTCTTTCCAAATCAAATGCTCTCTAGAATCAAAGAGAAATATGCGCAGAAGCTGCATCAAAATCGGTCATGTTCATAGATCTACTGTTTTCTGTTCTATACAGAATGCGATTGTTTTGCTTTAGTAACAGTTTGATATTAAATCTAAAGGGGAAATCTATTAGACTGTGGCTTTCCTAAGATGTCAAATGTGGCTTTACTGAGTTCATCGGCTCTGAATGGTCTCCCAAGCTGTGATGTAAACAAAATGCTATTGGCTATTTAAAAAATGGGGCAGGGCTGCTTGATGTCTGGTAAGGTCTGGGAACCTTGGCCACTTTGAATGGCCAAGGACCATCCTGAAGTTGAAAATTCCACCCAAAAATGGAAATTCTGTCATTAATTACTCACCCGTAAGACCTTCTTTCATCTTTGGAACACAAATTATGTAATTATATTATATTTTTGATGAAATTCGAGCCTCACATAGACAGCAAGGGTCCTTCCATGTTCAAGGCCCAGAAAGGTTCTAAGATGATTGACAACGTAGTCCATGGGACATAAACTAAAGTTTACAGTCTGCTCATCATCTTATACTCCTTATGTTCAGAACATGACAAACACTTAAGGTTTCTAAATTCTTTACACTTTTTCAGTCATTTTTCCTTAACAAAATAAATGATGTCTTAATAGGAAGATTTTTAGTTTCTGCATGCTCTAATAAGTGATTGTTTCAAATCATGAAACAGGTTTGTGCTGCCTGACTTTGAAGATGTGTATCTTCAGCACAGATTTGATGCAGGGTGCAGATGTAAATTTATGTTCATTTTTAAAAACAGTAACATCTGTAGAAATTGTTCCTTTACATTACTACTCATTTGACATGAAAAGCCCACATTTCTTTTACTTCAGTAAATTCATGGTAAATGATGGCGATTTGTAGATTGAAAAGTCTTCTTACTGTATTATTTTGCGCAGTGTTTCTTCTCTTTGTCAGCGTTGTTAGTGCTGTTTAGTGCTTGTGTGGCCAAGACTGATCAGAGAGGAAATGTCTCGTGAGCCCGCGTTGCACTGGCGTTTAAACTTTGAGCCGAGCAGATAAATGGTCCATGTGGAACACTTCAAATGAGCTTTGAGTTTTGTTATGCATTTGGTAACACTTTGAATTTCGAAGTTTTCATCAAACAGTATTTCTGGGAAATGTGTTGTGTTCTTTACCATTCTGCCTGGAAAAAATGGATCTGTTATTGTGGTGACATTTCCACGCCCCTAAACATGATGCGGCATAAAATGAAATGTGATTGGTTGCATTACATGTCAGTCATATAGCCTCTTGGGCAGTCCTTGGTCATTCATTTGCCATTCATTTAGCCTACACCGTTATTATTTACAGTCAAGCCCGGGATTATTCATACCCCTGGCAAATTCAGATTTAAAGTTACTTTTATTCAACCAGCAAGTTTTTTTTATTTTATTATAAATGAACAGATGTCTCCCAGAATATAATAAGACGATTTACAAGAGGCATCATTGTGGAAAAAATTATTACTCATCTTTTATTTACATTTGAACAAGAAGTGGCATGTCCAAAATTATTCATACCCTTCTCAATAATCAATAGAAAAGCCTTTATTGGCTATTACAGCAATCAAACGCTTCCTATAATTGCTGACCAGCTTTTTGCACGTCTCCACTGGTATTTTTGCCCATTCATCTTTAGCGATGAACTCCAACTCTTTCAGGTTGGAGGGTCTCCTTTCATCACCCTGATCTTTAGTTCCCTCCACAAATTCTCAATTGGATTTAAGTCAGGACTCTGGCTGGGCCACTGCAAAATGTCGATGTTTTTGTCTGCTAACCATTTCTTCACCACTTTTGCTGTGTGTTTTGGGTCGTTGTCATGTTGAAATGTCCACTGTTGCCCAAGGCCAAGTTTCTCTGCAGACTGCCTGATGTTGTTGTTGAAAATTTTGATGTATTGCTCCTTTTTTATGGTGCCATTTGCTGTGATTAGGTTCCCTGGTCCACCGGCTGAAACCCCCCCCCCAAAACATTAGGTTCCCACCACCATGTTTGACAGTGGGGATGGTGTTCTTAGGGTTGAAGACTTCTCCTTTTTTACGCCAAATTAAGGCTACATCATTGTGGCCAAACAATTCAATTTTTGTTTCATCTGACCATAAAACAGAAGACCAGAAGTCGTCTTCTTTGTCCAGATGAGCATTTGCAGAGGCCAAGCGGGCTTTCGTGTGCCTTATCTGGAGAAGTGGTGTCCTCCTTGGTCTGTGTCCGTGGAACCCAGCGGTGTACAGTGTCCATTGGACTGTCTGCCTTGAGATGTTGCCACCAGCAGAGCCCAGATTCATCAGGATGGCCTTGGTGGTGATCCTTGGATTCTTTTTTACCTCTCTCACTATCCTCCTGGCCAGCACAGGTGTCACTTTTGGCTTCCGACAACGTCCTCTGAGATTTTAACCACTGGAACTTCAAAACATTTAGATATAGTTTTATAGCCCTTTCCTGACTTGTGAGCAGCCACAAAGCGCAGCCGCAGGTCCTCAGTGAGCTCCTTTGTCTTAGCCATGACTGTCCACAAACCAACAGCAGAGAGCTTCTGTTTTTCACCTGTTGAGTTGATTAAAACAGCTGTTCCCAATGAATCAGGGTAATTAGGATGCTTTAGAACAGCTTGAACTATTTGGAATGGTATAGAACTTTGGATTTTCCTATAAACTGTGACTACGTTTACATGGACACCAGTAATCTAATTAATGACCTTATTCTGAATAAGACAATAATATGATTAAGCTGTTTACATGAGTTGCTTTTAGAATATTCCTTTCATGTTCCCGTTTTACATGTTATAGTGCATAGATCGATTAATGACACACATCATTAGGTCCACACGCGACGCTATCAGTTCATCTTTGTTATAAACTTTTGGATGTTTGGGTTTTAATTTTACAAAAGCTTGAAGTGGCTCTGGACATATGCAACATTTTTTAGAATGTGTGAGTTAAAATTTGCCGTGGTCGCATTTGTGCGAGTGCGTGCTGTGCTGCTCCAAAGCGTCTGCTCCATACAGCGAGCGTTTCAGAGCCAGTCAGTTTTTAGGAGAAAAAAAAACACACGCAAGCACAGTCACCGAAAGCCAGTTTAGTTTTACTTTTTTTGTTTGTTTTCATTTTGAAAACCCTGTTATCTTTGCCGTTTACCTCACATTACGCTTTGGAGGCTTTCTTTTATTAATTATTTTGATTGCTCAGTGTTTGCGCGCCCTGTAATAAATTGTTTAGTCGGCATATAACAGCATGTGATGGAGTCCATGCCTCGTCTTATTAGTTTTTGTTAATAAATGCTATATAAGTTTTAATTTATTTTTGTAGTGCTGTTTAATTAAAAATAACAAATCCATCTTTTAAGAATTTGTTTTAATCTTAAAATTGATAGGTGTAGCCTTACATATGCAAGCAAAACCAAGATCATGAATTCGAAAGTAAAAGTAAAAAGCATCCTAAGACATTCCAATAGCGGAAATCCCGTTCACAAAATTAAAATAAATACTTACAAATAATACTAATGAAAAAGGGGGTTGAATATTAAAAACGTTTCCATAAAACTAAAAATTATGATAACAAACTAGGCTATTTATCAGCAATGAGCATTGATTAAGCCCATGTTGTAGCAAAAAATAAATAAATAAAAATGAAACCAAAGCGCGACCAACTGAGAGCGTTACTATGCCGCGTTCCAGACAACCCGTTACCCGTGTTTTTCCAAACTTCTACCCGTGAAAGTGCACTGGAACGGCACTCAAACCCGTGAATTCCCACCCGTGAACTCGTACTAGATCGACGATGTACTCCCAGTCCCGAGTTCTGACGTGACATAGCCCGAGAAATAACAATAAAGCCTCTAGGGGTACGGTTTTTAGTGGCACACGGTGGAAAAATAGAGTTTAGGACAATATAACGTTGCAATCAAATTATTAATACTATAAAAATAATAAATGCTTGGCGTGACTTGCCTGGAACGCTACAAAGTCCTGAGTCGTGGTTTGAACACGTGATTTACGAGCTCAAAAACCTGCCTGGAACGCAGCATTAGTGTGTATCCTGTCACAAAATGTGGCGAAAAGTCCTACACAAGGGGAATAGTCTGATTAAGGTGTATACATGTCTTCCATAATGCGGCTAAAATAGGAATACTCCACCTGTCTTAATTCGATTTGTGTTTACTCAGATTATGACTTTAGTTGGATTAAATTAATCAAAAATATCAGTTTACATGGTTGCTTCTTAATCAGAGTATTGACTTAATCGCGTTAAAATCGGAATATTGTTGTCCATGTAAACGTACTCTGTGACAGTTTGCAAAGGGTATGAATAATTTTGGACATGTCGCTTTTTGTTCAAATGTAAATTTGATGGCTCTTGTACATCGTCTTATTATGTTTTGGGAGAAGCCTGTGTCATTTCCGGTCAAAAAAAAAAAAACTTGCTGGTTGAATAAAAGTAACTTTAAGTCAGAATTTGCCAGAGGTATGAATAATTTTGGGCTTGACTGTTTTTCTTTACTTCTTATTTCATCAACTACACTTGTGGATTTTAAGTACAAGGTACATTAGAAAAATACCATCTTGTCAGTTTAGTTTACTTGAATTCTCTTCACATCAAACAAATGTACACTGTACATCTACTGAATTGTATGTTTTTGTTGTTTCATTACATGATGTGTCAAATACTGATTTTACAAATATGAGTCTATATAATCCTCCAAGTCATACAGTGCAAAAGCAGAAGAAAATTGTGTTACATGCATCCAATAAGACCCTGTGACCTCCATTTAACTTAGAATTATGGCCTACCGTTCAATCGAAATGCTTAAGGGCACCACCAGGGCCTCCCCATAAAAGTGAGACGACACAAGTATCACCTTTATTTACACTTAAAATCGAGAAGAAATAAATCTACCTTTAGTCTTTGTTGAATAAATATTCTCAGTTGGAGGCGATCTTGAGAGTAGCTAGGGGCAGATTATTGATTTTCTGTCATGGCTCATAGAAATATCTCTGCTGCCTAAATGAGAAGGTAACCTTCCCAGCTTCGCAGATCTGATCAGGTGATACTCAAGTATTCCTTGAGGCACTATTTTCCTCCTGGATATGATGCAGGTAGTGAGAGGACTCCTTTACTGCCCTGCATGTGATCAGCCATCCTTCACTTTTGATATACCACTCCACATGATGGAAGTCAGTCAGTGTAAGTATGCTGCCGGTTACCCTTTTACAGTCACTAGGGACCCATCCACACACTTCTTCTGTCTTTTGAGCTGTCCAGAGTGTCTGGATGACTTTGTACAAGATCTTACGAGAATGTGAAGGCATTGTTATGCATAAACTTACTGTGCTTCTTTAATCGCAGACGCACTGTCAAAGTAACACAATGCCTTTTAGAGTCTGTGCTATCAAAAGGTATCTGATCAAGAACTGGCATTGTAGTTTTGCAGTATTTGAATTTAACCTTTTCTTTTGTTACGACTTCTCTTACAGTGTTTTTTCTTTCTTATTTAGTCTTTGTAATAAGTAGCTTTGGGCACAAGGAAGCCGACATTTATGTGTTTTTCCCAAAGCCACCATGTTGTCAACCCACTTTTGTGTTATTCAAGTGCATTGCAGAGCTTTTATTTTCAGCACATGCTGTTACACTGAAATTCAGTGCAAATGAAAAATGGATTCGAATGTGGGCATCTTGAACGTGTTGTGAAGCCTCATTTGGATTAAAACATGCTAAATTATACCACACACAGTTTTTGCTTTGATTATAGTGTAATAACTAGTTCTGGGCTTTTTTTTGTATTTTGGGAAAAATTTAAATTGTTATGATTATTTATATAGACATTTTTTAGTGAGATAAGAAATATGGCAAAGGGGAACAAACACTTCTTACAAAATAGAGCAAATTTACTGCCTACTCTAATCTGTAATTAGGGGCCAAGCACTGATAGTGCTTAGGCACTTTTTGTATTCATTATGAAATATTATATTTGGCACAGATAAAGGACAGTCGAATTTGATAAAAAATGTCTTTGCACCGCTTTAGTGGATTCTGACCAAACTTGGTATGTGTTATACCAAGCATGACCTGAGAGCACATGAGTAGTTTCAGCACAGACCCACCTACTGGTCAAAAGATATATAAAAAAAATGTAATTTTTGTTTATAACTTCTAAACTGTTTGACCAAAAATCATGAGATTGATCTTGTTAGATTTGGAGCAGCATACCGAATCAAACAATACCCAATTTTCCTATGTCAACCATTTTGAGCATAGCCTGTTTCGAATTTTAAAAACGCTTTAACGTATTGTTATGAATCTTACAGAAGCACTTGCAGGAAAGATATAAAATTTGGCATACAGATAGAGGACAGTCTTATCATTAATCATAGCAAATTTGGAGCCTCTAACTCAGACTCCCTAGCACTACCACCAGGCCAAATTTGCACTTGTGTTTCTGCTAAATTAAAAAACAAAATTCTTTTTTCCCTGATTCCTTGGCTTATGCCGAGTTGAATGCATACCAAAATGTACATTTTTACAGCTAAAGATTTGTTGCGATTTTGAATTTTATGAAAAATCTACTTTCAACTTCAGAGCATTCTGACAATAGATTTCAAAAGCTTTTTTAATTTAGAAAACTGATTTCGTAAAGTACAACAAATTTGACGAAGTTTGTGCAAAAATGGACATGACACTATATCTCTGCAATGTTTTAGTGGATTCTGACCAAACTTAGTATGTTAGTATTTGTACATGAGTAGTTTTGGCACCACACCACCTGCTGGTCAAAATATACAAATCTTACATTTCTGCTTATTACTTCTAACCAGTTTGCCCCAAAATCATAAGTTTGATCTCATTAGATTTAGAGAGGCATACCGAATCAAACAGTAACTTCTAACTTATGAACCATAAAGTCTTGAAGCAAATTTTTTCCTGATTCCTTGGCTCATACTAAGTCAAAGGCATAGCAAAATTTACATTTCTACGGGTCAAGATTTTTTCACAATTTAGAATTTTCCAAAAATATACTTTTTCGAACTCGCCCTAGATGGTTTGTCCAATTATCACCAAAATTGGGTCAGATCATCTTCAGAGCATTCTGGCAAAAGTTATCAAAAGCTTTTTGATATAGCAAACCGTTTTTGTGTTTTAGCGGATTCTGACCAAATTTAGTATGTGTTATAACAAACATGACCTGAGGGCACATGAGTACAGTAGTTTCGGCACAGTGTCACCTACTGGTCAAAATGTAGTAAAAAAAAAAATTACATTTCTGCTTATTACTTCTAATAAAGTAAAAAAAAAAAAAATCGACTGGTCTCGTTAGATTTAGAATGGCACACTGGATCAAACGATACCTAATTCTATCATTGGCCTTTTTGGGCTTTATCCATTTTGAGTTTTGTAGTCAAATACTGTATTAACAAATGTCTTTAACAGGGGTCTCTAACCCTGGTGTGGGGCATTTTGAATTTTGTAGTAAACTGCTCTAGTTTACAAACACTTTAATGTATTATAAATCTTATAATGCTTATAGAACCACTTGCAGGAAAGTTATGAAATTTGCTATTCTGATAAAGGACAGTCTCATCATTAACCACAGCAAATTTGAAGTCTCTATCTCCAACTCTCTAATGCCACCAACAGGCCAAATTTGCACTCATGTTTCTGCTAATAACTTCTGAACTGTATGGTCTTAAAGATTTTTTTTCTGATTCCCTGGCTCATACTGAGTCAAATGCATATTAAAATGTACATTTCTACAGGTCAAGATTTTTTCGCAATATTGAATTTTACAAAAAACTTGGTATGTGTTATTGTAACAAGGGAGGTCTGGAGACTGACGTGTGGATCCAAACGCAGGCTTTATTTAAACAGATCGTGGTAAAACAGACAGGGTCAATCACCAGCAAACGACAACAACGAAGATAATCCAAGAGCGTAATCCAATAAACAGGCGTGGGTCAAAATCCAGGTGAGCAAACAAAGTAACAAAGAAACAAACAATGAAACAAAACAAAACAAGGAACAAGGCTAAACTAAAACTAGACTAAGACTAGAAAACAAGACAGGAACAAACTATGAACTAAGAACTAGAAACCAGGAACAAGGGAAAACGCTTGGTAATGCAGCTAGGAGCAAACAATACTTCGCAGTGTGTGTGTGCGCAGAGCATGCTTTTATGGCTGACAAACAGGAAGTAACCAGCGAAGCAACAGAGGGAGCAGCAACAGTCAGTGAGGGGCAGGGCTCCCTCTGCTGGCCTGGTGTGACATAGCCCCCCCCAAAGAGCGGCTTCCAGACGCTCCAACAGAAACAACAACAAAAAACAGTCCAGGGGAGCGGCGGGAGGGGGCCAGGAGACTGAGGCAGAACTGGTTGGGCAAAGGCCCTCCAGAGCAGACCAGAAGATTCAGGAGCCCTCCAGGGCAGAGCTGGAGGCGGAGCGGCCCTCCGGGGCGGAGCAGGAGGCTTAGGAGCCGGGGCAGCCCTCCGGAGCAGAGCAAGAGGCTTAGGAGCCCTCCAGGGCGGAGCGGCCCTCCAGGGCGGAACAGGCGGCCGCGTCATGGACTGGGACCTGGGGAGAGCAGAGACAGAGGAGGCGGACAGAGCAAGGAGAGAAGTAGAGAGTTCGTAGGAGCACGCTGCCTCCATAGCTGTGACAGGGCAGACAGGGAGCTTAAGCAAAGCTGGCAGAGCAGGGAACCTTGGTGGAGCAGGCAGAGCAAGGAACCTTGGCGGAGCAGGCAGAGCAGGGAACCTTGGCGGAGCAGGCAGCGCAGGGAGCCTTGGCGGAGCAGGCAGAGCAAGGAGCCTTGGAGGTGCAGGCAGAGCAGGGAATTCCGCCATGAACGCCACCTCCAAAAGAGGTATAGGCGCAGCGGACATGTGGACAGATGAGGCCTCCAGAGCAGGCTTGTTGACAGACTCATGGGCAGAAGAGGCCTCTGGGGCGCAGTGTGCAGCCCACAAACTCAAAATGGCGATTGCCATCACAGGTAACGCAATTGGCAGAGGAATGCCCACCGGGTCAGTGGGCGTGAGGCTTGGGAGCGTTGGCTCTGCGTGGCTTGGGAGCGAAGGCTCTGGGCGCTTGGGTGAGACATGACTTGGCCTTAGCGCATCAGCTGTGACTTGACTTGGTTCTGAGGTAACAGCTTTGGCTTGACTTGGCTCGGAGGGAACTGCTGAGACTTGGCTTGGCGCGGCTGGAACGGTTGTGATTAGACTAGCCATTGTAGCAGCAGCTGTTTGACTTGACTCAGGAAGAACTGCTTGACTTGACTCAGGAAGAGCCGCTTGACTTGACTCAGGAAGTGAAGTTGCTTGACTTGACTCAGGAAGTGAAGTTGCTTGACTTGACTCAGGAAGTGAAGTTGCTTGACTTGACTCAGGAAGTGAAGTTGCTTGACTTGACTCAGGAAGTGAAGTTGCTTGACTTGACTCAGGAAGTGAAGTTGCTTGACTTGACTCAGGAAGTGAAGTTGCTTGACTTGATTCAGGAAGTGAAGTTGCTTGACTTGATTCAGGAAGTGAAGTTGCTTGACTTGATTCAGGAAGAGCGGCTTGACTCGACTCAGGAAGTGCTGCTTGACTTGACCCAGGGAGCTCAGCCCTTACGTGACCAGACTTTGCAGGAGTAGCAGCTGTGGTCGTGCTCTGACTTGGCAGGAGCAGGACCTGTACCATTACTTGACTTGGCTGAAACAGCAGCTGTCATGTGACTTGACTCTGCGGGAATAGCAGCTGGTGCAGGCTCAGGAGAAGCAGACATGATGTTCACAGGCTGTGGTCTGATTGACGTGACGTGAGCGGGCTCGGGCTTGGCAGATGGGACATTAGCGAATGCTGGCTTGGCAGACGTGACTTTGGCAGACGCTGGCTTGGCTGACGTAGCATTAGCAGTCGCTGGCTTGGCTGATGTGACTATAACGATCACTGGTTTGGCTGTTTGTGCTGACAGCAGTGGTGGGTCCTCCAAGCTTGATATTAGCCTCTGATAAGCCACGAAGATGTGAGGGTGTGATGCAGCAACCACCCTCTGGGCGACAGACTCGGGTGTGGGGGCCATCTTGGTGACAGGCTCTGGCGTGGTGGCCATCTTGCGAGAGGACTTGGGCGTGGCAGCCATCTTGAGTGCAGACTCTGGAGTGGCGGCAGCCATCTTGTGAACAGGCTCAGGAAAGGCGGCCGTCTTGTGAGCAGGGTCTGGAAGAGCGGCCATCTTGTGAACAGGATCTGGAAGGGCGGCCATTTTGGGTGCAGACTCAGGAAAGGCCGTTCTTATGAACGGGCTCAGGAGGGACAGCCATCTGGTGAACAGGCTTGGGGATGGCGGCCATCTTGTGAACGGGCTTTGGGGTGGCAGCCATCTTGCGAGAGAACTTGGGCATGGTAGTCTTTTTGTGAGCTGGGTCCAATAGGGCAGCCATCTTGAAAACAGACTCAGGAAGGACAGTCATCCTGTGAACAGGTTCTGGAAAGGCAGCCATCTTGTGAACAGGTTCAGGAAAGACAGACATCTTTTTAAAAGGCTTTGAGATGGTGGCCATCTTGTGCTGTAGCTCTAGGCTGGCAGACATCTTGTGCTGTAGCTCTAGGCTGGCAGACATCTTGTGCTGAGACTCTGGGCTAGCAGATATCTTGTGCCGTGGCTCGGAGCTAGCAGACATCTTGTGCTGTGGCTTTGGGCTAGCAGACATCTTGTGCTGTGGCTTTGGGCTAGCAGACATCTTGTGCTGTGGCTTTGGGCTAGCAGACATCTTGTGCTGTGGCTTTGGGCTAGCAGACATCTTGTGCTGTGACTCTGGGCTAGCAGATATCTTGTGCCGTGGCTCGGAGCTAGCAGACATCTTGTGCTGTGGCTTTGGGCTAGCAGACATCTTGTGCTGTGACTCTGGGCTAGCAGATATCTTGTGCCGTGGCTCGGAGCTAGCAGTCATCTTCTGCTGAGGCTCTAGGCTGGCAGACATCTTGTGCTGAGGCCCTTCGAGTATTCCCACAGTGAACGGAGATCCACAATACAACAACACAAAGTCAATAAATTGTACGAGGGTCCAACTAGGGTCCTCATCGGGTAAACTCAAACTGATGTCAGTGTCCAACCCGCTCCAAAAACATTCCTTCATCATCGATTTGTCACAAGGTGCCAGGTGACTGTATGTAATAAATTCCTCAACATAACATTCGATGGGACGGCCATTTTGAAAAATGGAGCAGAGTAAACTTACGGGGTTGGACAAACTTCCTGCTGAATCCATTCTTGGAGGGTTGTTCTGCTGGTGGGTAAAGCCGCTGGATCCGGGTGTGGCGAAGTATTCTGTAACAAGGGAGGTCTGGAGACTGACGTGTGGATCCAAACGCAGGCTTTATTTAAACAGATCGTGGTAAAACAGACAGGGTCAATCACCAGCAAACGACAACAACGAAGATAATCCAAGAGCGTAATCCAATAAACAGGCGTGGGTCAAAATCCAGGTGAGCAAACACAGTAACAAAGAAACAAACAATGAAACAAAACAAAACAAAACAAGGAACAAGGCTAAACTAAAACTAGACTAAGACTAGAAAACAAGACAGGAACAAACTATGAACTAGAAACCAGGAACAAGGGAAAACGCTTGGTAATGCAGCTAGGAGCAAACAATACTTTGCAGTGTGTGTGTGCGCAGAGCATGCTTTTATGGCTGACAAACAAGAAGTAACCAGCGAAGCAACAGAGGGAGCAGCAACAGTCAGTGAGGGGCAAGGCTCCCTCTGCTGGCCTGGTGTGACAGTTATAACAAACATGACCTGGAGGCATGCGAGTAGTTTCGGCACAGCACCTTCTACTGGTCAAAAAATATAAAATGTGTGTTTAATTTGATGAAAAATTTACTTTTTAAACTTGCCCTAAATGGTTGGTCCAATTTTCACCAAAATTGGCTCAGATCATCTTTAGAGCTTTTTGGTAAAAAGATATTAAAAGCTTTTTGAAATAGCAAACTGTTTTCATAAAGTACATTATCAAATTTGATGCAAAGTTTGTGGAAAAATGGACATGAGGCTATATCTCTGCCACGTTTTAGCAGATTCTGACCAAACTTAGTATGTGTTATAACAAACATGACCTGAGGGCACATGAGTAGTTTCGGCACAGTGGCACCGACTGGTCAAAATGTGTTAAAAAATACATTTCTGCTCATAACTTCTAATAAATAAAAAACAGACTGTTTCTAATTAAATTTGGAATGGCATACTGGATCGAACGATTTGGCCGTTTTGAGTTTTGTAGGAAAATACTGTATCAACAAATGTCTTTACAGGGGTCTCTAATCATGAGAGCAACTATACTGCAAAGTTCTGCTTCAATCCTAATCAAACACACCTGGAACATCAATCCAGGTGTTCAGGGCTACTTGTGTTGGAAGTCTTCAGGAAGGTAGCTCTCCAGGAGCAGGGTTGGAGAACCCTAGTCTTTACTAAGTAATTAAAGACAGCTTCTTAGCACCTCATCTTACCTATGTTGTGCTTGGCCCCTTAATTGCTGCTTGCAGCTCTATTATTCTTTTTAAATTTCTAAATTCCCAGCATGTCTAGTGATTTTGTGCTCCAAATATCAGGCTCAGCCAACATAAATTTGAGATGAAGTGTAGCTTCTATATTATTCTATATTATCTATGATTTCTGCCACAGTATTCTTTGCTCAGAAATCTGAAGGGATACGAGTGAGCACATAAAGCATTTACTCTGTTTAATGTATGTGATGCACGTTTCATTGCATGGCTGTGAAATGCTCTCACCTTTTGTGTCCATGATTGACGTGAGGTGTTTTATTCAGTTGACCTTGCTGTCAGTGGATACTCTCCAAAAGTATCTTCAGTCTATTCCCTTTATTTGTATGTAATCCAGATGGCACTCATTATTTGAATGTCATGGCCTTATATGTTGTTATTGCCACTGGCTAGTTCTGGAACCTGAAATGTGGAAGGTGTAATAAAGGTGCCAAGATGTGCTTCACCTGTAAATAAAACCGACGCTCCCGTAGGCATTATCGCACATTACTGTCTCATGGCAAAAATACAACGTCATTAAATTTCTATTTCAAAGGTAATTAAAATTCTAATTTAATGGAGAGGTGAAGGTAATCTGTTGCTAATCAGATTTTGTGTACTCATTCTTAATGGATTACTCACGACTGAGAGTCAGAGAACCAGAAAGCCCCTTATGAACCTGTTCACATCATCATTAGTACATTTCAAGGATCGCCCAGTGATTTGCCAGTGTGGGAAATGTAGTCAGAATTGTAATGAAGCAACTTGTTCGATTGTACCACCATGTTTTCATGAAGCAAAACAAACATCTGTGTGTTTCTGTGGTTACAGTCTTATAGTGACTAAGTGGCCAGATACTCATTGTGAATAAATTCATTGTGAATAAATGCAGTTTGAGGCGACTTGAAGCGATAATGTGGTATTTGGTACTTCTTGTGCTCATACTACTCTGTTTAGGCTGCAAGGATTTCTATACGGTAAATATATAGGATTTGACATCCCCATTTCTAACTCCATATTCGAGCCATTGTATTGTTGCAGTCTAAAGGGTTCAGCTTCAACCCTTTGACAGATGCCCTCACATTCTCCTTCGCTAATGTGAAATTCATGGTTGAATTTTTGATGACATGCTGGCCAGATTCTGAGCCAGACTTTGTATTTTTTTCTTTTGATTTTGGGATAAAAAATCACTCATGTTCTTGACAGGTTTCGTGAGATTCACCTGTGGAGTCTTATTCATTCATCTGCCTGCCTGTATATGATTGAACACCGCATAGCTAGAAGCAAGATGAACACACAGCGAGGAGAGAGGTTGTATTGGATCATATTGGTTATATCAAAATTGAATCAGAAAGCTGTTTAAATTCCAATTCAGTTGTTCAGTTTTAATTGAGATAGCAAACAGGAAGTAGAATTCAAATCAGTTGAAGATCATGTAACAGTTTATTAAGACAAACATTGAATGTTGGCTTGTCAAAAACTCCCTCCTGAATTAAAATTTCTGGATAATTTACTCACCCCCATGTCATCCAAGATGTTAATGCCTGTCTTTTCTCAGTCGAAAAGAAATTAAGGTTTTTAAGAAAAGCATTCCAGGATTTTTTTTTTCCTTAAAGTGGACTTCAATGGAGATCAATGGGTTAAAATCCAAATTACAGTTTCAGTGCAGCTTCGAAGGGCCCTACACAATCCCAGCTTAGGAATAAGGGTCTTAACCAGCAACGATTGGCCATTTTCTAAAAAGAATTTAAATTGATGTACTTTTTTCTCACAGGTGCTTTGAGTTTTTTGAGGACAACATTTCAAGAATTTTCTCCATATAGTAGACTTCAATTGTGCCCCCGAGTTTGAACTTCCAAAATGCAGTTTAAATGCAGCTTCAAAGGACTCTAAATGATCCCAACTGAGGAAGAACGGTCTTATCTAGCGAAACGATCGCTCATCATCTAAAAAAAAAAAAAAAAATAATTATATACTTTTTTAACCTCAATCGTCTTGTCTAGCACTGTCATGCGTATGCGTACTCTGTGTATTCCGTGTCAATACAGATAGGGAATGTCGAAAAACTCTCATCACATTTTCTCCTCCAACATTAAAAATCGTCCTACATTTTGAAGCTGCAATGAAACTGCATTTTGGAAGTTCAACCTCACGGGCACCATTGAAGTCCACTATATGGAGAAAATTCATGAAATGTTTTCCTCAAAAACGTATTTATGACTGAAGAAAGAAAGACAGGAATGTCTTGGAAGACAACAGGGTGAGTACATTATCAGTACACTTTTGTTCTGGAAGTGAACTAATCCTTTGAATAGGTAGATGGAAAGATGGATAGATGGACAGATGTTTGAAAAGCCACATTTTTAAATTTATATGCAGTTAATAGATTTAATCTTACTTAATTCTTGTGGAAGAATCAGAATTCTGTATTTTCCTCTTCCTGCCATCCCAGTTCATATTCCACTTCAGTTTTTATGGGGCATGGCCAATTCAATTCAAACTGAGCTAATGAACTGAAAGGGAGCCAATTCTTCATTTCTACATTTTGCTCAGCCCTGCCACTGTGTAGAGAGTGAACAAGTGAATATTGAAAATATTCTGTAGCAAAACCTTGATGTTTTTTTTTTTAATCCAAAGCAATTTGTCGCATCACCATTGATATGTAGGTACAAGTATAAATACAGGAATGGCTACTCATACAGTATGTTTGGATACTGCTAATATGAGTAGGAGTGTCTGCTGAATAACTAAATCTAAATGTGAATATCTGCCCACTGGGAGACTAATCTCTGTTTATGAGCCAGATTCCCTGCAGATGAGAGTTAGCTTCTGTCCTCGCAAATTGTTTGCTTTCCTTTGCTTTACACTCTGACTGTCAAGTGGGCTAAGGCTTTTCTCTCTAGCCGTCTCGCTGCATTTATTTCCTACCTTTTTCGCCTTCTCTGTTTTTCGTCTGTTCATTGTTTCTCAGTTTTCTGGCGAGAAGCCCCATATGTTTGCGCTCATGTGCTCACTATTATGATAGCTTATCCATTTCTTGATGGCGAACAGCAGCCTGATGGATGTCTCTCTCATTCCTCCACATATGTCTAATCCCTTGGCACAGTCTTGTGCATAGTTTTTCCTCTTCTGAATAGCTGTATGGTTTAGTTTATGTAAGCAGACTTGCCTCTGTTTCTCCACAGGAGATGAGTCCTTGACTCTGGTGGGGGAGATTGGCAGGCGGATGCCTTGCTGGAGGCACAGTCCCATCTTCTTTGTCATATTTCCCTTCCCTTGTCAGTTTTGCTCTCCATGAGATGCATATCTCCACACAGTGTTACGTAAGGCCATCTCCTTGCAGTGCAACGATAGGAAGTCACAGTGAGGTTCAGCGGGTGCTTACCTCACTTGGCACTTTGCTCTACGAGGCACGTTTAGGGCAAGCACACTAAATAAAGAAAGTATTCAAACACTACGAGTTTATGAGGAGTCTGCAGGTAGGTTATGACCTTGCAGCTTTGTGAGAATCTTTAGAGAACAGCAGGTGCATAATGCTTGAAATACAATTGTTGCGCTTGCTGAAATCTCCCGCGTTGGGTAATTCCATTACCCACACACCCACGTAATCTGCCTCCTCCTGAAAAAGGTTTAAACTCTACCAGACACCAAGCAGGAACATTGCAGCGTGGTGAAAGTGCCACGGCATCATGCAGAGCAAAGACAATCTGTCATCTTTACTCCTTATCTCTTGTTAGCGCCATTGTCGTCATTAATGATTTGTTTGTCCGGTATACAATGCTAGCCGGATATCCGTACTTCATCCTCCATCCCTATTAAACTGAATGGTTTCAGTCAGTCAGATTCTCTCTCTAATGATGCCCATAGGGTTTTTAACATGCTCACCGAGCGCTAGGGTGTTGCTTCTTATTTAGTCATAGCCAATGGCAGATTTGTATTTGACAAGCTTTGCATTTTGTCTCAGTGTTAGGTTAGGATTCACAAGAATTTGCTTGATGGGATGCAAATATGCTTTTATAAGTTATTTCATATTTCATATATTGAATAAATCATGGCTAAACAGCTGCACTGAAGAAGCAAATGCGCATTTAATTGGCCAAACTGCTCTCAGAACACCTGTTGTCTCAAAACTGAAGCTTCTCTACTGGCTGCATGTGTCCCACAGTCTTGTTGTTTTTGCGCCTTGAATAAACTTGATATAAATGTTGATCTGGAAGTTAGTAGTTCTTAATATATCTAAGGCAATATGCGAATATTGGATTAAATGTAAGGACCTAACAGTATTAAAACATCATTAGCCAGCTTCCCAGGCATGTACTTCCTCCCATGAGGAAACAGGCTTATAAATCATGCACAATGAGTTTTTTTGATGAAGTAAAAGTGTGCACAATCTCCTGTGAGGGCTAGGTTTAGGTGTAGGGTAGGTGTAGGGCGATAGAAAGTACGGTTTGTACAGTATGAAAACCATTACGCCTATGGAATGTCCCCATAAAACATATAAACCCAACATGTGTGTGTGTGTGTGTGTGTGTGTGTGTGTGTGTGTGTGTGTGTGTGTGTGTGTGTTTCCACTACTGATTGAATAAACCGTGCTTGGTTCGGTAGATCCTTTTGTGTGAAATTGGAAATGGCACTTTATATAAGAGATCATTCTGACTTTCATGCCTTATCCGTCAGCTTGCACTATACTCTGATTCAGTTTTGTGTGTGTTACAGTAGATGTTGAAAACTGTTCTTTTATGAATGGTTGTGCTTGTGCTTGTGCTTGTGCTTATTCACTTACATGTGAGCATGACTTTAACTTTAAAATTTTCAGTTTCTGGTTAAAATGACTCAAAAGAATGTTTTCTGCCCCCCATTCCATGCACATTTTCAAACTTGGATCATCTGTCAAATGTCATTAAAATTTGTCTCCTGCTATCAAAATATACAGTGTTTTGCGAAAGTATTCACACCCCTTCAAGGTTTTGTTAGGTTGCAGCCTTATGATAAACTGCTTTAGATTACTTTTTTTTTTTACATCAATCTACACTCCATACACCATAATGACAAAGCACAAAAAATGTTTGTAACAGCTTTCCAAATTTATTAGAAATACAAAACTGAAAAGATTCCATTGCATAAGTATTCATACTTGGACACATGAAATTTAGCTCAGGAGCATTCATATTGCTTATAGATGTTACTACACTTCGAGTGGAGTTAAACTGTGGCAAGTTCATTTGAATGCATATGATTTGGAAGGCACATACCTCTCAGAAAAGGTCTAACAGCTGAAAATGCATATCAGAGCAAAAAACCAAGCCCTGAGGTCAGAAGAACTGCCTTTTGAGTTCAGAAACAAGCTTGCGTCAAGGCACAGATCTGGGGAAAAATTCAGAATGAATTCTGCTGCATTGAAGGATCACAGAATCATGTAGCCTTCATTGTCCATAATGGAAGATGCTTGGAACAACTAGGACACTTTCTAGAGCTGGCCTCCTGGCTAAACTGAGCAAATGATGGAGAAGGGTCTTTGTTAGACTGTTTGTGAGACCAAGAAGCTGATGGTCACTCTAGTTGAGCACCATGATTTGCAGAAGGACAAACATCACTGCAACCCTCTACTAATCCAGTTTTTATGTTGATGTTGCCAAACTCAATCCTTTCCTCAGTGAAGAAACATGAAAACCCACTTGGAATTGCAAAAAAGCACCTAAAGGAACAGACAACTTTGTGAATGTCCTTGTGTGGCCTAGCCAAAGCCTTAGCTTGAATGTAATCAAATATTTCTGGAGAAACCTGAAAATGTCTGGCAGCCTCCATCCAAGATGACAGAGCTTAAGCCTAAATTCAGATGTGCAAAGCTTGTCGCATCATACCCAAAAAGACTTGAGGCCGTAAAGGTGCTATAACTACAGTAAGTACTGAGTACAGAGAGTATAGTGAATACTTATGCTATGTACTTATTTCAGTGTTTTATTTTTTAATACATTTGTGAAATTGTCACAAATCAGGTTTGCTTTGTTATTATGGTGTATGGAGTATAAATTGATGTGGGGGAAAAAGCAATTTAAAGCAGTTTAACATAAGGCTGCAACATAAAATGTGAATACTTTTGCAAGGCACTGTATATTAGTTCAAGTTTTGAAAACCTTTCTTTTTCTGGTGTCTCCTTCACACCTAATAGAGATTTCTTTGGTCATTGTAGTGATATAAAGTGGAGAGCCTTGAGTCTCTTGAGCTCAGATTAACTAAAGAGCTACAAAATCAAGTCATCAGAGAGGGCTTGAGATATGAGAGACGAGTGCAGATCAGAAGATTGAGGGGTTGGCTTGGCCACTTTGAAGAATGACAGAAGGTCGCTCAAGGGGAAAGAAGGGCTTGTCAAGGGACTTGGGTCAAAAGCATAATTGCAGGCTCCTTATCTGGGTAACTGTTCTCGCACTTCCCAGCATTTTTGCCCGAGGACGCCCCCGGAAGCTCCCTCTTCCCTCCTGCATCACGTTTTGTGTGACTCAGAATAGTACCAGAATGGTGGCTGAAAAAGGAAAGCGAGGAGGAGTGAAAAGATTGAGGAAACGGATGCTGTTGAATGAGAGGAGGTGAAAGTGAGCAATCGGCCATAAAGGACATCTGTATGCAGATAAATGCGCCTCAGTCACCACCTACGTACCTTTAAGAGACAGCATGCCAATTTATCACTTCAATGATGGGCGTTCTCTGGTACCGTGATGTGGGAAACCAATAAGCAGAGATTTGAATACTGTCCATTTCGAAAAAGAATAGTGTAGCCAGCTAAAATAATTATGTGAGTCCCGCTGGATTACCTAGACATAAACACCTCAGTTAGAGTAGATGCTGTATGTAAATTGATTGTAACATAAACAATTTTTAGAAGTCTGGTTTGTTGTCTTATGGTCCCATCCCAACAGTACAACATATTGAAAAGACAGTACCTTTCTTGCCGCCTCTTTTTTCTATTAAAGGGATGGTTTACTCCAAAATGAAAATTCGGTCATGTCCTTCATGTTGTTCCAAATGTCACCTAAGACATTTGTTTATCTTCAGAAAACCAATTAATGTATTTTTTATGATTCCGAGAGCTTTCTGAGCGTGCACAGACAGCAACACAACTACCTTGTTCAAGACAGGAGTTGTCCAATATGTGTTTTTCAGGGCCGATGCCGATTATTACAGATCTAGTAAACCGATAACCGATATTTTTATTAATTAATATTAATGACAAAATATACAATAACTAGTGCTTTGACAAAAACTTTAAGTACTTTTAAATTGTTTGATCGGCAAATTAGTTTTGAAAATGACAGATACCGATTCTTACGTATCAAGTAGAACGATAACCAATATTTTTAACCGATATATACATTTCTGGTGTAAAAATAAAAATTATTGTCAAAATTAGGAATAACAAGAGCTTTGACGAAAACTTTCTTTACATACTTTCAAATTGTTTGATTGGCAATAACCAATATTTTTAACAGATGTATATTTCTGGTGCAAAAATTTAAATTAATGTTAAAATTTAGAATAACAAGGGCTTTGCCAAAAACTTTCTTTTAAATACTTTTAAATTATTTGATTGGCAAATCGGTTTTGAAAATAACCGATACTGATTATTACAGATCAAGTAGACTGATAACCGATATTTTAAACCGATATATACATTTCTGGTGTAAAAATGAAAATGCCAAAATTAAGAAAACAAGGGCTTTGGCAAAAACTTCCTTTTAAATACTTTTAAAATAGTTTGATCTGCAATAACCAAGTTTTTTTAACCAATATATATTTCTGGTGTAAAAATAACAAAGTTTAGAATAACAAGGGCTTTGCCAAAAACTTTCTTTTAAATACTTTTAATTAGATAACCAATATTTTTAACGGATATATATTTCTGGTAAATGTAAATTTTCAATGTAAATTAATTTTAAAATTAAGAATAACAAGGACTTTGACAAAAAACGTTCTTTAAATACTGTTAAATTGTTTGACAAAAGCAAATCGGTTTTGAAAATGACCGATACCAATAATCATAAAAAGCTTACATCAGTGCTGATAACTGATCGACCCCTAGTTCAAGGCCCATAAAGGTAGTAAGGACATCTTCTTGTCGTCGTTGCGCACAAAAAGTACTCTCGTAGCTTCATAACATTATGGTTGAACCACTGATGTCATATTAATTATTTTAATGATGACATCACTACCTTTTTGGGCCTTGATCATGGTAGTTGCGTTGCTATATGCAGGGTCAGAAAGCTCTCAGATTTCGCCAAAAATATCTTAATTTGTGTTCTGAAGATGAACAAAGATCTTATGGGTTTGGAATTACAGAGCGTGAGTAATTAATGACAGAAATAAGCTATCCGTTTAAGTCAACCTTCAGAATTGACAACCAAAAAGGTGGCCACAGCCAGAAGCAAGTTTTGTATCAGAAGGCACCAGGATAACAGAAAAGGTAACACGTGTCAAGCTTTCTGATAGGTTGTATCTGCAACTCCTAGTGTAATTCAAGGTGACTCAATCGGATCTATTCAACAGACAAGCGCCGAACCTTCAGAACACCTTGTTTGCTTCCCTCAACAAGTTATGACACATTCTCAAAGCAATGTGAGGGTTCGGAAATAAGCAGGAACAGCTGAAAACATGGTGTGGGCGTGCAAACGTACACTCACACACAGCATGCAGCTCTTTATCAGTGGCGAGCAGAGAGGAGCTTCAGGGCAACGCGAGTCGTGACAGACCTGTAGGACAGCAAGCTGCACCGTGGTACCTCTCCTCCTGCTGTTACCCACAGCGCCTTCGCTCTGAGCTCCCGTGGGAAAGGACCAGCGAGATCCAAACATGACACAAGGAATCAATGTTTTCGCCTTAGCAGATGGTGGAACACAATAGGAAGGGACAAACACTTTGTGAGAAGACTAGACCTTACCTAAAAAAAGTAGACTTCAGTTAACTTCAGAGAAAAGTGGTTTGACTTAACGGCAGACGTATTGACAGTTTTTGGATTTCCGGGGGAGTTTTCAAGCAAGCTTCAATGCCGGTCTGTCATCACATCATCTCCTGTCCACATCCATGTATCAGACCACTGACAGTACTGTCAGGATAATTTGATATGACATGACAATTTGTGAGCTCTGACAGTATATACCTACTTAATAATGCTTGTGAAGGATTTTGGTTGTGTCTTTCGTGGTTATCCACCCACTACATTCTACCGGTTGAGCTATTTCCAGTCAGGCATTTGTGTGGGCTCCTATCATTTGAGTCTGGTTCTTATTGCTGGCCTGCAGAGCTATTCTGTTTCATGTAGTGTCTCCATCAACTGCAACCTAATTGTGCCACTGCTTAGAAACCCTCTCATCTTTGAAAGAATGGCCATGGGGAGATGTTTTCCTTTTTTCTTTTATTTTCCATCTTCAATATCATTCAGCCCGTCGCATGTCTCGTCTGAATGTCTGATCTTTGTCTTTGTTCCCTGCTGTCTCTTTTTCTCTGTAAATGTCTTCAACTTTCTCTTCGCAAGTCACTCCCACCTATTCTTCTGAGTTCTGTCCTACTTGATTCATGTTAAGTCAATATAAAATCAGATTTGACAATGTTGACTTTTCCTAGGCTTATTGTGCTCTTTTCAATGGAAAACATCTTTGTAATGTTTTGTCACTGTACCTTATTTTTGACAAGACTTCACTTCTGGCACGTTAGCTTCGAAAACTATTAGTTCACCCAAAACTGAAAATTACTCCATGATTTATTCACCCTCAAGCCATTGTAGGTGTATTTGACTTTCTTCTTTCAGACCTGAGTTATATAAAAAATGTCCTGGCTCTTCTGAGCTTTACAATGGTAGTAAATGGCTGTTGAGATTTTGAAGGCCAAAAAAGTGCATCCATCCATCATAAAAAGTATTCCACATGGCTCTGTGGGGTTAATAAAGAAACAAATCACCTCAAAATACATCACATTACAGAAGTCTTGAATGCTGTTTTATATTGGCTTTTATCACTGACAGGTACTAAATGAAGACCTCTATTAGACAATGTCAGGAAATGGCTGAATAAACAGCAAGTCAGAAAATTTCCTTCCTGACCGTAGGTCTCTGACGGAAAATGGTGCCGGTAACTTTCACTTGCAATCATGCAGACCTTTCAGAAAGTTTGTTTGCTGCCCTCAGATATTGAGGTTTATAACACTCCAAACCTGAATGTAGGCACACTTTGGTTTGAGTGGTTATTTGGTGCCATTTGGCAATGCGTTTCCACTAATGGGCTTGAACAAAAGCTTGTGGCGGAGACAGGAGCAGCCATCAGGGTTGTTAGCTCTGCATGTTGTTCTGTGATAAATGTCTGCAGCGTTTCTTCTCCATTAGCTCCCAATGGTGCCAGGGGAGAATCACTGTCGTATACACATGCACACGTTCTTTCTTCACTCTTTATTGCTCTCTTTGTTTCTCTCTCTCTCTCTTTGTTTTTGCCTGTTGATCCTTATAGGAATTGCTAGGGGTGGATGTTTGTTTAGGAAAAACTCAATCACAGGTGGACATGAGTGTATACGGTGACATTAGAGAGTGGAGGAATTGGTAGCTTCTGTTTGGACTAAATCGTTTTTCTCTAACAAGGTCAGATGTAACCCTCTTGGGAGTCTGTAGTAAATGCACCGTAGGCTGTATAATATATAGTCTAGTCTATAGAACTAAAAGTCCGAAAATCTGTGTGTAACTTTAATGAACGTCACTACCATACAGCTTTTTTCTGCAGTTAAGCACTTTTTTGGGTGTTATCCCTGTTGAAAAAACAGCATATGCTGGTTAGGTAGGTTTTGATGCTGGTATGCTGGTTTATGCTGGTCCTTAGCTGGTTTATGGTTAAGGACTAGCATAAACCAGCTGAAACCAGCATCCCAGCATCAAAACCTACCTAACCAGTATATGCCGTTTTTTCAACAGGGATTCCATGACGTTTCGTTTTTATGTGTACAACTGTTTAGAACTGTTGTAGCTAGCCATGTGCTGATTAGCATCTTTAAGCTAGGTTCAAAACGGTCTAAAATTGTCACTACCGAAACAGTCACAACCAAAACATTTGGTGAAGTTTTGGTAGTGATTACATGTTTTTTTGGGGTGTTATTCCATAAAATTGTGTTTTTATGTGTGTACAACTGTTCAGAACTGTGCTAGCGAGCCATGTGCTGATTAGCATCTTTGAGCTAAGTTCAAAAGTATCTAAAATTGTCACTACCGAAACATTTGGTAAAGTTTTGGTAGTGACATGTTTTTTTGGGGTGTTATTCCATAAAATTGTGTTTTTATGTGTGTACAACTGTTCAGAACTGTGCTAGCGAGCCATGCGCTGATTAGCATCTTTGAGCTAAGTTCAAAAGTATCTAAAATTGTCACGACCAAAACATTTGGTGAAGTTTCGGTAGTGACATCGTGTTTTTTTTTGGTGTGTTATCCCATAAAATGAAGTGTTTTTGTGTGTACAGCTGATCAGAGCTGTGCTAGCTTACCATGTGCTGATTAGAATCTTTGAGCTAAGTTCAAAAGTATCTAAAATTTTCACTACCGAAACATTTGGTGAAGTTTTGGTAGTAACATCATGTTTTTTTTGGGTGTTATTCCGTAAAATTTAGTTTTTATGTGTGTACAACTGTTCAGAACTGTGCAAGCTAACCAAGTGGTGATTAGCATCTTTAAGCTAGGTTCGAAAGTATCTAAAATTGTCACTACCGAAACAGTCACGACCCAAACATTTAGTGACGTTCCGGTAGTGACATCATGGTTTCTTGGGTGTTATTTCATAAAATGTAGTTTTAATGTGTGTACTAGGGCTGCAACGATATTAGATTTTTCACACCACGGTTATTGTGGCCAATAAACACAGGGCACATGCATTTTCACTTCTTTCTCAGGTCACAACTGACCTGTGACTCTGTCTTTCTCTGTCTTCTTTAAAGCTCCCTATAAAATAACAAGAGAGAAAATTCTATCAAGTTCAACGGTATGCTGAATAAATAAACATCAAAACTGATACTTTACTTTAACCTGTTAATTTGTGTACCCGTATTTAAATCTCTTTAACTTATAGTTGCGCTGGCACCAACTGAAGTCATGCAGTTAACGTGCTTCTAAGTCAGTATTAATTAAAACAAGCAAAAACAACAATGTTGCATTGTGTTTGAAGTGTTTGTCTGCATAATGCATATTTGTACTCAAATAGTTGGCAGGACATTGTGTATGAGTGTAGAGTGGCTATGCAGTATAATTTATTACTATAATTATTACTATAATATACCATATAATATACCATCTAATATTACATAGTAGTGTTTCAGTGAAGAGATGCATTGAAGCATGTTTGTTGAAGGAGAGGTGAGCGTGTGTTTGATTAGTAGGAGGAGTGTATGTTTTGTCAAGGCTTGGGAGGAGAGTGCCAGCTGACACCTGTTTCCTGATGGCCTTGTGGACTTACTTGCTTGAGCCTGACACTTGATATGTAGGAATGCAGGAAAAGTTACCCTTTTTATCTGCAAAATCACTATTAATCATCCTAAATGCCATTATTTATTCACCAATGTTTATCCATACCCTTCTGAAGGTCTTCCAGGTTTGGAATGATATGCAGGTGAATAATCAATGACAGAATTTTCATTTTTGGGTGAACCGTCTCTTTAATACCTCTTAAATCATCTGTTATAGAATTTTGACTTCTTAGCTTGAAATACTTCAGGCGTATTCTAGTCTAAAAGATGATTTGAACGTCTGTACTCATCAAGGAAGGGCGGCAGCTGGTATTCGTTTCATGACTGGTGTTTTTACCCTTTGTCGCTGATATAAAGAACAGAAAGTGACTTGCTGCAGCTGAATTGCTGCAGCAGCAGCCAGGCTGGTCCTTGGAAGCTGACTCTTGCCACGCAGCGGATGATGTTGCCATGACGATGTGAAGGGGTTGTCATGCACAGGGAGTGGCAAAAGCAAAACGCCATCAATGGAAGAATGTGAGAAAGGAGAACAAAAGAAAAAGAAATTTTAAGAATGAGAAAATGGAGAGTACCTGAATAACAGGATTGTGATATAACAGCAAAAGAAACAAAAAGAACTTTGTACTAAGTGAGCAGCTGTACACATAGATGGTGGTCTCACCCCCTCAGAACCTTTTCGGAGCTTAATGATGTTTATTAAGTGCTTTTGTTGTGTTTTTGGGTGGGTGTGTGAACTAAAGTAAACCTGAACTTTAAGGCTAAAATGCTTTCGCCCAACCACAGTCACCATTTTGTCACGTGAGATAACAGGGAGGTCTGGGTCCAAATGCGGGTAAGTAGTATTTTAATGAAAATAACAAAATAAACAAACAAAGCAAAAGGCCAACACGGCACAACAATAACTTGAAACTTAAAACAATACAAAATAAACAGAACTGAAAACTCGGTCAACGATCCAGGGAACACAGAACATACCAAACACGAGACAGAAGACATAAGACAATGCAGCCAGGATGATGAGTGGGAAAGAAGGGTTCTTATAACCCAGATAATAGTGACCTCAGGAGGCTGAGGGAAACCCCACAGCCCCGATCATGACAGTACCCCCTCCCTACGGAACGGCTTCCAGACGTTCCCAAAGTCTGGAGGGAGGAGGTACGGAGGAAGGCAAGTCAGGGGGAGGGATGGAAGCCGTTCCGTAGGGAGGGGGAACTTGGAGGAACGTGAGTGGACACTGCCGCCAGAGGAACGTGAGCTGACCTCGCCGCCAGTGGAACGTCCGCGGGCCCCGCAGCCAGAGGAATGCGAGTTGGCCCTGCAGCCAGGGGAACAGGAACAGAGAGCGCGGTCACCGGCGCATCCAGAACAGAGAGCGCGGTCACCGGCGCGTCAGGAACAGAGAGCGCGGTCACCGGCACGTCAGGAACAGAGAGCGCGATCACCGCCGCGTCCGGAACAGAGAGCGCGGTCACCGCCGCGTCCGGAACAGAGAGCGCGGTCACCGCCGCGTCCGGAACAGAGAGCGCGGTCACCGCCGCGTCCGGAACAGAGAGAGCGGTCACCGCCGCGTCAGGAACAGAGAGAGCGGTCACCGCCGCGTCAGGAACAGAGAGAGCGGTCACCGCCGCGTCAGGAACAGCGAGAGCGGTTACCGCCGGATCAGGAACAGCGAGAGCGGTCACCGCCGCGTCAGGAACAGCGAGAGCGGTCACCGCCGCGTCAGGAACAGAGAGAGCGGTCACCGCCGCGTCAGGAACAGCGAGAGCGGTTACCGCCGGATCAGGAACAGCGAGAGCGGTCACCGCCGCGTCAGAAACAGCGAGCGCGGTCACCGCCGCATCAGGAACAGCGAGAGCGGTCACCGCCGCATCAGGAACAGCGAGAGCGGTCACCGCCGCGTCAGGAACAATGTGAGCGGTCACCGCCGCGTCAGGAACAAAGTGAGCGGTCACCGCCGCGTCAGGAACAGTGAGAGCGGTCACCGCAGCGTCAGGAACAGTGAGAGCGGTCACCGCCGCGTCAGAAACAGCGAGAGCGGTCACCGCCGCATCAGAAACCGTGAGAGCGGTCACCGCCGCGTCCTGAACAGAGAGAGCGGTCACCGCCGCATCAGGAACAGCGAGAGCGGTCACCGCCGCATCAGGAACCGAGACAACGGACACTTCCGCCTTCCCACGGAAGAGCCACTCCGCCCCCACCGCAAAGCGGGAACGCCGTCGCGCCGCTTCGGCCCTACAGGTCTCCATCTCGGCCAGTTGGAGGTAGATCACCTCCTCGAACCGAGCGGCCGACGCCGCCTCAAAAGATGCCGCCTCCTCCGAAAGAAAAAAAAAATTACTCCTCGCTGGACCCATCTGTGCTGGCTGCATTCTGTCACGTGAGATAACAGGGAGGTCTGGGTCCAAATGCGGGTAAGTAGTATTTTAATGAAAATAACAAAATAAACAAACAAAGCAAAAGGCCAACACGGCACAACAATAACTTGAAACTTAAAACAATACAAAATAAACAGAACTGAAAACTCGGTCAACGATCCAGGGAACACAGAACATACCAAACACGAGACAGAAGACATAAGACAATGCAGCCAGGATGATGAGTGGGAAAGAAGGGTTCTTATAACCCAGATAATAGTGACCTCAGGAGGCTGAGGGAAACCCCACAGCCCCGATCATGACAGTACCCCCTCCCTACGGAACGGCTTCCAGACGTTCCCAAAGTCTGGAGGGAGGAGGTACGGAGGAAGGCAAGTCAGGGGGAGGGATGGCGGGCCAGGGCCGTGCAGTGGAGGAACGTGAGTGGACACTGCCGCCAGAGGAACGTGAGCTGACCTCGCCGCCAGTGGAACGTCCGCGGGCCCCGCAGCCAGAGGAATGCGAGTTGGCCCTGCAGTCAGGGGAACAGGAACAGAGAGCGCGGTCACCGGCGCATCCAGAACAGAGAGCGCGGTCACCGGCGCGTCAGGAACAGAGAGCGCGGTCACCGGCGCGTCAGGAACAGAGAGCGCGGTCACCGGCACGTCAGGAACAGAGAGCGCGATCACCGCCGCGTCCGGAACAGAGAGCGCGGTCACCGCCGCGTCCGGAACAGAGAGCGCGGTCACCGCCGCGTCCGGAACAGAGAGAGCGGTCACCGCCGCGTCAGGAACAGAGAGAGCGGTCACCGCCGCGTCAGGAACAGAGAGAGCGGTCACCGCCGCGTCAGGAACAGAGAGAGCGGTCACCGCCGCGTCAGGAACAGCGAGAGCGGTTACCGCCGGATCAGGAACAGCGAGAGCGGTCACCGCCGCGTCAGGAACAGCGAGAGCGGTCACCGCCGCATCAGGAACAGCGAGAGCGGTCACCGCCGCGTCAGGAACAGCGAGAGCGGTCACCGCCGCGTCAGGAACAGCGAGAGCGGTCACCGCCGCGTCAGAAACAGCGAGAGCGGTCACCGCCGCGTCAGGAACAGCGAGAGCGGTCACCGCCGCGTCAGGAACAGCGAGAGCGGTTACCGCCGGATCAGGAACAGCGAGAGCGGTCACCGCCGCGTCAGAAACAGCGAGCGCGGTCACCGCTGCGTCAGGAACAGCGAGAGCGGTCACCGCCGCATCAGGAACAGCGAGAGCGGTCACCGCCGCGTCAGGAACAGTGTGAGCGGTCACCGCCGCGTCAGGAACAGTGAGAGCGGTCACCGCAGCGTCAGGAACAGCGAGAGCGGTCACCGCCGCGTCAGAAACCGTGAGAGCGGTCACCGCAGCGTCAGGAACAGCGAGAGCGGTCACCGCCGCGTCAGAAACAGCGAGAGCGGTCACCGCCGCGTCAGGAACAGTGAGAGCGGTCACCGCAGCGTCAGGAACAGTGAGAGCGGTCACCGCCGCGTCAGAAACAGCGAGAGCGGTCACCGCCGCGTCAGAAACCGTGAGAGCGGTCACCGCCGCGTCAGAAACCGTGAGAGCGGTCACCGCAGCGTCAGGAACAGTGAGAGCGGTCACCGCCGCGTCAGGAACAGTGAGAGCGGTCACCGCCGCGTCAGAAACAGCGAGAGCGGTCACCGCCGCGTCAGAAACCGTGAGAGCGGTCACCGCAGCGTCAGGAACAGCGAGAGCGGTCACCGCCGCGTCAGAAACAGCGAGAGCGGTCACCGCCGCGTCAGAAACAGCGAGAGCGGTCACCGCCGCGTCAGGAACAGCGAGAGCGGTCACCGCCGCGTCAGAAACAGCGAGAGCGGTCACCGCCGCGTCAGAAACCGTGAGAGCGGTCACCGCAGCGTCAGGAACAGTGAGAGCGGTCACCGCCGCGTCAGAAACAGTGAGATCGGTCACCGCCGCGTCCTGAACAGAGAGAGCGGTCACCGCCGCATCAGGAACAGCGAGAGCGGTCACCGCCGCATCAGGAACCGAGACAACGGACACTTCCGCCTTCCCACGGAAGAGCCACTCCGCCCCCACCGCAAAGCGGGAACGCCGTCGCGCCGCTTCGGCCCTACAGGCCTCCATCTCGGCCAGTTGGAGGTAGATCACCTCCTCGAACCGAGCGGCCGACGCCGCCTCAAAAGATGCCGCCTCCTCCGAAAGAAAAAAAAAATTACTCCCCGCTGGACCCATCTGTGCTGGCTGCATTCTGTCACGTGAGATAACAGGGAGGTCTGGGTCCAAATGCGGGTAAGTAGTATTTTAATGAAAATAACAAAATAAACAAACAAAGCAAAAGGCCAACACGGCACAACAATAACTTGAAACTTAAAACAATACAAAATAAACAGAACTGAAAACTCGGTCAACGATCCAGGGAACACAGAACATACCAAACACGAGACAGAAGACATAAGACAATGCAGCCAGGATGATGAGTGGGGAAGAAGGGTTCTTATAACCCAGATAATAGTGACCTCAGGAGGCTGAGGGAAACCCCACAGCCCCGATCATGACACATTTGAGATGGTATTTCACTATTAGAACCACAAACCAGTAAACTTTAGATTTCTGTCCTTTTCATGTCTCATGAACTTGTTTATACTTCAACAGTTCTGTTGGCCATGAACATCTGGTGTCTTCACAACTGTTTTTGCGAGTCTCTTATCATTATAATCATATATCATTTGGCTTAGAATCAAGGCATACAGTGCCTTGCAAAAGTATTCATACCCCTTCCTTTTTGTCACGTTTTGTTGCAGCATTATGTTCAACTGCTTTCAATTAGTTTTTCCCCACATCAATTTACACTCCATACACCATAATAATGACGAAGCAAAAACCAGATTTGCACATTTGACAAATTTATTAAAAATAAAACAGTGAAATAAGTACATTGCATAAGTATTCATACCCTTAACTCAGTACATAGTTGAAGCACCTTTACAGCCTCAAGTTGTCAGTATTTTGTCCTGTCCTGTTGTTTTCCCAATGTTTTTCCCCTTCTGTTTCTAGTCCATTTGGTTTAGTCCTTGTCTCCCCCTTTTGGTTCATGTTCAGTTGGTTTAGTCTATGCCCATATTTGTATTTCCCCCTTGTCATCTCGTTATCTTGTTTGTTACCACGCCCTATGTTTTGTGTATTTAAGTCTGTGTCTGATGTTTCTTGCTCCCGGTTTTTGTTTGTTTGTTATCATTTTCAGTATTTTGTTTAATAAACTTTATTTATTCATTTACTCCGGTTCTCCTCCTCCATCTCCACTCCTCAACCAGCCTGACTGTGACACAAGTCTTTTTGTGTATGATGTGACAAGCTTTGCACATCTGCATTTGGCAATTATCTGCCATTCTTTGCCTCACCTTTTCACCTCTCAAGCTCTGTCAGCTTGGATGGGGGCTGGCAGACATTTTCTAGAGTCCTAGGTGTTCCAATCGTCTTCCATTATGGATAATGGAGGCTACATGCTTCTGTAAACCTTCAACTCTTCCCTAGATCATTGCCTTAACGCAAGTCTGTCACTGAGCTCTACAGGCAGTTATCTTGACCTCAGGACTTGGTTTTTGCTCTGATAGGCATTTTCAGCTGTTAGACCTTTTCTGAGAGGTGTGTACCTTTCTAAATCATACTCATTCAAATGAATTTGCCACAGTTTAACTCCACTCGAAGTGTAGTAACATCTAGAAGCAATATGAATGCTCCTGAGCTAAATTTCGAGTGTCCCAGAAAAGGGTATGAATACATATGCAACGGGATCTTTTCAGTTTTTTATTTTTAATAAATTTGCACAAATGTTAAAAACCTATTTTTGGCTTTGCCATTATGGAGTAGGGAGTGTGTGTAGATTGATGTGGGAAAAAAGTAATTTAAAGTAGTTTAACATAAGGCAGCAACATAACAAAATGTGAAAAAATGAAGGGGTATGAATAATTTTGCAAGGCACTGTATGTTTCCACTGTATATGGTTATGTAGAAATGGCTGCTATTTAAAGTGACTAAATGGCAGTTTCATTTTCCATGTTTTTATTCTGCATTTGTGTGAACCCTATTGGAGACCCTTGAAAATCCACTTTCACACTAGACAATATTAGTTCTGACATTACCCAGACTCCAGCACCTAAGGTTTTGTGAAAAATACTGTCATGCCCTTTTCACACTGTCAGCGTCTTGCGGTTACTAGAAGTCATGCTATTTAATGCTATTAAATGTTATTCAGTGCCATTTAAGCTGCTTCTTCTTTTGAGACAAAATTTGGACTGTATCTCCTTCTACTTTTTTTAAGCTACAACCACCAAACTTGGGTCAGACCTTATCAGATTAGTTTGAACTTATCCAACTTATGATTTTCGACTTTCAAAACTATGAAAAATCCAATGTGCTATGTATATGTGCAATGTTTGGGGAAAAAAAACTATACTGTCAAAGAAATAGAAAATAAGAACAACATGCTATGTTTAAATGCAGCTTCAAAGGGCTCTAAATGATCCCAGCCGAGGAAGAAGGGTCTTATCTAGCGAAACGATCGGTTATTTTCTAATTTTCTACTTTTTAATCTCTACACAGAGTACACACAGAGCTAGACAAGATGAGTATTTAAGGTTAAAAAGTATATAAATTGTAAAAAAATTTTGAAACTAACCAATCGTTTTGCTAGATAAGACACTTTTTTCCTCGGCTTTGATGGTTTAAACTTGCAAAGGTGCAATACTGCCACCTTCTGTGTTGGAGTGTCAAATAAAAACTAAAAAATGTGCGTAGAACTGACATTGCATTCAAAGTACACATTTGATCAGTTTTTGCTTTCTCTGAGAATCAAACCCATGACCTTGGCGTTGCAAGCACCATTCTGTGCTGTTTAAACTACAGGAAAGCAGTTACTGTCTTTTACATTCTTTCGTCACTTTTTTCCACTCATTCCATGCAGGTATGAGGTATGAGGGATACATTTTTTAAATGGTTGCATTGCCTTACAAACAAGAGAGAGTGAATTGCTGGCTCACGAAGAGACAAGGCCAAATCGATCACAAATGAAACTGAATAAGCCATTGAAAGCGAGACAGCAGCGAGTGCTACATGGAGGCGATGCAAGTGCTGTGCTGTTGCTTGGAGCTGATGCTAAAAACAAGTGCTCTACTGCACTTATTAATGACCATCTCTGGCTAAAGCGCTAATAACATCCGCAACCAAAAAACATATTCAGAACATTGTAAACAACTCCAGCTACAGTATGTGTTTTAATTTGTTTGTATTTAAAAACGGATGTGTGCTAGAATACTAATTCAAAGACTTCATGAGGCACAGCTTCAGATGTTCGACAGATTCATGCCATCAATTTAAGGATATCCCGTAGGTTGCTAGAGCTCTGTGGGAATGTTAGAATTTACAGCGGTTATGAAACCGTTGACTGTCGTAGCACATTTAATGTCTGTTTCATTTGCCTGAGGGCTGACTACACATCCAACAGGAAGGGAAATAAACAGAGCATTTTGCTACACAACTCCACTGATTCTCAGGATCACGGTCAGGGTCTTTAGTTGCTTTCAGAGTCTATGCGTCTTGAGTTTGTAAACAAAATAAATATAATAGTGTTTCACTTCTGGAATGACTGTTTATGTCCTAAGAATTAGCCGTGTCCTTCAAGAGTGATTTGTGACATACAGTTGTGCTCAAAATCTTTCATACCTTTGGTAAATATGAATATGCTTCGAGAATAAATCACTATTGTTAATCCTTTCAATCTCTTATTATAAAAATGTACAAAAATCGTATATATTATTGGAGAATAAGAATTTTAAATCTTTTTATGGAATAAATGTTTTCCTCGAATACACATTGGCCACAATTAATCATACCGTTTTATTCAATACTTTTTGCAACCTCCTTTTGCGAGGTAACAGCTGAGTCTTCACCTATAATGCCTGAAGAGTTGGAATTTTATTTCAATTAAAAGTTAGATTTTTAAATTTTTTTGAGTGAAAGGTCAAATGCATAAGCAATGCAGATGTATTTTACAGCCTTCTTTGATCATATTTACCAAGGGTATGAATACTTTTGAGCACAACTGTAGGTGTGCACTTGATAACCTGCGTATTTACATGGTTTATGTGCAAACAAATTTGACTTTTATTCATTATTTACGCTTTGTACAACATATCAGTGTGAAAATATGTTGAAGAAAACCAGATTATGAACCTAAAAACATATTCAAAACTTTGGGTTTGATAAGATATTTTAATGCTTTTGAAAAGAAATATCTTATGCTCGGCAAGTTTGCATTTGTTAAATCAAAACTGTAATAACACTGTAATAACTCTGTAATAGTGTCAAATATTATTACAATTTAAATCAGTTGTTTTCTATTTTAGTATATTTTAAAATGTAATTTATTCTTGTGACGCAAAGCTGAATTTTTAGCATCATTTCTACAGTTTTCAGTGTCACATGATCCTTCAGAAATCATTTTAATGTGCTCAAGAAGCATTTTTAGTTATCAATGTTGAACACCGTTATGCTGCTGAAAACCATAAAACTGCTACATAAATTTTTTGTTTGTTTTTTTGCACAGTTATCCAACGGTTTGTAATATTTCCAACTCAAAATTATTCATACCCTTGGTAAATATGATCAAAGAAGGCTGTGAAAATAAATCTGTATTGTTAATCCTTTCGATCTATTATTTTAAAAATGTACACAAATCTAATCTTTCATTGGAGAATGAGAATTTAAAATGGGGGGGGGGGGGTCTTATTATGAAATAAATATTTTTCTCTATTTACACATTGGCCACAATTAATCATACCGTTTTATTCAATACTTTTTGCCAAGATAACAGCTCTTAGTCTTCACCTATAATGTTTGAAGAGTTTGATTTTTATTTCAGTTAAAGGTTAGATTTTGATTATTTTTTATTTTTTGAATGAAAGATCAAATGGATAAGCAATGCAGACTTATTTTGCAGCCTTTTTTGATTATATTTACCAAGGGTATGAATACTTTTGACCACAACTGTAGGTGTGCACTTAATATCTTGCATATTTACATGGTTTATGTGCAAACAAATTTGACTTTTATTCATCATTTACGCTTTGTACAACATTTCAGTGTAAAATATGTTGGATAAAATCCAATTATGAACCTAAAAACACATTTAAAATTTGATTATGCTAAGATGCAAGTAAAAACTGTAATAGTGTGAAATATAATTTTTTTTTTTTAAATGTAATTTATTCCTATGATGCAAAGTTGATTATTTTAGCATCAATATACCAGTCTTCAGTGTCACATGGTCCTTCAGAAATCATTCTAATGTGCTGATTTATTAGTTAAGAAACATTTCTAGTCACACTGCTTAATATTTTTATGGGAAAACCATAAAACCGCTACATGCATTTTTTTTTTTTCCACAGTTACCCAATGGTTTTGTGTATTTCCAACTCAAGACAAAGTCCTGGATGTCAATTTATAATGAGTCATAACTATGATTATGACTAAGAAAAGCAGTTAATAGTCCTGATTTTTTTAAGCAGCCTCCTTTCATGCTCCCCGTGGGTAAATTTGATTGGAAATAACCCCCTCCAAACAACATCAAAGGCTATGACTAATGTTTTTATTTTTTTCCCCAAGCAGAAAACATTTTTCTTTTAAAGAAAAAAAAAATCGCTATTTTAGAATAAAGATGTTTTCCTCTAAAACATTACGGCACATTGCATTTGTTCTGTAGTTCCTGCTGATTTTTACATCAGCTTTGAAAGCACATTAAAGGATGGGAAAATAATTGTGTTTTTCCACTCATTATTCATTACCAAAACATCAATAACGCCGAAAAAAAAATAACATTTATGAATACAAATGAGTAAAAACGAGGATATTTGTACTTACGAAAAAGCCATTTCCATGTGCTTCACAAGTGAATTGCAGTAACATAATTTAGCAGAAAATGGCATTTTTATATTGTTGCATGCTCAACAGCAGTGCATCGCATTCTGAGCGTTATCATAAACTCTCTTTTTCTATGGTTATTTATTTATGCTAAAGAAAATGAGATGTCACTGATAAGTCTTCAGTTAACACTTGTTTTCTCTCTTTTCTGTTCTCAGCTGAACAAGCAGCAGTTGCAGGTGGTGAAGGAGCGTTTCCAGGCCTTTCTGAAGGGAGAGACGCAGATTGTCGCAGATGAGGCTTTCTGCAACGCTGTGCGCAGTTACTATGAGGCAAGACTCTGATTTTTATTTCCATATCTATATGTTAGGATGTGGCCAAAATATATCTGCAGCTGAAGTGACCTTATTGTCATTTAAAGAGCAGGTCATATGGGTTTTCGAAAAAATATCTTCTTTGGAGTTTGTAACGTAGCTATCCTTTAATGGAAACAGTCTGCAAAGTTGTTAATCAAAAAAAGTGCATTATACGTAAAGATATTGTCTCTTAAAAGAAAGAGTTGCTGTGTTCTGCACTGTGAAAGCAAGTTTGTTTTCATTACCAAAAGCAAAGTCTTTTTTTGGACTCACAAGCATCTTAACCACAACCTGTAAGTACAATTGATACGTTACGTTACATGTACATTTTCAAGTGAGTGAAATATCTAGCCCTTTGTGCGAATATGTGGTGTATACCTAGTGCAGCTTTAGGTTTGCTGGTAAACCACAATATTACCAATATTACACAATATTATATTAGTCTTACTGAAATAGTATAATAATTATTTGCTGTGAACCATCTATTTCCAAAGAATGAGTTGATTAATGTAGACTGTCGCTGTTCTAATGACTTCATTTAATAATAAAGAATTTAACCTAGACATACTTTGGTTTACAAACTGTGTTGTTTCATCAGTTAGTCACGTTAACACTCGGCTAACGTATCCACCATTATTGTTTTGTTATGCATTTACAGTTTAGAAGCTAAAACTCTAGCGCTATATTATTGTTTTATGTAAAGGTGCATCAGGGTTGCCAGGTTTTCACATCAAAACCCGCCCAATTGCCACTCAAAACTAGCCTAATCACGTTTCGAGGGAAATTTACTATTGATTATTAAACATTTATTCATATAATAGTATTTAATAATAGTGTTTAGTATTAAGAAATGGTGTGTGTTCGTGATGGTGATTTTAGTCACATTGTTCTACCATTAGATGGCGACAAGAGACTGTTCTTATAAGTCAACAGTAAAGACTTTGAATAATATATGCTATGAACAAAAGCTATTTTTAGTTTTTAGTTTAAATGCACTGAACAGCAAAATCACCCTTAGCAGAAGATAAAGATATTAACGTTACGACAAAGATGACGCTTTCCTCAGCAGATATTCACACTAATGTTTATTGTGAATACCAGACTGATCTGAAGAATGAATGCTGTATCAGATGCAGGTAATCACACTTGCCCAGTACATCTTTCTTTCATAATACTTTAATACAGTGAGCTTTTAATACAGTAATACAATAAGCTTTCAATAGAGCAACTCAAGCTTACTATTTCTAAAGTGACGTTTTGGAATTAGTAATAGAGGCTTGCGCTTAGCTGTTAAACTGACAAATTTTAATGGTCCCCCATTTAAAATTGTGTACCGGGAGTAAAATACATGATTTTTGTCAGGGTTCCCTTGGTAAATTCACATTCCAAGGGGTAAATATGACGTTATTGAGGTTGCTTTAACCTGCAGACTTCAAAACCAACCGCAGACTTGGCAACACAGTACTCCTCTGTCTGTGCCAATCACAACAGGCTTGGCCAGCTGACCAATCAGAGCAGAGTAGGCCTATGGAAGCGAGGGGTTTACAGACATTATACTCAAATATGTTTGAAACAAACCATTTCGAAATCATTGACAAATAACTCCATATATAAATGTGTATTCGGAGTTTTCTGACCTTAGATGCATTTAAATCTGTTTTTGGGGACTCCAACATAATATTAGGACACTTTAAAAAAAACAAAAACAAAAAAAAAAAACACATGACTTGCTCTTTATAATTGTTTAGTTTTGATGAGGAACAAACTTCACAACCATTACCAAATTGGTCAAAAAATCATTTTAAATTTGTAAATAAAGCAAAGATTATTGGAGTATTTACTTGGTGTCCTTTTACTTAGTGTGTTGCAATTTCTTTGTCAAATGCTCACTTCAGGAACTTTTTGGAAGTAGTTCTCCAGGTACTTTTCGCCAACTATTGAATACTATGAATTCTAGCAGACTATAGTGTTTTCACATACTGTTTGTGCCCACTTCTGTATATAGTAGCGGAGCAGGCGTATTCAGACATTTATCAGTTGAACTGCTACCAGATGCATCTGTATTTACTGCATAGCTGCCTGGCTGTCTTCTTGACAGCTTGAATTTTCGACCTAAACCAAAGATATATCTCTGTCACATCTCTTGGTCAAATCCACATGAAGAAAATGCACTTTCTTTCCAGAACAGATTTAAAAACACTAGGCATTAGGGGTGGACGATATGACAAATCTTATATCACGATATGAGTAATTTTTTTAGTTCACAGTATGATATATATCACAATATTTCATAATTCTTGTCATCAGTGTCAATATCACAAAAAAAACGAATGCTGGCCTAAATAAAAAAATAAGAAAATAAAAAATCTCAAGCTCAAGCTCACTAAAGACAAGTAAACAGTGATTAAATAAGAGTAAGAATAATTACTGTAACTAATTAAAAATTAATATGACAAAAACACTAAAGTGGAGGGAAAAAAAAACAAACAAGAAATGCTACATAAACTGTATAAAGTAATCAAATGTATAAAAACCCTGCATATTCTTCACTGTGTAAATTAAATATATATTTCTTCTTATTAAAGTTACAAAAAGTGATTTAGTCACAAGCAGTGAGAGATTTTCTCTCTTTAGTTGTTTGATTAACATAAATGACAAACGCAGGAGTATTAGACTGCTGTCACTCTAAGAGCTGCCCAGATCCAATATACTCTTACACATTGTCAGCTGTTTGCTTTCACCTAAGACCTAAATTACAGTGGCAGATGATACGGTACTGACAAACCACAGATTTTCTGTAGTAGCACTAACATTATAACTAATATTATTAATGTAGAGATGTTTTTAATGTATTGAAGGAGGAGTAATGGAATATAATTACAGTATTTTTTGTGATTAAGCTATAGCGTTTATGCATTTATGCATGTAGAACTAAGAAATTATTTTTTATTTTAGTTTATTTTGTTAAGGAGAAATGACTGGAAAAGTGTAAAGTATTCAAAAACGTGAAGTGTTTGTCATGTTTTGCCTTGCAATTCTTACCTTTTCTTGCAAATAAGAGGTTATATCTCGCAATTCTGACTTTTTTCGCAATAGTAAGCTTAAATCTTGCAATTCTTCCTTTTTTCTCTTAATTCTGACTTTTTCTCATAATTGTGAGTTTATATTTCGAAATACATACTTTTTCTTGCAATTGAGAGCTTATATTTTGCAGTTCAGACTGTTTTCTCATTATATCTCATAATTCTGACTTTTCTTGCAATTCTGTCATTTTTCTCACAATTCATACATTTTCCTCGCAATTCTGACTTTTGTTTTGCAATTGTGAGTTTATATTTTACAATTAGTACTTTTTTCTTGCAATTGAGAGCTTATATTTAGAAGTACTGACTGTTTTCTCCTAATTGTGAGTAATAAATCTCACAATTCATACTTTTTTTTCTCGCAATTGAGTTTATATCTCACAATTATGACTTTTTTCTCACAATTGCGAGTGAACATCTTGCAATTCTTACTTTTTTCTTGTAACTGAGAGTTTATTTCTCGCAATTCTGACTTTTCTTTGCAATTGTTAGTTTATATCTGGCAAATCATAATTTTTGAGAAAGTTCTGTCGCTAATTAACATCGCAACGAACATTAAGCATGATTTCAGAAAAAAATGCAGATTCCAGCGTCAGCACCTTATTCAACAGAAAGGAATGTTTCATCGGCATTAGGTACATCCGTGCCGCGAGATGTTCAAAAAAGTGGTGGGACAATATCGAGCTTTGCAAAAAGTGTTCCACCAGTGAATTCCGCCTATGCAAATAAGTAATGTGAATCACTAACAAAAGCAATTATGAGAAATATTTTTATTACAGCAGTCTTCAACAGTAAAACCAACACAACAGTGTTAAAATGTACAGTTTCACAAACTTTTTTGCAAAAGTTTTCGTCCGTTCCAATACTGGTCACGATGAGTTTTTTGCCATCTGACTATTTCTATGGTCACGCATTGTGGATTATAGAGATGTTTGTACAGGCGTACCTGTTCAGCCAAAACAGCTTTAAAAATTTTGTGAGCAATGAGGTGACATGCGAACAGTTCACTCGAGAAGCCGTGCACACCGCCACGCGAAATGGGTGATTTCACAAACCCAAGCGAACTTGCGGAGGCGTATAAATCAGTCTTTACGTTGCACAGATTTAGGAGATAGTTTTAGCGCTAAACGCTTTGTGAAACACTCTTAGAGCAAAAACTTATGAGTCCTAAATTTAGGACTGACACGCCCATTATATTTAAGATTTTCTCCTAAATCGGCAAGTTATGAGCTACTTTTAGCCTTAAGATGTTTTGTGAATACGGGCCCAGGTTTTTATAGCTTTCACATTCAAAACTTGGAATTCTAAGAAAAAAGTCTGAATTGTGAGATACAAACTTGTAGTTGTGAGAAAAAAGTATGAATTGTGAGATACAAACTTGTAGTTGTGAGAAAAAAGTCTGAATTGCGAGTCTTATTTCTGACTTTATTTCTCGCAATTATGAGTTTACAGTTGAGGTCAAAAGTTTACATCCCCCTTTCAGAATTTTCAAAATGTTAATTATTTTACTGAAATAAGAGGGATCAAACAAAATGCATGCTATTGTATATTTAGTATTTATCAGCTTTACTGCCCTCCAAAGGCAAAGCGCAGTAACTACACATTTGGTCAAAATTGAGTTAAGGCTTAAAATGGACTTTGTGACATCTGTTTTGTCTTGTGGCAAAGTCTCCTGGTTAAATTGTGTCCCGTTTCAGAGAAACAAGAGTTTTTCAACAGAATTTCAACATGTTTGACTAGCTGCTGTAAAAACTTTAAAGGCATTTTTCTCAGTTTCAGTGTTGGCGTAGTTACTGCACTCTGCCTTTGGAGGGCAGTTTAGTCAGCTGATAATTTATTGAAAATTGATTGGCTGAATTCTGTGTGTGGAGTGGGCTTTTTATTGATTGCTTTACCTACCTCCATGCTGCTGTTTTCCTTTCACACACTCACTTTTTTATCTTTATTCATGTCTTTCATGTTCGTTTAATGCTATGAAGAGGCATGCAACGTTTTCAGAGAATAATGAACAGGCACAACAGATGGTCTGCTGAATCAGACCGCATCAATGTACAGCATAGTCATCAAACAAGCCTTTCGAATCAGTGCTTTTACCGTTTCACATCTTACTTTGTCAGTCACCCTCTTTCTTGCTTTCATCAGTTTCTCTTAATTTCTTTTTCTTTTAGAACAGGGCATGCCTATCACGTCCTAATAGGATCTTCATATCGTATCAGTTGACTCTCCGCTGTATTAATTGCATTGGATGGGAGGCAGCTCTTTGAAGTTGAGTCTGATAGTCGCTCATGCACGTTCGGAGGACTCTGGGATGGCTGATCAAAGTTCCATGTTGTCATTCACTGGACATCGTGATCGTGCACATATCAAAGCATCTCTACAGCTTCTGTGGGGCTTTTTTGTGGCGTATGCCAAAGTGTGCCACCAGGGACACTGTAAGAGTTTTGATTGTGGTTCTGTAGTGTTGTCATTCATTGTTTAGAAGATGAAGAAGAGCAAGAAATGACTGATAGAGGTTGTTGCACTAGTAGTCAACTACTTGGTTAGTTTATCACTAGTTTTATTGCATTCTAGTTTTGTCACATTGCATCACTTTCAGTGCTGAGAGTAAAAATGGGTATTCATGCAATCTGCATGGAGTGCGTACTGTAAGTGTCCACCCACGTTTTCAGCATTCTTGATTCCAGAAGTATTTTTTCCCTTACAGATTTAAAAAAAAAGTCTTTGGTAATGAGCTCTAAGCTATGAACCAAACCAGCCAGCTACAAATGAATCACATCACTGCGTAAACCAATAGGGGTGGGCGATATACTGGTAGACATGATTAACTGGTAGAAATTTGTCAACTGGTAAATATTTTGGTCTGCCGTCTCTATCACGGTTGCACACTCACGTGACATTGCTGTGCTATGTGGTCAAGTAAACACAACATTTCAATGCTGTGATCACGAAAACGTATAGTTTACACGTTTTTAAGTAGTCTGACTACAGTGAGCTACTTCCCGGGTTTGTGACATCACAAACCCTCAAATTTACATAAACCCCGCCCCTGGGAACATGCAACAAAGGGGACGAGGCCATGTTGCGCTGCTTTATATCTTAAAATTCATACTTTTTTGCATTGCTTACATTTTTTTTTTCTCAGAATTGCTAGTTTATACTACTTGGTTAGTTTATCACTAGTTTTATTGCTCGCAATTCTGAATAATTTTCTCGCAAATAAGATTTTATATCTCGCAAGTCTGACTTTTTTCTCACAACTGAATTTATATCTCGCAATTCATACTTTTTTCTCGCAGTTGCGAGTACGTATCTAGCAATTCTTTTTTCTGGCAATTGAGTTTGTTTTGGTATTCTGACTTTTCTCTCACAAATCGTACTTTTTTCTAGCACTTTTGACTGTCCTCGCAATTTTAAATATATATCTCACAATTCGTACTTTTTTCTCATAATTGTTTATTTCTCACAATTTTGACTTTTTCTCGCAATTATGAGTTTCTATCTTGCAATTCTTACTTTTTTCTCGCAATTGTGAGTGTATATCACAAGTCTGAGTTTTTCCTACAATTTTGAGTTTATATCTCGCAAATCATACTTTTTTCTCGCAATTTTGACTTTTTTCCTCACAATTGTAAGTATATATCTCACAATTCTTACTTTTTTCTCGTAATTGAGAGTTTATATCTCACAATTTGTACTATTTTCTCGCAATTCTGACTTTTTTCTCACAATTGAGTTTATATTTTACAATTCATACTTTTTCTTGCAATTGAGAGCTTATATCTTGCAATTCTGACCTTTTTCCCGTAATTTTGAGTTTATATCTCGCAAATCATACTTTTTCCTCGCAATTTTAAGTATATATCTCACAATTCTTACTTTTTTCTCGTAATTAAGAGTTTATATTTAGCAATTCATACTTTTTTCTTGCACTTTTGACCTTTTCCTCGCAATTGTAAATATGTCTCGCAATTCTTACTTTTTTTTTTGCAGTTTAAAGTATATATCTTGCAATTCTTACTTTCTTTTGCAGTTTTAAGTATATATCTTGCAAATTCTTACTTTTTTCTCGCAAATGAGAGTTTATATTTCAATTCTTACTTTTTTCCTCACAATTCTGACTTTTTCTTGCAATTGCGAGTTTATATTTTGCAATTCATACTTTTTTCTTGCATTTTTGACCTTTTCCTCGCAATTGTAAATATGTCTCGCAATTCTTACTTTTTTTGCAGTTTTAAGTATATATCTTGCAATTCTTACTTTTTTCTCGCAAATGAGAGTTTATATTTCAATTCTTACTTTTTTCCTCACAATTCTGACTTTTTCTTGCAATTGAGAGTTTATATTTTGCAATTCAGACTCTTTTTCTCACAATTGTCGGACATAGCAACAATAACTAAAGAGGGTGGGTTTTTGTGAAGGTCAATTGCGAGTAAAAAGTCAGAATTGTGAGATAAGATGCAATTACAATTTAAAAAAAAAAATGTATTCAGTGGCAAAATAATAAGTTTGTGGTATTGACACGGGTGACAAGAATTATGAAATTTGTGTGGTATCGAAAATGTATGTTTTTAATTTGTGGATATTTCTCTGCAGAATCATGGGTAATATAGTTTGTCACCTGGAATTAAAAAAAAATATAAGATGAAATAATGCAGGCTGATTGCTTTAGCAAAAGCATATACCATCGATTAACACCCTCGTACCTCACAGTAGGTCTGTCTTTTTAAAGGTTAATAAGTTATTGTTAAAAATCAATTGCCTATTGAGAATTTCCCCCCACAGAACCTGACTGTTTAAGTCTATTGTACGAGGAACTCATTACATGTAACTTCCTGAAAGCTTTTTTATACTTTAAAGCAATGCACTTGTATATACAGAAAAAAATGTAAATTATATGTGCTTTTTATGATACAGAGCTCCAAAGCCAACCATTACTCCATATGTGTCATTTGGTTCATGTTCTTGGTCCTTATTGATTCATATTCTCGTTCCTTATTTACAATTTTGACATCCAGGATGTAGGCGTCTACATAAATTAAAGATTCATTTTGAATTAATTAACATTTTTCCAATGCTTGTCACATACATTTCACACCTAGAGAGAAATGATTTTTATCTTTCTGAAACACAGTCATGCAGAATAACTTTTAAGTGCTTTATCATCTCCAGTATGAAGCCAAGGCATTAAATACAGACCATCTAAACATCTTTTTCCACTTGTCCCCTTTTAGGTCAAACAATGTTTGGCTTTTTCCATCTCTTTCTCTAAAAGTTTTGAAACATTTTCGTCATTTCTGTTCAATCTTTGAGGTTCAGCTCAGTTTCATTAGGCTCCAGGGATCTTCATTATTAGTCTGTCAGAGTTGAACATTTCAGATTGCTTAAGTGCTGTTCTCATTGACTGGATATATGTATTTCTCCTGTAGCGTTAGAAATGGGAATGAGGCATGTTTTAAAGGTAACTGTGAGGGAAAGGGTTTAATTTACCTGTCCAATTTCCCATTGTGTATCAATCATTTTTTTTTATCCCTTTCATGATATTTAATAACAGGCCATGTAAATAATAGGGTTCAAGAGCCAGTGTCAGCCATAACTGTGTGAAAAAGCGATATTAATTATTACATTTTATTAAATTATATAATATTAAATTATATAAATTGTAAAATATAACATGTTAAAATGTACATTTTTATGTATTATAAATATTAATTACAATAATTTAAAATATAAATTTTTTGTAAAAAATTATTACTGCTGGACAATATAATTCTTAACATGTAAACCAATAGTTAAAGAGATGGTGCACCCAAAAATTTAAATTACCCCTCAAGCCATCCTAGGTGTACAGTATATGATTTGCTTCTTTCAGACAAATACAATCAGAGATGTATTTAAAAATGTCCTGGCTCTTTCAAGCTTTATAATGGCAGTGAATGGGTGTTGAGATTTTGAAGACCATACAATGCATTGATCTATCATAAAAAGTACTCCAGACAGCTCCAGGGGGTTAATATTCTGACTATTTTCTCAGAATTGTGAAAAATAAAATAACAGTTGCGAGTTATAAAATCCAATTTTGAGGTGGAAAAAAAGACTGTTATGTTCTTAGAATCGCAACTTTTTAATCTCACAATAGAGTTTTTTAGTAATAAAACACCCACTTCTGACTTTTTTCTTAGAATTGCGTGATATAAACACACAATTCTGACTTTTTTCTTGCAGTTGTGAGTTTGGATCTCGTAATTCTGAATTTTTCTTACAATTGCAAGTTTATATCTCACAATTCTTACTTTTTTCTTGCAATTTCTGCTTTTTTTTATAATTTTTTTTTTTTTTTAGTTTTTTTAGAATTGCAGGATATAAACTCACAACTGAAATAAAGTCACAATTGCAAGATAAAAATAGCCAATTCTTTTTTTTCCACATAATTGCAAGTCGTAATTAAATTTCGTAATTCTGACTTTTTCTTGCAATTGCAAGTTTATATATTACGATTCTTACTTTTTTCTTTTTTCTTTACTTTTTTCTTGCAATTCTGGCTTTTTTTTCAGAATTGCATGGTATAAACTAAAGAATTACAAAATCCTTTCAGAATTACAAAATTTTTCTGAATAAAAAAAGACTTTTTTCGCACTATTGCAAGTTTATATCTCTCAATTCTTCCTTTTTTCTTGCAATTCTGACTTTTTTTCTCAGAATTGCATGATGTAAACTCAAAATTGCGAGATAAAAACTGATTTTGGATTTCATTATTCTGAATTTTTTCTTTCAAATGCAAGTTTATATCTCACAATTCTGACTTTTTTCTGAAAACTGTGAGATATAAACTCACAATTGTGAGTTATAAAGTCCAATTTAGAGTTGAGAAAAGACTGAAATGTTCTCAGTATTGTGACTTTTTATCACACAATTCACTGTTTTTCTTAGAATTGCGTGACAGACTTCCAATTCTGACTTTTTTTCTCGCAATTGCGAGTTTGGATCTGTAATTCTGACTTTTTTTCTTACAATTGCAAGTTTATATCTCACAATTCTTACTTTTTTTTTCTTGCAATTCTGACTTTTGTCTTAGAATTGCGTGATATAGACTCCCAATTCTGACTTTTTCCTCGCAATTGCAAGTTTATACCTTGCAATTTTTACTTTTTTTGGTCACAATTTAGAATTTTTTCTTGGAATTGCATGATATAAACTTGCAATTCTGAGAAAAAAAGGCATAATTGCATGATACAAACTCACAATTCTCAGAAAAAAAAAATTCTGCCAGTTTATATCAAGCAATTCTGACTTCATTTCAAGTTAAAAAGTTCCAGTTACCTTTTTTTATGTTTATTCAGTGGCGGAAACAGGGTTCCTCAAGTTTTTGATATTGACACTGGTGACAAGAATGATGAAATTTTTATGGAATCAAAAATGTTGATACTTGGCATATTTAACACTTTATGAACTATAATCTCTAGCTTTTACTAACTGCCGTACTCACGTTCACGAAAGAGTGGCCTTTCAGCAGATGACTTAGGATGTAAGCATAGCGTAAGCACCAGAAAAGGAAAACCAGTCTCCTCTTGGCTTATATCGAAAAACTTTTTTCTTCACAAATCCTTGTTTTGTACTTCTAATTCACTGCGCTTCCATGTTTGTCAGCACATTCGCCTACATCCTACGTGATCCACTGGAACGGCCCTCTCTCATGAACTGCATACGACACTTTCCTTGATGGATGGATGCACTTTTTTGGCCTTCAAAATCTCAACAGCCATTCACTGCTATTATAAAGCTTAGAAGAGCCAGGACATTTTTTAGTTTAACTATTGTATTCATCTGACAGAAGAAAGTTACATACACCTACACTCTTAAAAATAAAGGTGCTTCACGATGCCATAGAAGAACTTTTTTGTCTAAATGGTTCCATGAAGAACCTTTAACATCTGAAGAGCCTTTCTGTTTCACAAAAGGTTTGTGCGGCAAAAGAAGGTTCTTCAGATTTTGAAAAGGTAAGAAAGAGATGGTTCTTGAGCCTTCAACTCAATTATTCTTTGTGGAACCAATAATGGTTCTTCTATGGCATCGCTGTGAAGAACCTTTTAAAGCACCTTTATTTTTAAGAGAGTTGGGCGTTTCATTTTGGGTGTTAGCGATTTTGCTACGGTTGTAAACAATAGCAAATAAACATTTTCAGTTTAGCAGATCGTCAATATTTAATCAACACTTAATAACCGTATAAGCAAATGCATGACGTTATCATTTGTTCAGCTACTATGAAATTATTTCTTCTTGCTTTCTCACCATTTTCTTCTGTGTTTGATATTTTAATAGTCAATACTTCTGTGTGAGTGGACCAGGCTCAAATTAAAGCATTTAGTTATTCTTTAACTCAGCTCTATGAAATGCTTTTGTGAACTTTACTGAAGCAGCAGAATACAGCACTCATTCACAGTCAATTAGTGTAACCCATGTCTATTGGCAAGCAGGACTGAGGTCAACTCTGAAGATCTCATTCATCACAAACACACACACAATACAGCATTTTATTAGGACAGGCCAGGTTACCAAGCAACCTAGTGTATCTCAGAGCTTTCACGCAAACATGTGTTTAAATATAAAAGGGATTCCCCTAAATTATCGTTCTGTGTCCAGTGGCGCCTCCAGGATTTTTTTTTCATTGGGTGGCCGAAAGGGGCCAGTAAAAATATTAGGGTGGCACAAAACAATTATTATTATTTTTTTTGCATGCCTAAATCTAACTGAAGACAATAATATTTGGCTTTACCTTTATTTTCGGTATGGGTTACAGGCTTCAAAACTTCAGTATTATTCTCTGTATAGAGCAAAATAGTAAAAAAGTTGCTTTGCAATTCAACTGCAAGTAGTCTCGTGTTTATTTGGAGTGCAAATTCATTTTAAATGATATATAAAAAAAAACAAAACAAGAAAGCATAGATGTTTACCATGTAATTACCATGAATGTGTCGGGGGAAATAGTAAGGAAATATTTTTAAAAATAAATCTGACGATCCTGACACGCCATTTCCTCATTAGATTCGCCTTAAAGAATTATGTCTTTAAGGATTTCATATAGCCTAATTAAAGATTTTGCTTTCGGTTTCGGTTCATCATTGTAAAACGCTCCTGTTCAAGATGGCAGAAGCGCATCCTCTATGTTTTCTTTTTTATATATAAAGTCACAATTTAGTTTTGTTGATATTGTGAATGCACACAAATTAAAAAGGACCCTTTAAAGCTCCGAATCATATATTACTCTTACCTTTATGAGCAAAAATTATGCCAAGTTTTAAGTTGTTTCCAATGCAAGTGATCGCGCTGGTGCCTCCAAGTCCTGTAAGCCCGCTTTAGCTTTCACTTTCCGCACAAACGATTGGATATGGGTCTAACAGCGCACATTTACGTAGGTTAAACGTTTAAACTAACATATATAATATGCTTGAACTGTTTAATATCTAAAGATTTTATTTCAGGCAAGTCATGGTCATTTGAGAAGGCTAAATTGATCAAACATAGAAGATTTTTGAAAATCAAAAACTTACATTTAACAAACAAAAAATGCTCCAAACGCTTTTCTAAATTAACTTAGTATAACAATGAAACGAAATATAATCACTTTGCCATTGCATACAAAACGGAACTATTTATGTATGTTTCGCAGTGCGGCTGCGCTTGTGTGAGTGCGCAAAGTCGCCTCAACTCATGTAAAGAGCGGGAGGGGTTTAGAGCGTATTCTACAGTAGCCTACACATCATACAAGTTTATTATATTTACTTTTAATATTGTGTTTTGTCAACGTCCGTGTTAATTTATACAATAAAATTATAATTCTAAAAAACTCCACTCTTTCTGGTTGGGGGGCCAATGGGGGGCCAGTGTCATTTTAGGGGTGGCTGCGGCCCCCCTGGACCTCCCTTGGAGGCGTGTCTGTGTCTGTATGGTTTTTGTTGGTTCTAAGTGGGACTTTCGTGGATTCTGAAGGGCCATGTGCTTTGTGTGGTGACCAGTAATGTGAAACCCTAATGACATGCTCAAAAGAGGATGTACACTCTGTCTTAAGAGTGATAAAAATGCTGCTTTTGAACCAAAAAATAGCTCTCATCTTGACGGTGTAGTCATAACTCTCATTAGTGCGTCAGTCAAGCAGGAGCTGCCTGCCACCGCTTTCATTGATTATGACAGAATGTGCTGTGAATTAAAGATGTAGGATTAGTCCCCGCAGATTCCCTCCCCTCCTCTCCGCTGAGATATTTTTAGTGGGTTTGCAGGACGTGGGAGCATCCCACTGATGGTGAAAGTGCCGAAACCAAGAGGAACGACAGGCCTGAGATGGTTTAGAGCCTTTGGTGAAGAGATTACACAGTGCTCAGTGGTAGCAATGGAGGTCTGCAGGTTTTAAAGATGGTATGAAATCAAATAAACTTAGATTTAATTTTTAATTTTTAATTTTTTTTTTAGTTTGTTTTAAAACCAGTAAGCAAGGACCAGTATACCTAATTATCATACATGTACAAGAGACAGAAACGTAAGAATAAATCTAATCTTGAAACAAATACATGTTGCAATAATTATATATGGATATACAATGTGGGAATAAATAAATATAAAAATAATTGAAAATTAAAAAAATGAAAGGATAAAAAGTAAAATGAATGAAAATAATGTTTACGAAATAAAGGAAAATTTTATTGAAAATTAATGAAATGATAAAAAAGCTAAAATGAATTAAAATAATGTTCAAAAATAAAGGAACATTGAATTATCCTGCTATAACATTAATTTATGTATTTATTTACTTATATACTGTGATGAAAAAATGGACTGATAACTAAAGTATTTTGTACACTGTATTTATTTATTTATTTAAAGCCGATAAACTAATGGTAATCAAGATCAGTCTACCTAATTATCATAAAAGAGACAGAAATGTAAGAATAAGTACAAAAAATGATGTTAAAAAGTTTTTATATACTGTGGGAATAAATAAGTATAAAAAATAAATAAACACAAATTAATTATAAAAAATGAAAGGATACAAAAATAAAGGTAAAACAAATAAAAATGATATTGAAAAAGTGTAAAAGTTGAATACAAAAATAAACTTGAGACTAAATTTAACTTAAGATTTTTTTATTACAATAATTTATGAATTTATTTATATACTATAATCAAAAGTGTTATGCGCTATTTGTTTGTTTATTTATTTATTTAAACCAATGGTAAGCAAGACCAGTCTACATTATTATCATAAAGGAGACAGAAATGTAAGAATAAATAAATATTTTTTTTAAATAAATACAATATTTATTTAGAAATATATAATGTGGGAATAAATAAATATAAAAAAAATAATGAACAAAAATGAAAGAATACAAAAATAAAGGTAAAAATAATAAAAAATAATGTTAATAAAAAAATTGGACTGATAACTAAAATGTTAGTTTAGTTTGCACATTTGCACGATAGTTTGTTTTTTCTATATATTTATTTATTTAAACAGATAATCTAATGGTAAGCAGGACCAGTCTACTTGCAATACAATAGACTGAAATGTAAAAATAAATTCAAAAAAGTAAAAAAAAAAAAAAAAAAAATTTCAATTAACTATTATAAAAAAATGAAAGTATAATAAATATAGGTAAAATAAATACAATTTAACAGGAAAAAAAAGGAAAAAAATTAATTTTTATTAAAAAACTTTTTTTTTCTAGTCATTTATTTCTTGTTTTTACATTACTTTTTGCATTTATTTCCTATATACTATTAAAACAAAATTGGACTGATAACTAAAAAGTTTTGGAATAATTAAACAAAAACAAAAATGTAGACACAAATTAGTTATTATGTTAAAAAAAAGGATAAGAATAAAGGTAAAATGAACAAAAAGGGAACTTTAAAAAAAATTGGACTAAATTTAATGTAAAATTAATTATTTTTTATAAGAATAGGATTTAAAAATAAATACAAAAATGAAAGAAAAAACTTGAAATAAAAGTGGCAGTATTTACATAGGGACATGCAACGTGGGAATAAATAAATCGTAAAATAAATGAATACACAAATTAATTATTTAAAAATGAAAGGATAAAAATAAAGGTGAACTGAATAAAAAAAAACGTAAAAAAGTAATGCAAAAGTAAATGTAGGACATTTATTTAGTATGCAATTTATTCACTTGCATACTATGATCAAAAATCATACTTTAGCTTTGCACACATTTGTTATTTTTACTTGCCGATGTCTTTATTTTTACTTGTGTGTTATCTTGGAATTTAAGTCTGAGAATACAAGTTGTTGCCTTTTTTTGTTTTTTTTATTTATACGTCTTTTTTTCTAGCTGTCTAGCATATTTTCTCCAGCCTGTTTATTATTTCCCCACAATCTTCCATCTCCCTTAACAACCTGCATTTGCAGATGCTGCATATTGTTTGTGTTTGATAAGGGACTGATAAGAAGCTGTTTAGTGCTTGCTTTTTCCAAGTTAAGCCGCTCTGTACAGGCACTAAGCTCAGAAACGCAGTGATTCAGAACGCACTTCCTTTTATTACACTCTGAGGACCTGTCAAATCATCTTCAATTATAATAATAGAGCTATTGTGTGTGAACAGAAGAGCTGCCATTTTCCTCTTCTGTCCCCAGCCTTTGCCATTTATTGACTGTGGCAGCTTTTCATTGTGCACCGCATCAATATGTCGCCATAGACTTATATGGATCAATAATGACATCAACCTTCCCATTACTGCCTACAGTAATAAAATTTTAAAGTCATGATTTGGGTGGTAGACGCCTGGTTGTTAAAGTTCAGAGTCGGTCATATAATAATTATAATGAGATTTCTGGTCGATTTTTGTGCCCTTTGGCGAGACACTTGACCTCAGAGCAGGCATTGCTATTAGTACTAAAAAAAGTTGTTTTGGAGATTCAATCAAACCCATAATCCTAACCTAAGATGACATGTTGGGCTTGTTAAAGAAAGGTGTGCTATTACTTTCCACCTTTGAGGAGAGGTGTGCTATTACTTTTCTTTCAATAATATACAACTCTATTTTTACTGTCTGACTGATAGATGACAAGTAGCCAAGTTTTACTGACTTGGATGCTTGTTGGAAATTACATTTGCTTGTTTGAAAAGTTGAGTTTTTTGTGTCATTCATGTCACTGATTTCAATAGCGTGCTCTTCTCAGAAAAAGAACCCTTGTGACTTGATGGAACCAGTTTCAAATAATGAAAAATAAGGTTGAAGTAATCTTCAATTCACAAACACAGTTCAGTCCAAATGGTTTTAGAGATTCAAACAGCACTCTCTACTCTATGAAGAGGCTCTAAACCATGATTAATCTGCTAATATCGAGTCTGAACCACTCACACCAGCTGACTAACAGTCTAATAGCCAGACCTTTGACTAAACTAGATTCTGGTAAACCAAGTGATTTAGTCGAGAGCAGTGAAAGATTTTCTGTCGTTTGTTGTGTGATTTGACATGAATGACAGAAAGCAGGAATATTAGACTGCTGTCACTTTAAGAGCTGCCCAGATCCAATATACTGTTACACAAGTTTTCTTTCTCAGCTGTTTGCTTTAACTTACAACCTAAATTACTGTTTACTAGGATACTTGCAAAAACAGGCATTTTGACACGTGTGTATTTAACAATTAGGCCTAAAATCATTAGGATATGAAGTAAAGATAATAAATAATTACATATATAAAAACTTATTTTTTTGATTAGTAATATACATTGCTAAGAACTTTATTTGGATAACTTTAAAGGTGATTTTCCTCAATATTTAGATTTTTTTGCACCCTCAGATTCCAGATCCATCTCGAACAAAGATTGTCGTATCATAAACCATACATCAAGGGAAAACTATATTCAGCTTTTCAGATGATGTATAAATCTCAATTACAAAAAATTGACCCTTATGACTAATTTTGTGGTCCAGGGTCACACATGTATAAAACCTTGTAATCAGTCAATCAGATTTGAGCATTCCAGGTTGTAGAAGTACTTTCCAGTTCAGTTTTGTATGCAGCAGGTCAGCAGACAGACTGTGAGACTAGCTGACTCTTGACTACATGCTGGACTTATACAGGTGGAGGTAAAGAAGACACACACACCTAAAGCATTTGACCGCATCCTCTGCAGCTTTGCGCGATGAGAAAGCCATTGTGGAATTAGAAGGAAATCCGAAAGGTCAGGAGAAACTGGGGGGCCTGATATGGATAAAAGGGGTGAGAATCAAATCGATTCTGGGGTGCATTGCTCACCGTATGACCTTTTACTTTAATTTTACAGAGACTTGTGCAGTTTTGCATAAGTTAAGACGCCTGTATTCTTCAGGCGCCCCAGCAGCGTTTAATTGGCATTCCTAAATAGTTTGCTTAATTGCGTTTTCTCTAATTTCACTTCTGAAGCAGTGATTTAAATTTAAATTGGACATGGTAATCACATCAATTAAAAAACGAACTTAAAATCACCATGGCCAAGAAAAAGAAATTGTATCAAATAAAATTGAACACTTCTTCAAAGAATAAAGGGTCCTTCAGTACACTGTGCATTTTATTTTGAATGCTTTTGGGTCCATTCAGGCTAACACGTCCACCTCAGAGCCCACCGCCAACAGTAATAAAAGGCCTCCACAAGTTCAACCTTCAGCCTCCCTCTATTGTTATGGAAAAAACAGCCAATCATGCCATGCAAAAGCTGTATTCGGGTCCCCGCAGGTTAGATCACTTATTTTCTCAATGCTGTTTATGAAAATGATTTCAGCTGTGCTCGACGAGGGCAGACGGGGTAGAAAATTAGTGTTGAGTGGCTGTAGGATTTGCTGTATTGTAGTGATTAGGTAATGAAGTCAGCCCTCTTTCCATATAGACGGGCCGTCTGAGTCGCCTGAAGGCCATAACCGGTAGTTATGAGTTGTTATGATAAAATAAGACCCATTTTATGGATGGCTGATTGTGTAATGCGGCACAGCGGTCTGTAATTGTGGTGCTTGTGTCGTGCAGAAATCATGTGCCTCTTGGCCCGAATGTATAATCCACCTCATAAATGCAATGCAATCATAATTTAACAGCACTTTAATGAGGATAATGTCGTATAATATTAGTCTGGTTTTAAATTGAATTGTAGGTTACACTTTACAGTAAGTTTCAATTTGTTAGCATTTATTTTTATACAGACCTAAATTAATTTAAAAATGATTACCATTGTTCATCTTTGAAACACAAATTAAGATATTTTTGATAAATCTGAGAGCTTTCTGACCCTGCATAGACAGCAATGTAACTGACGTTTAAGGCCCAGAAAAGTAGCACGAACATTGTTAAAATAGTCCATGTGACATCAGTGGTTCAACTGTAATGCTTTCAAGTGACAAGAATTTTTTATTTAGCCTTGAAATGTAAGATTCCAAAACAAAAGATTATTATCAACTACAGTCGTGGTTTTGAGAACGACACAAATATTAGTTTTCACAAAGTTTGCTGCTCAATTGCTTTTAGATCTTTGTTTCAGTTGTTTCTGTGATGTACTGAAATATAATTACAAGCACTTTATACGTTTCAAAGGCTTTTATCGACAATTACATGACATTTATGCAAAGAGTCAGTATTTGCAGTGTTGGCCCTTCTTTTTCAGGACCTCTGCAATTCGACTGGGCATGCTCTCAATCAACTTCTGGGCCAAATCCTGACTGATAGCAACCCATTCTTTCATAATCACTTCTTGGAGTTTGTCAGAATTAGTGGGTTTTTGTTTGTCCACCCGCCTCTTGAGGATTGACCACAAGTTCTCAATGGGCAGGGCTCGACAATAAGGACTGCCCGATGGCCCGGGGCCAGCGTGCGAGACGCTCGGGACAGTAGACAGGATATCTGCCTTGTCACTAAAGTTTAATTTGCCTGCGGCTGTTTGTCAAATTCATGCAAATACAGTCTTAGAATCGAGAAACAGCTTGCATTTTTAAGCCTTTAAATGCTACCTTCTCTGTGATGTCGTGAACACCGTATTGTTTTTCGGTTCCTCTTATCTGATTGGATGTTGTACGCACTGTTTTTTCCGTAACCCGGTAACAACCAGTACAGCGAAGAGACTGCAACATGGCGGCAACATCAAATTATGAAGCTAAAATGAAAACGTCTGTTTCTAACTCGCATTTGCGACTAAAAATTAGTACGTGCGACTGTGGAAAAATATATTTAGGAGCACCATGTGCCCCATCAGCGCATTTGTGTTTGCGCTCAGGGGAGCTTCAAAGGTTTCTACACGTTTTTGCAACGTTGAGTAATGTATCACAGACATTTCTCACGAATCCATTCATAAAGTGTAGAGAGAGTGTAAATAAGAGACTGATTGTGCAGTAAGTTATAGAGAGCGCCGTTGATTCTTATAGAGCTTTGTGATATCGCAAACTAAGATGAGTGACAACTTATACAACTTAATAATTTTTGAGTTTGTAAATGAGGTACTGATTTAATACAACAGTTAAATAAACAAGAAGTTATTATTTATGTGACTTACATTGTCTGACTATAACACTATGCCTGATTTTGCTCTGTTTCGTCGTCAAAAGTGGTCTGAAACAAGTCACAACTGAGCCGCTGCGCATCTCCACTCAAACACAGCGGTGTTTCGTTTATGAATGAACGTGCGTTTTTAAACGAATGGTGAAATGATTCAATTTCCCATTCATTAGGAGTCACTTGCTTTATTCCCGAATGAACCATCAAATTAATAATATGATTCAGTAATTAAATCAGTCTCTTGCCACCACCTGCTGGCAGATCTCTGTATTCAAAATTGTATAACATGAATTTATGAATTTGATTGCACTCATGGCACCTCTGAGCCTAATTAAACATGAAAAGGTAAAAACAAAGGTAAAAAAAAAAATCATGGACGACCACCGTAAAAACAACATTTTTAACATAAATTCTGCTTAATAACACTCTATTTACTAATATTGTTTAATTTTCTTCTTTGCAACAACATTCCTTTAATTAAGTCCTCCATTTATGTATAGTTAACTGCTGATCTGGGACCATCAACCTGGACATACTGTTGTGCATAAATTTAGTTACATCACAATTATAATTTTTTAAAATTGTCAATTGTATTTAAGGAAATGTACAGTTATATTTGGCTTTTGACACATTAGTTAAAATGTGGCTAAGAAATAACTATTAACTTTTTTATTATTATTATTATTTTATTTTTTTTTTGGTTGGGCCAGTGAAAATTTTGGCAGGGCAAGTAAAAATCTGAACCACTGGCCCGATGGGGCCAGTAGAAAAAAATCCTTAGTGTTGAACCCTGCAATGGGATTAAGATCTGGGGAGTTTCCAGACCATGGACTTCATGGATTTCAACGTTTTGGTCCCCGAGCCACTTAGTTATCACTTTTGCCTTATGGCACGGTGCTCCATCGTGCTGAAAAATGCATTGTTCTTCACCAAACTGTTGTTGGATTGTTGGAAGAAGTTGCTGTTGGAGGGTGTTTTGGTACCATTCTTTATTCAAGGCTGTGTTTTTGGGCAAAATTGTGAGTGAGCCCACTCCCTTGGATGAGAAGCAACCCCACACATGAATGGTCTCAGGATGCTTTACTGTTGGCATGACACAGGACTGATGGTAGCGCTCACCTTTTCTTCTCCGGACAAGCCTTTTTCCAGATGCCCCAAACAATCGGAAAGAGGCTTCATCGGAGAATATGACTTTGCCCCAGTCCTCAGCAGTCCATTCACCATACTTTTTGCAGAAGATCAGTCTGTCCCTGATGTTTTTTTTTTTTGGAGAGAAGTGGCTTCTTTGCTGCCCTTCTTGACACCAGGCCATTTTCCAAAAGTCTTGGCCTCACTGTGCGTGCAGATGCGCTCACACCTGCCTGCTGCCATTCCTGAGCAAGCTCTGCACTGGTGGCACTCCAATCCCGCAGCTGAATCCTCTTTAGGAGACCATCCTGGCGCTTGCTGGACTTTCTTGGATGCCCTGAAGCCCTCTTAACAAGAATTGAACCTCTTTCCTTGAAGTTCTTGAAGTTCTATGTTCAGTGCAGTTGTCTTGACAGAAGGAAATGAGGTACATCTCTAATTTCAACATTATTTGATCTTCAGACATTCCTCTTTAAAAGAAAAGTATCATATTGAAGTATCTTATCATAACTGACCCATATTTGTTTTTTTACCCCCCCCCCCCCTGTAATTTGTAAAAGTGAAAATGGCCATTTTCCCCCTCCTGTATAAAATAGTGGATTGCTCAGTAAATATTCATCCATGACATTTAATATTTTGGCTTTCATCACTATGTATTTCTATCTCTCTTCAGCAAAAAATATTATCAAAATCAAAAGTTTAAGCCGCAGTGACCGCTGATTCAGTTGACACGGAATGACCCTAATAATCAAATACTTTTAGAGAATTTAACATCATGGCATTCCAAGAGAAAATAGTGGTTGAGAATATATGTAAGTACATAAGAAAGAAAATGGTTGAAGTCAGCACTGAACAGAATTGTACCCTGTTTATTTATTTATTTTATAATCTCGCTACTATTTGGAAAGGAGCATGCTTTTCTAAAGAAATTAGTTTCATGTCTTGTTTCACCCGGAAATATCTCATTAAAGGATTAGTTCACTCAAGAATTTACATTTTCGGATAAATTATTAATTAAATTGATGGGGTGACCATGTTCATATCTTTCTTTCTTCAGTCGAAAAGAAGGATTTTTAGGAAAACATTCCAGGATTTTTCTCCATTTAGTGGACTTCAATGGGAACTAACAGGTTGAAGGTCCAAATTGCCGTTTCAACGCAACTTCAAAAAGCTCTACATGATCCCAGCCAAGGAATAAGGGTATTATCTAATGAAACAATCGTCATTTTGTACAAAAAAAATAAAAATGTATATACTTTCTAATCACAAATGCTTGTCTTGCATTAGCTCAAAGTACGACCCAGTGTTTATAAACCGAATATGCAAAGAAATTCAAACACCCTTTACAAAAAAGGTAAAACAACGATGTCGGATGATTTTGAAGTTGGAGGAGAAAACGAGATGGAGCTTTTCGCCCTACCCTACATTCTTAAAAATAAAGATGCTTCACAGTGCCATAGAAGAAGCTAGTTTGTTTAAATGGTTCCATAAAGAACCTTCAACATCTGAAGAATTTTTCTGTTTCACAAAAGGTTCTATGTGGCGAAAGAACGTTCTTCAGATTATAAAAAGGTAAGAAATAGATGGTTCCTTAAAGAACCTTTGACTGAATGTTTTTTTTTTTTGTGGAACCAAAAATGGTTCTATGGCATTGCTGTGAAATCTGGGATTGTGTAGAGCTCTTTGGAGCTGCATTGAAACTGCAATTTGGACCTTCAACCCATTGATCCCCATTGAAGTCCACTATATGGAGAAAAATCCTGGAATGTTTTCCTCAGAAACCTTAATTTCTTTTCAACTGAAGAAAGAAATACACGAACATCTTGGATTAGATGGAGGTGAGTAAATTATCAGGAAACTTTGTGGTCAAAAAGGTCCATTATTGATTGTCATTAGTTGTGATGGGGAAATCTTTCAACAATATGTGAAATTTCTGATCATGTTTGAAATTACTAGATTTCTCTGGTGAAATTTTAAACAATGCTAAATATGACTATACCTTTACCAGTAAAACCAATAGGTTGTGAATACCATTTCATGTTGACATTGAAATTGTAGGTTTTCTAGCAAAAGGTAGTGAATACAATACCCAAAAAGTTCCTTCAACCATTAAAATCATTATAAATGCAGAAAAGAAACGATTTTGCACAACCGCACCAAAATGAAGCCCTTCTATGTTTGTTTTACACTGTGTTCAAGTCTTGCACTTCACATTTTGACCAGTCCCTCTGCTTCTGACTTTTTCATCCTTGTCTCACAGGGTGTCTTGAGGAATCAACCAACCTTTGCTTTTAAACACATTCCTAACACAAACACGCAAGACAATAGACAAGAGTCCCGATATGTTTGTTTTGTTACAAGTCGTTTGCCCTTTAGCCAGGGCAGAATCATTTCTCCACACATTCAGCCTGAGGTTGTCGTGATCTGCTGTTTTTGTTCCTTCCCTGCCCCTTCCACATTCTCACTCGCTCTCTCTCTCTCTCAATCTCACATTTGTTTCTTACTCTTTTCCCATGTGTTTACCACCCTGTGGTTCTCAATTGGATTACTGTTTGACAGCATTGCAAACAGAATAGCTGCAGGCGCCGACTTTGAAGGCTGTCAGAGCCATAAACATAGGTTTTTGGTCCCTTTCTTTCTCTCAATCCCATTCCACATTTCCTTCTGACACACATTTGCACCACTGCTCTGGTTTTTTACTTCAAAACTTTTCTGTCTTTCTCTTTTTAGCTGTAGTTCAGTACCTTACTTCATCAGTTCCTCTACATTCAGTGTCACAGAAAAGATGCACCAAACAAACTCAATGCACTGTAGGTCTGATTAGTTTTATGGGGTTTGTCCAATTATACAGAATTGGTTGTATGTCCAGACATGATCCTGTACTGCTCATTACCTCCAGTCCCTCTCATTTGGCCTCTGCTTTTTCTCCTCGAAACTTTCCAGAGCGGTTTTGTCTTGCCAAACTCTTTGTCATTAGGTTTCTTCCTGCTGCCAATGAAAACTTGCACCATACATCTTTGAAAACAGCGTGAACATTGCATAAAATATCTCGTTTTCAAGTTTAAGGTGATTCCCCATAAGATATTTTTTCTCAGAGTACGATTGAGGCTGGGAAAGAAGCACAGATTTCTATTCAGATGTGAGTAATCGGACTGCCAGGAGCGAGTCCGAGGGCAGAGCTTGAGTTCACAGGAAAGCCGATAAGAGGAAACGCTCGAGCGAATTTGAACACAATAGAGATATAAATGGAGCAGATTTTCTGCCAGTGGGAGATGTGATTCAACATTCATATTCATATAAATACACATGTAAGGGGATTGCTTGTTGTTTAAGAGATCAAACAAAAGAGCTCGAATGAGCGGCTTGCGATAAGCAGTTTCGCAGTCATTTTCTCAGGCTCTTGAGCAGTGAGCCGTCCTATAGATGTTGATCGAGTCACTCCATCTAGATTTCGAAAAAGAGAGTGAGAAAGCAGGGGAGAAAGAAGATTTAACTGTTTTTAATGTTTCACGCCGCCCAGTGCGAATAACAGCTATGTTTTATTCATGAGGAAGCGTATAATACGGTCTGCCGCACTCAGTCTTTTCCCGACCTTATGAGACAGCTTTATAAACAATCTTTAACTTTTGACCGTTTGAGGCTCTGGTATATGAGTAGTAAATCGCACCCCTCCGGGCTTAGTTTGGATTCAAAGGGTATTTGTTCAAATTTGATACCAGACAAACTGTTTTAGCTCGCCACGCACTTTGTATTTTGGCATGGTAGAGTGTTTCATTAGTCATCTATATCCTGTGGTACAGATCAAGATGGTTGAATAAGCTCATTTTTTGAAGTCTAGTGAGATGCCTTGATGTCTACTGCGTGTGTAGTTGAAGGGATCTCATAAATGGTTGATTTGGAACATTCTGTTTTGGCCAGAAATATACTGTGTTAAACTCAAATTAGTTTGATTGTTGATTGTTTTCTGAAAGAAAATCATTTTATCTAGCTAGGATGCATTAGATTATGGAAGCCCGTTTCCGCCATTGAATAAAAAAAATGTAAAAATGTTAGATATAAACTGTCAATTCTGAGAACAGAAGTCACAGTTGTGAGATATAAGCTTACAATTATGAGAAAAAAGTCAGGATTGAGTTTATATCTCACAATTCTCGCAAATTAGACTCTTTTTTTTTTTTTTTTTTTTGCAATACTGACTTTTTTCTTAGAATTGTGAGATATAAACTTGCAATTTTGAGACAAAAATTGTTTAAATCGCAATTCAGTTTTTTATCGCAATCATGGCTTTTCGCAAAATTCTGACTTTTTTCTAAGAATTGCGTGATATAAACTAATCTGAATTGCGAGACAAACTTTCAATTCTGAGAAAAAGTCAGAATTGAGTTTGTACCGCAATTCTGGCTTTTTTTCCTCACAGTTCTGACTTTTCTCAGAATTGTGAGATATAAACTCACAATACTGACTTTTTTTTTTTTTTTTTAGAATTGCATGATATAAACTTGCAATTGCAAGTTATAAAGTCAGAATAGCGAGATACAAATTCTGAGAAAAAGTCAGAATTGAGTTTATATCTTGCAGTTCTGCCTTTTTTCTTTAGAATTGTGGGACAAAACCTCAGAATTGTGAAAGAAACTCGCAAATTCTGAATTTTTTTTCTCACAACTGCAAGTTACTATCTCACAATTCTGACCTTTTCCTCAGAATTGTGAGATATAAACTCACAATACTGACTGTTTTGCAAGTTATAAAGTCAGAATTGCAAGATATAAACTTGCATTTTGAGACAAAAATAATTGAGTTTATATCGCAGATTTTTTTTCTGAAAAAAGATGACTTTTTTTTTCTCAGAACTGCGGGATAAACTCGCAATTGGGAGATATAAACTTATTTCTGAGAAAAAAAGTCAGAATTGAGTTTATATCTCGCAATTCTGACTTTTTTGTCACAGTTCTGACTTTTTTATCAGAATTGTGAGATTGCAATTGCAAGTTATAAAGAATAGAGTTTATATCTCACAATTCTCACATTTTTTTGCAATACTTTTTTTTGCTTAGAATTGGATACTATAAACTCACAATTGCGAGTTATAAAGTTAGAATTATGAGATACTTGCAATTCTAAGGAAAAAAGTCAGAATTAATTTTTTATCTCGCAATTCTGACTTTATTTCTCAAAATTGCGAGTCATAAAGTCAGAATTACAAGATATAAACTTCCAATTATGAGGAAAAAAGTCAGAATTATTCTGACTTTATTTCTCAAAATTGTGAGTTTATTTTGCAATTACGAGTTATAAAGTCAGAATTACGAAACTTGCAATAACTTGCAATTCTGAGGAAAAAGTCAGAATTCATTTTATATCTTGCAAAATTTCTCAGTATTGTGTTTATTTTGCAATTGCGAGTTATAAAGTCAGAATTGCAAGACATAAACTTATTTTATAACTTGCAATTGCAAGTTTATGTCATGCAATTTGGAGAAAAAAGTCAGAATTGTGAAATTATAAGTTGCAATTACCGTTTATTATGGTTTTTATATGCAGTGGCGGAAACAGGCTTCCATATTAGATTGATCAAAGTTTAGTACAAAACATTTTTATTTTAAATACAATGCTATTTTTTTATTTCTGCAGGTTTGCTAAAGGTTCACTCCATACTAGAAGACTTTTAAATCCCCTTGCTTTATTATAACAGTAAAAATTATATACGTTAAATTTAGTAATTAAAAAAAAATCTGCCCTAAAAATGTCTATGACACTTTCTAGGTAGACAACACACTAGGTTTTGGAACAGAGCAATAATGTAAAAATAAACATGGTATTTGAGACACAGCTGCAAATAAATGTTAATACATAACGCCTGTGAAATCACCTTTCAAAACTGAAAATGTTTGTCATCGCTAAACCTTTCTGTTAATTAATCATCACCCTCCAGACTTGTGGCTCTCACACGCTCATAATCTCTCCCTCCTCGTGTTCATCACCGACACGCCGCCCCCCATGGAGTCAAATACACCAATATAATCTCCCAGTCTTCCTTCATAACCTGCTCCCACTGCTAGCATGGCAGCTCGGCCATTATTCCTGAGCTAATCTTCCATCTTTCTTAGGACATTCTTCTTCATTCTTCTGCCAGGATGAATTCCTCATATTAGCTTTAATTACACAAATGGCTCTGTATCTTATTAATCTCTTCTCTACAGACAGAGCACAGCTCTGCACACTGTTGGTTATAAATAATTGAATGAGATTTTAAACCGCCAATTAAGTCAAGCAGCAGGGAGAGAGGAAATCCCTTGGTGGCCGATTCATTAGTAATAATGTTTGACATTTTCACCTCCTCAAAACGGAGGCATTGGACACCATTGTGTAGTAGCAACAGTCTGTAGAGGCGTATATTATATAAGCGCTCACTGTACAAAACATACAGGTGGTACAGTTTGGACAGCTGCGTGTGAGGGAGGTAAGGAAATAAAACGGTCTGAAACACTGAGTTTGCTGTCTGGGTTTCCTGCATTTAAAGAAGCACCAACTGCTCAGTGTCCTTTTTAGGTTATGCCTGTCAGGCTACATCTACATTAATTCGGATACATTTGAAAACTCTTTTTTTTTTTGTTTCAAAACGCTTTCCGTCCACATTAGCGTTTTCCAAAAGTTTCTCATCCACACTGAATCATCGGAAAATGTTACATTTGCTTAACCTCGCTCACTGAGATCATACAGACATAAGTTTGACATAAATACATAAATTCTTCTGGCAGGATCATTTTATTTACGAAAATATCTCACTATTTACTGACGCGTCCAGGTCGTGCTCACTCATGTTTTGCCACAAAACGGCGACCGTGAGTACATTTTCTGTCACCTTTGGAGGAGTGTAATATGATGAGCAAACAGAACTTTAGCAAGAATGTGAAAATTGCACATAACAGGCACAATACTGGTAAAAACTTAAATATCTGTTGGTATGAGTCACATAACTAAATTTGGGTCAAAGTTTTCAAAATGCACACTTTAACGTGAAAATTCAAGAGTTTCAGATTTATCATATCATTCATTTTCAAAAAGCTCAGTTTTCCTTGACAAAAATGCCATCTCTGTGTGGATGGAAGGCCAAAAGGGAGAGGAAAAATTAGTTTTTATTTTATATTTTCCATGCAAAACAATAAGCAGGGAATTTATTTTCTGTCACTATAATTTATACTAAAACTGCTGGACTTAAATGGCCTTGAGTGCCTTACATGTTTTAATATTTTAAACATATATTTATCATAAAATTATGAAATATTCAAGTAAAATGTCCAAAAATAATAACTGGGTGTCTGTTTACACACTAAGTGCAAATAGCAGACCTTGTTTACACTTGCTTTACCCACCAGCATGCACTCTGGGTTAAAAACAACCCAACTTGGGTTATTTGGCAGCTCAGCAATGGGTAAATATTGGACAGAACACATGGCGTGTTATTTTGACCCAGCTGGTTGAGTTAAATGTTTTTGCCCAACATGTTGGGTTGTTTTATTTAGTCAACTGAAAAGTCAAAATTATTATATTGCTGGCTTAAAATGGCCTGAAAAATTTTAAATCACACAATCACAGCAATAATCAAAAGATTAACATTTATTATTAAGCAAAGACAAATTGAATTTATTTGGGTGAATACAACAGTTTACAATATTACATGAATTTTAAACTCATTTAAAGGGATAGTTCACCCAAAAAATGAAAATCTGATGTTTATCTGCTTACCCCCAGGGCATCCAAAATGTAGGTGACTTTGTTTCTCTTGAATGTCTTGCATTAGCTCAACTGCACGCATTACATAGTCATGTTGGAAAGGTCATGCGTGACGTAGGTAGAAGGACCGACCCAGTGTTTACATAGCGAACGCACAAAGAAAGTTAAATGCCCTTTACAAAAAAAACCTATGATGATTTTTAAGTTGGAGGAAAAAATGAGATGGAGATTTTCACCCTACCCTACCCTACCGTTTTGAACCTTTTCAACATGATTACGTAATGCACGAAGGCATAGATGCGCATCTCAGAGCTTGTTCAAGACAAAAAATACTAAAATGTTTCCAACAAAAACGTTAATTACTTTTTGACTGAAGAAAGAAAGACATGAACATCTTGGATGACATTGGGATGAGTAAATGATCAGGAAATTCACAAAAAAATTCAAGTTAATTTTATTTTCTATATAGCACTAGATCACATTTGAAGTCATTTGTCATTTAAGGTTATCTTTCCTATAGAACAGGTCTATACCTTGTTCTTTTATTAAACAAACTAAATGCCTTATGTTATTTATTTTAGTTACACAACAGCATGTCATTTCTGTCTCTACATGGTCGTGCGTTTACAACGTCTCCTCCTAGAAAACACGGACGTGATCGCGGACTCCATTCATAAAAACCGAATTTACTATAGCGCAGAATGTCATGGAATTCGTCGATTTTTGGATGAATAAATCAAAAGTTGCCCTGTCTCTTAATTCGGATTGCGATATGGACTAGTGTCTGTAAAAAATTAAATGCAAAAAGACGGTTTAAATATGAATCCTGCATGTTCCGATTACCTCTGTATGTATGAATGGCGGAGACACGTTTTTTTTTACTACACGCATAATGAAGCACGCTTGACGCTCCCAGTAATTTTTGGCCTTTGCATCTCACATGAACAGAAAAACTCAATCTTCAAAGCAGCTGTGAGTGTCACTTGTCAATTTTACCATTTCATTTGAGAAAACTAGCATCATATCTTACTGTGTACGTACACACAGAAACTTCACGGCAACCTGTCAAAATAAAAGTACGGGTTAACATGTAACAGAACAGTATTACACTGTAAAAAAACAATTTGTTGAGTCCACTTAATTTAATTTGTTTCCTGACTGCCTTAAAATTTTAAGTTCAGTCAACTCAAAAAAGTTTAGTCAACAAGAAATGTTAAGTTGTACTAAGTGAGAACTTCGATTTAGTTGATTTAGTTGATTCAACTTAAAATTTAAAGGCAGTTGGGTAACAAATGATTTTAAGTTGACTCAACAAATTGTTGTTGTTTTTTTTACAGTGTAGTCTTGTATTACTTTTGTACAGTACAATGTAGGTGTTTATATATTCCTATTTAAATAATTTTACGTAAAACAATTAAATGATAAAAAATAAATATTACAACAAGATTAACCACTTAATTGTAGAAAAAAAATGACAATTATTATTACAACTTTTTTAACTGAATATAATTTTTCTTCCACGTATTGATTTTAACAGTAAACCTCTGTTTGTTTGCCAAAACTAAAAGGGTTTATTTTTAATTTGATTAAAAATAAATAAATGTTTATGCTTTCATTTGATTAAAACACACAAGAATTTCTGAAGAAAACAAGACTGTAGGGCCCTATTGTTCAAAATGTTGAAATAGAGAGTTTTGAACTTATTTTTTCACTGAAATAAATGTTTTCGTTATTACACAAAGTAGGGTAAAGTATCGGGGGAAAAAAGTAACGCTGGCTACTGGCCAACCGTGTAAACCTAGGGGAAATGGCATTATAACATCTGGCCATTGCATCTGAGAGTTTAGCGTAAAGAACCTGCCGTACGTTTATGTCTAGTTGCATTAGAGTGATATTCCTGAATTCAGTTCTCGACTGCTTCAGAGCAAATGAGCAGGCCCGTGTCCTCTCAGCATGACCGCCTGTCTGTCACTTCACCTGCGTGGCCTTTTTGAGGCAGGAGGAAACTATTCATTTTCTCTACGGGAAAGTAAGCCACCTGCCCACTGACTCATTCAAGTACTAAGAAGGCACTGCAAGATATCCAATATCATTGTTTTTGCCACCGTTTGAATAGGCTTTTTAATGGAACCAATGAACTGTTCATGAACAAACAAGTAGGTGCGTTTTATATTTCCAAGAAGGAAATTTAAGTCCTTTCTCTGTATTGTATTTAAGTTCTGTTGTATATCTTCGTATTGCATGTATCCCATTAGACACTTATGTCGAATGTGTTTTAAAATGAGCACATTCTCCAAATCTGGGAAAAAAATTGTAATCTCTACAGGTGTCCAAGTAAAAGCGATTTGAGTGGAGTTTCCCTCTATGAAAAGTGCCTCCTGTTGTGCTCCGATCTCTGTCGTCTTACGCGATCGCGGCGGTTTCGACACAGATATATTCCCCCGCCTCCTTTGAGACGAGGCAGCTGAAGTGTCTTTGTTCTGCTCCATTACTCGCGCTTAGGAGCTGCGATTCGTCTCCATCTGCTGCTTCTGTTGCGCCTCACCAACTTCGGTTTCCCCCAGACACGGTGACCGAATATAAAAAAAATGAAATTACTGAAAAGTGGTTCATGAAAAAAGTGTTTTCATGGTCTTCAGTGCAGATTTGGTTAGCCAAACTTGGACATGACCCTTCTTTACAAAATCCACCATACAAAGACACTGTTGAGACTGCTATAAAAAGAGCATCTATGATAAAGAAAAGAAAATTTTTTTTACAGTAAAAAACAGTAAAAAAAAATATTTATCTTAATACAATGCTACTCAGCTTAATATTATCAAAAAACGTTTAATTTTTTTTCTTATGTATTCATTGATTCATTGATTCATTCAAATATCCAGAATTATTATCATACATTTTAAAAGACCTCGACCTTGACATATTGACCAGTCATTAAGAAGTAAGAATAAAAATAATAATAAACTACTCAATGTAAAGGTTTTCTTTCTTTTCAATGCTATTTTTCTTTATTATGATAATAGGACAGTTGTATTACTTGACGTTTTCTTTTTTTTTTTTTTTATACCTTAAAGATATGAAAAATATCAGGAACCTTATCCATCCATCCAGAATTATGATCATAAATTTTAAGAAGCTTTTTGGCATATTGACCAGTCATTACTAAGAAAAAATTATAAAAAATAATAATTAAGAAAAAGTGAAACCACTCATATTTAAGGTTTTCTTAAAAAAAAAAAAAAAAGTTTTAATCGTTTCTTTATTATGGTAACATGACTTTTTTTGTATCACCTTTACTTTGTACCTCAAAGATATTAAAAATATCAGGAACTTCATTTATCCATCCATCTATCCATGCATCCATGCATCTATCCATAATTATCATACATTTTAAAAACTTTTTGACATATTGACAAGTTGTTACTAAGAAATAATAATAAAATAATAATTAAAAAAGTAAAAGTACTCAAATTTAAGGTTTTCTTTAAAAAAAATCAGTTTTAATCATTTTTTAAATCTTTTTCTTTATTATGATAACAAGATGGTTGTATTACAGTGACATTTTATATATATATATATATATATATATATATATATATATATATATATATATATATATATAATATATTATATTATTATATTATTATTATTATTTATTTTTTTATTTTTTTACTTTATGCCTCAAAGATATTAAAAATATCAGGTACCTTATTTATTTATTTATTTATTTATTTATTTATCTATCCATCCATCAAGAATTATTATCATACATTTTAAAAGACTTTTTGACATATTGGCCAGTCATTACTAAGAAATAAAACTATAAAAATAATATTAATAAAGTCAGAATATTAAAACGTTATTAATCCATCCATCCATCCAGAATTATCATAAATGTTAAGAGACTTTTTGACCTTGACATATTGACAATTACTAACAAGTAACAACTAAAAATAATAATAAAAAAGTCTAATTACCCAATATTAAAGTTTTCTTAAAAAACAAATCTATATGTAATGAGGCTGTTTTTCTTTATGAATACATGGCTGTATAACCCTGACATTATTTAGTAGTTATTATTATTATTATTATTTTTTGCCTCAAATAAATAAAAAATATCAGAAACCTAATTTATCCTTCCATCCAGAATTATTATGAATTTTAGGAGATTTCTAGGAGACCAGTCATTACTAAGAAATAATAAACAAAAAATATATTGAAAAAGTCTAAAATTAAGAAGGTTTGAAGGTTAAAATTGAAAGGTTTAAAGGGTTTTCTTTTTTTAAATCTGTTTTTAATCTGTTTTTCTTTAATCTTTTTCTTTATGATGATAACAGGAAAGCTGTATCACCCTGGCATTTTTATTTTTTTACATTATGCCTCAAAAATATAAAAAATATCCAAAGCCTTATTTATTTATCCATCCATCCATCCATCCATCCGGAATTATGATCATAAATGTTGAGAGACTTTTTGACCTTGACATATTAACCATTACTAAAAAATAATATATTAGACCATTACAAAATAATAATAAAAAAGGTAAATTTGTCTTTTCTTTATTGTGATAACAGGACAGTTGTATAACTCTGACATTTATTTATTTATTTTTGTTTTGCTTTACTTTATGCCTCAAAAATCTAAAAAAAATATGCAGTAACATTTTTTTATACACCACTTGAATAAGAATTTTAATGGAACCAATGAACTATTACATTTTCAAGGAAATGTAAGCCTTTTCTCTGATGTCCTTGTATTTACCAAGTTTAGCAGTACTTCATATGAAAACCTTTAAATCTATTCATCGTAATGGACCGATATATAGACCTGAATCAATCAGTATATCAATGTATTGCACAATATATGTACATGACCTCATATATTGCTCATTCAACTTACATAAAAATTAATGTCACCATGTTTTTTGCATTCCACTTGCGCCTGTGTTATTCGCAGCTTCTCGTACATAATGTGGTGTAGTCATGAGGTGCTAGCTCAAATTTAAAAATGCTTCTACAAAAAGTTTCATCTGCAGATATGGCCTTATTTAGGCATCTATGATATAAAATGGATTTAAAATGATAATAATATTGCTTATTGCAATTATCTCTGGGGCAATATATCACATAACAAAAAGATGTTATGGTGACAGGCCTGCTGACATATTGACCCTGTTGCTTTTTTTTCCATCAGGGCTTCTTGAAGAGCGAACGCGTGGCACGCATGGTCCAGAGCGGAGGCTGTTCTGCCAGTGACTTCCGCGAGGTCTTTAAGAAGAACATTGAGCGTCGTGTACGCAGCCTTCCTGAGATCGACGGCCTGAGCAAAGAGACTGTCCTCAGCTCTTGGATCACTAAATACGACGCCATCTACAAAGGAGAAGAGGACCAGCGGCGGCCGCAGGGACGCATGCCTTTCAGCGCTGTGTCTGAACTCATCCTCAGCAAAGAACAGCTGTATGAGATGTTCCAGCAGATCCTGGGAATCAAGAAGTTTGAACACCAGCTGCTCTACAATGCCTTGCAGGTCAGTGCTAGCTAAGTAAGACTTGATGTGGCTTAATATAACATAAACAATGTCTCTTACTAAAATACGTAGTAAAAAAAACAAAAGTGTGTTATTTAAAAAAAAAACACATCGTTTTAAACATATTTTGGACTATGGGGGGGGGGGGGGGTCATTATTTCGATGATGTCAAATGCTTGCTATTTTTACCATAACACAACTCTGAAAATAAAACTAACACAATGTCACATTGTGCAGCTTTTGGTTGAAGGGCAACAAGAGAAGCGATGTAAGTCTTCACTGCTTTCCTAGCACTAAGAAGAAGAAAAAAGAATGGGAAGACACCTGTGGACGAATAAAACTTTCTAAAGACCTGCGTCTTTGTTCTCTCGACTTTAGCCATGATGCCTTTGAGGCTTTTAGTAGACCACAGCTACTGAAAGAGCTTACAGACGGCAGAGACAAGAAACGCTAGATGCCATCCTGGCAGGATGCGCTTTTCAGCAACTAAAGGAGTTTCTCAGCATGGATTTCACTCGATATCCAGGGGCGTTTTAACTCCTTGTTGGGGAACATCAATGGTTTAATCAATGATTTGGTTTAAGCCTATGTGTATATCAATTGTCACCTGTAAGCTCTTTCAGTAGCTGTGGTCATTGTACCAGTATTTTATTTTCCATGTTGTCTTGTGCTAAAAATTGCAACAGGTAGCACAAGTAGCTCATCGAGTGCAACCATTTTACATCATAGTCCAAAGTATGAATAAAACGATGTGTATTTTTTTTAATTACTTACATCTTTCATGGTTTATCTACTACATATTTCAGTAAAAAACATAATTTACGTTATATTAAGCCATAAAAATCTTAATTTCTGAGGTTCCCTTTAAGGTTTTTTTTTCCCCTCAAAGTAACTGATGATAAAATGTACGGCTGCATGTGTAATCATTAAAAAACTGAAGGAATAATTTGCATCCGAAATTATAGAAAAACAGTATGTGACAAAAGAAGTATGTCCAAATTCTCAGTACTCATTAAGAGCAGGCAAAAAGTGCTTGGATGACTTCCGGCATTCGGTGGAAACTCTACTATCCCATGAGGCCACAAAACAGCATTTGTGACCCTGGGCCACAAAACCAGTCATAAATCGCACAGGTATATTTGCAGCAATGGCCAACAATACAATGTATGGGTCAAAATAATCAATTTTTCTTCTAAGCCAAAAATCATTAGGATATTAAGTAAAGATCATGTTCCATGAAGATATTTTGTAAGTTTCCTATATCAAAACGTAATTTTTGATTAGTAATATGTAGGGATGTAACGGTATTGTAAATACCGTCGTACCGCAATAACAAATTTTTTCGATACTACCGTGGTCGCATGACTCGATAAAACAATAGGTCTTCTGAGAAAAGTTTGCTCAGGCGAATGGAGCGAACGGGAGGTAGCGGGAACTACAATTCCCATCAGCCCAGGCGTGGCCATCATCCTTTGCGGTCTGTTGCCCGCCACCCTTGAACGTCAAGTTCATTTTATTTTCGATATAGCGCCAGATCACAATAGAAGTCATTTAAGGTTATCTTTCATATAGAACAGGTCTATACATTGTTCTTTTATTAAACAAACTTAATTGCATTATGCTATTTATCTTATTTACACGAAGGCATGTCATTTCTGTCTCTACATGATGGCGCGTTTACAATGTCTCCCCCGTGAAAACACGCAGGACTCCATTCATAAAAACGGAATTTACTATAGCGCGGAATGCCACGGAATTTGTTGATTTTTGGATTAATAAATCAAAAGTTGGTCTGTCACTTAATTCAAATCGCGATATGGACTAGTGTCTGTGAAAACTGAAATGCAAAAAGACCGTTTTAATATGAATCCCGCATGTTCCGTTTGCCTCTGTCTGTATGGATGGTGGAGACGCGTTTTTTTTTCTTTACTACACTCATACTGAAGCACGCGTGATGCTCCCGCTAATTTTTGGCATTTGCATCTCACATGAACAGATAAACTTAATCTCCAAAGCTTCTGTTAGTGTCACTTTTACCGTTTCATTTAAGAAAACTAGCATCATATCACACTGTACACAGAAACTTCACGGCAACCTGTCAAAATAAAAGTACGGTTTAACATGAAACAGAACAATATAAGTCTTGTATTTCTTTTGTACAGTATAATGTAGGTGTTTATATATTCCTATTTAAATAATTTACATAAAACAATATATATAATAAAAAATAAATATTACAAGAAGATTAACCACTTAATTGTAGAAAAAAATACTACAATTATTATTTAAACGTTTTAAACTGAATATAATTTTTCTTCCATGGATGGGTTTTAACAGTAAAACTCTGTTTGTTTGCCAAAAATTAAAAGTGTTTATTTTTCATTTAATTAAAAATAAATAAATGTTTATGCTTTCATTTGATTATCAGAAAAATTAAAACACATAAGAATTTCTAAAAAAAAAAAAAAAAAAAAAGCAAAAGATTGTAGAGCCCTATTGTTCAAAATGTTAAAATAGAGAGTTTTGGACTTATTTTTCCACTGAAATGAATGTTTTCGTGATTACACAAAGTAGGCTAAAGTACTGCGAAAAAAAGTAACGTGGTTACATGGTTTAATATTTTTCTGTTATTAAAACTGAAAAATTGAAGTTCCTGTTTCAAAGTTTACAGATAGATGGCTAATTTTTATGCCATTGATATGTTCAGTGTTCATGTAAACTGTTTAATAAACACTTCTGGCACTTTTTTCGAGTCTCTTCATTAGTTTTGTTTTTCCTGTAAATGATTCAATAAATACCGTACCGTGCCATTCATACCGAGGTATTACCGTACCGTGAAGTTTTGATACCGTTACATCCCTAGTAATATGCATTGCTAAGAACTTCATTTGGACAATTTTAAATGCGATTTTCTCGATATTCTAGATTTTCAAATAGCTGTAACTCAGCCAAATATTGTCCTAACAAACCATACATCAATGGAAAGCTTATTTCTTTAGCTTTCAGATCAGTCTTTTGGCTTTCAATCTCAATTTTCAAAAAATTGACCCTTTTGGTTTTGTGGTTCAGGGTCACATTTATGAATGACGCGACACAACTGATGCTTGTGTGATGCATGATATTTTTCTCTTCCGTGTCAGTCTTCGACACGTGTTCATAAGAATACCATGCGTGTGGTGCTACTGTTACAGGAGCTGGGGTAAATTTTATCTCTGGTTTTCAGAGATACTAAATGTCTAGGGGTTTGGCCATAATGGCTTCATCTCTGTGGCTTTTAACAATGGCTTTTCCCACAATTCAAAACGCCTTTGATTATTAATGTTGTATTCAGTTGTGTCTGATTTTCACAATCCTTAAAATCTCAAGAAAGATTTTAAAGCAGGTTGTGATTTTCTTTCATAAGAAGCACATTGATTTTTTTTGTGTGTGTTCTCTGACATTTTGACATGTGTGCTTTCAAAACAATTGCCCAAAAGACATTGAATGTCCTCAGAGGGACATTTACAGAGAACAAAAATGAATTGCAGGGTCCCAGATTTCTTCAACAGATGATTTTGGATTAAAAAAAAAGCTTTTCGCATTTGAAAAAGGTCCTCTGGGATGAAAATGTTTGTGTTTTTGAGCAGGGACTGTAATTTGCACATGTGCATCTGTGAACTAACAAAAAGAGACATTTCTTAGCATATAATATAATAATATCTTTTTTTTTCTATAAACGGTGGGTTGAGTTGCAATAGTTTTATTTTTGATTGAATTAACTTTTCTAAGCACATTATACATTATTGCTTTAAGGTGCAAGATCTCCTTAATATTGAATAAAAGAACATTTTGGCGGAAAATGTGTTGAATTTTGTGGAACTACAGTACCTTAATTTCCACAGTGTCAAAAAAACGCAAGTCGCATCTGTTTCAAATGTTATTACATTAAGAAATAATTTTAAATACTTATAAATGAAACGGAACATTTAGAAACACATTATGTATTTTAATTCCCATCATTCCACAACAAATCCTTTACTATACAGTTGAGGTCATAAAGTTTACATTCCCCTTTCAGAATCTGCAAAATGTTAATTATTTGACCAAAATAAGAGGGATCATATAAAATGCATGTTATTTTTTTATTTAGTAAAGTTTATATCCCCTTGATTCTTAATACTGTGTTGTTACCTGAATGACCCGGTGAAAATTTGAACTTATTTTGTCTTCTGGGAAACATGTAAGTATTTTCTGTAGCCTCTTAAGGCCAGTACTAAATAAAGAAAATATGATGAATATGAAAATAAGAAAAATTTACACATCTCTTTTCTTTTCAAAAGTTTTCACCCCCAGCTGTTAATGCATTGTGTTTCCTTTTGAAGCATCAGTGAGCGTTTGAACCTTCTGTAATAGTTGCATATCAGTCCCTCAGCTGTCCTCAGTGTGAAAAACTGGATCTCAAAATTATACAGTCATTGTTAAAAAGGGTTCAAATACACAAAGATGTTGGAAAGCCAAATAATTTCTGGGACCTAAAGGATTCTTCTTAAGAACAGCAGGCAGTTTTACTGTTCAGAGCAAACAAGGGACTCATGAACGACTATCACTAAACAAAAAAACACAGCTGTGGATCATTCAGGTAACAACACAGTATTAAGAACTTTTGAACGGGGTAATTTTTATAATTTTGTAATTTTTATTATTTTCTACTATTATTTTCTCTTGTGGACTATATGTAAACATCTATTCTGTGAAATATCTTACTCAGATCAGTACTAAATAAAAAAAAATAACATGCATTATGTATGATCCCTCTTATTTTGGTCAAATAATTAACATTTTGAAGATTCTGAAAGGGGGGTGTAAACTTTTGACCTCAACTGTATATTGGCATTCAGAACAGGAATGTAAATTATAAAATCTAATTTCTAGTGGCATTGATTAACTACAACATTTATTATAAACGCCCAATAAACGTTGGGGTCATGTAAATCCTTCATTCGGCATAAATCTAAATGACACTTTTGGAATATAAGAACATCACAACAAATTTCAGATTACAATAACTTGACTTATGTTCAAGAAAATATGTCACTTTCTATAAATTTGCTCAGAACTACATACTAATTGGCCCTGCATTTTGTATGCCATAAGTCACTTACGATATTTCTCGACTTAATGGCTTCCAAATGACAAACAACCCAGTGCATTTCCTTAGGAATTTAATGAGACTTTTTACAATTACACGTTCTGTTAATTGTTTTCCTAATCGCGGTAAGCAGTTTAGTGCCTTTAATCCTTTGCCCTTTACCTTAATCACCTGAGCACAGGTGGCTTTAGCCCACCATCAGCCGCTTTGAAGACATCCCAGAAAGGTCAGGGGGTTGATGGGAAATTGGCCAACTGGCTTGCCCTCGTGTTATCTGTCACTAGCCTTTCCCCAGGGGACAGGAGGAGTGAAAGGGATGTGGTGGGTGGTCCTCACGGACGACCCTTTTCATCGCTAGTGCTGTTAGCAGATTAGTGCAATTAGGCGGCTTGGGCCCAACATTAATTGGCATGTTTGCCATCTAACTGAGATCTTATGGTGGAGTAAAAGCAGGGGACTGAGTGAAATGCTTAAAGGGATAGTTAACCCATGATTTACTCACCCTCAAGCCATCCTAGGTGTATATGACTTTTTTCTATCAGACACATGCAGTCGGAGTTCTATTAAAAAATGTGGCAGTAGTATCAAAACAGTGGTGTGCTTCAGTTAGACCTCCACTGAAAATACAATATTATTGTAAACAGTTTTGCTTGCTTTTACAAACTGAGGGAAGAATTGAACTAATTTTCTGTAGTAATAAACAGCAGCAACAGTAACATTTCTCAAAATAAAAGCAAAGTGAGGTTTCTTTCTTTCAGTTTAATGGCGAGTTCATTTGTTTTTGTTCAGGGTTCATTTCATCTGCATATGTCAGATGTGTTGCCATTAAGCACAGCATTGCTTTTTAACTGCACTTCTACGACCCAGAAGGCGGCTTGTTGTTTTCTACAGGCTTGACTCTTTTGTATTACGGTTTTCAGATTCACACAGATCACATGTTCGTTTTTCTTTTGTAGCGGTTCGTTGTTGTAGACTAATGAGGTGAAGTTGCGCCACGGTTCCAATCAAATCAGGCTTGAACTACTGGTGCTAATCTCTCTCGGCGCTTATTAAGAATTTACGCACCTGTGTGCATTTTATAGATCCGTGTCAGCTGACATTTAAAAGTTTGTTTGCTTTGCATGTTAGACTCTGCGTTAGCCGGTGGCTCAGCATTCGATAAATCACTCATGCGCATGTGTTTAAAGGGCAAAGAAGTGTAAATTTATGAGTGGTGTTGTTAAAAACACAAGGAATACTTTACAGCTAAGCAAATAGACTGGGAGATAATGACTGGGAGCAAATAAGGTGTATTTTTAGATTTATTTAGTCGCTAAAATATTTAATTGAAATGTTAGAAAAAGAAAATTGTTAAGTGTCTTAAAATGTATTTTTGGATTTGGTAACGAATCTATATTTTATGCTCTTTCGCATAAAAAAAAGAAGATGAACTCAGTAGTCCATCTCACTGATCTCCCATCCTGACCCATTCTGATTTTTCAGACTCGAGCTGTCGTGAAATGTGATGACACAGAGGAAGGGATGCTGATGATTGTTAAATATAAAATGGAGAAATGAGAGGAAATGGGAAAAAAGGGGAGGGCATCACAGAGCTATTCTTGGGTTTTTCCATTCTCGGTCATTTCCTTCATTGATTATTATCTTCCACTTCTGCACACTGACTCACCAGCTTGCTGTTCATTTTCTACCTTCAGACTTTCTCGCGTATGCGAGTGTGTGTCAAATGTGTGTCCATTTAGAGAGCGTGGAGCCCTGCACATGACATGAGAAAAAAAATAATCTGTGGCCACAAAATAAGAATTTGTTTCCTCATTGTAGCAAATCATTTTTGTGTTGTTTGAATCAATTAGTACTTCATAATAGCAGGGGTGGGCGATATGGCAAACATGTCAGTTGTCTGAGCAGTACAGCCAAACTAATTTCCCTCATTAAAAACCAAAACCCCAAGGTTACCAAATATAAAATAAAAAGAGTGGCAGATATTTAGGCCAAAGTGGCCGAACATATACAGTGCCTTGCAAAAGTATTCATACCCCTTCATTTTAATCACATTTCGTTTTGTTGCAGCATTACGTTAAACTGCATTAAATTACTTTTTTTCTACATCTACATCATACACCATAATGACAAAGCACAAAACAGGTTTGTGACAACTTTGCAAATTTATTAGAAATAAAAAAACTGAAAAGATCCCGTTGCATAAGTATTCATACCCTTTTCTGGGACACTCGAAATTTAGCTCAGGACCATTCATATTGCTTCTAGATGTTACTACTCTTCGAGTGGAGTTAAACTGTGGCTGAGTATGATTTAGAAAGGCACTCACCTCTCAGAAAAGGTCTAACAGCTGAAAATGCATATTATAGCAAAAACCAAGTCCTGAGGTCAAGATAACTGCGTGTAGAGCTCAGTGACAGACTTGCGTTAAGGCAATGATCTAGGGAAGAGTTCAGAAAAAAATCTGCTGCTTGAAGGTTGACAGAAGCATTATCCATAATGGAAGACGACTGGAACAAGTAGGACTCTAGAAAATGTCTGCCAGCCCCCATCCAAGCTGACAGAGCTTGAGAGGTGAAAAGGTGAGGCAAAGAATGGCAGATAATTGCCAAATGCAGATGTGCAAAGCTTGTCACATCATACCCAAAAAGACCTGAGGCTGTAAAGGTGCTTCAACTATGTACTGAGTTAAGGGAATGAATACTGTTATTTCAGTGTTTTATTTTTAATAAATTTGTAAAATTTGCAAATCTGGTTTTTGCTTTGTCATTATTATGGTGTAAGGAGTGTAAATTAATGTGGGGAAAAACTAATTTAAAGCAGTTTAACATAATGCTGCAACAAAACAAAATGTGAAAAAAATGAAGGGGTATGAATACTTTAGCAAAGCACTGTAAATCTTTGTCAATATTTTATTTTGTTATTAAAAAATAAGAACAAAGATAGGCTACATGTTACATATAAAACATAGTACACAAATGAAACAAACAGTGCTTTAATTTTCAGGTACAGTAGGTGTATTTATCAGTAGCATTCAAGAAATTGAATGAAAAAATATAAAAATAAAACACTATATAGGCTATATACATAAATTATACATTGACTCTTATTAAAGCAACTGTATTAAAGTTCTTCAGTTCTTCATAAAATAGGTTTAAATGAAGTACAGCATAGAGGTTTCACACCATGTGATGTCAGCTTTTAAAAAGTATTTCCTTTAAAACTACTCATTTATCTGCATTTTATATTGTCAATCAGAATGACATACCTGTACTTAAAGCTACATTCCCTGGAAAAACCAGCCCTCTTATTTTCCCTGCCGAATACTTATTTAACCTGTAGTCTATTGTTCATTTTCCCTTTCCTGGCTCGATCGGTCTTGCTTTAAGCGGGAAGTGTTTTTCTCTGATAGCTGCTCCACCCAGTGTCATATTCTTTTACGGAGTGAACGCTGAGGGAACAGAATGAGGGAAAGCGAAAGAGACGGTAAGCATGACAATTGAAATGTCAGTAAGTGGAGGGTGTCACACAAAGGAAGAGGAAGATCTATAACAGGACTAGGAGGCAGCGACAGATGAGTGCAGAGAGGTGACAGACTGAGAGGAGAAAGACGGATGTGTTTGAGTTGAGTAGAGAGGTAAAGGAGGATGAAGACAGACGAGATCCAAGAAACAACAAAGAACAATAACAAAGAAAGCAAACGAATAAAGTGAGATTGACTGGATACTGTAGATACAGACAGAGATAAACTGAAGGGAATGAGAAGGGAATCATAAAAGACATAATAGTAGTTTGGAATGTGTTTTTATTAAAGGGATAGTTCACCCAAAATGGAAAATTCTGTCATTAATTGCTCACCTTCATGTCGCTCCAAACCTGTAATGGTGCGTTCACACCGGACGCGACTTGCGCGGAAAAAACGCGCTATTCGCGCGTAGTTGAACGCTTGAACATTTGAGTTTACTCGCGCCATTCGCGCGGTAAAATTCGCGTCATTCGCGCGTGACATTTTCTTCACAACAGACGCGAATTCGCGTCAAGGGAGGGGCTTCTGCCACTCGTCAGCGGGAAAGTAGTTGTAAAATAGGTGAATGAGCTCAATTTGCCAGCTTTAGCTTGCTTGTAGTCTCAATATGTATGTATATGTAGGTCAAATTGAGTAAAGAGCGTTTTTTAAAACTAACCAGATTGTCCGACCTCTTCACTCACTTTATTCCTAGCAAGATCCCTTTTATTCCTGTTTCTACAAAAGTCCAAAGATGTATCGTACAGCTCCGAGGAACCACAGACAGCAACGGTGATTTTGTCCGCCATTGTTGGTTCAGATTTTTGCCTCCGTCACTACTAGAGCAAGCTCCTGATTGGTTAACGCGGCGCGGATTTTCGCCAAAGTTCAGATTTTTGAACTTGCGCGTTTCGCGCGGCAATCGCTTGAAACGCTCAAAATGTCATTTGCGCTATTCGCGTGTTTCGCGCCGCCTCATTCGCGCGTTTTTCGCGCCGCAGGATGGCTATTCGCGTCTTTGCATTGACTTAACATGTAAATCACTCGCGCTTGCCGCTTCATTCGCGTCCGGTGTGAACGCACCTTAAGACCTTCATTCTTCTTCAAAAGACAAATTAAGATATTTTCGATTAAATCCGAGAGCTTTCTGACCCTGTAAAGACAGCAACGCAACTACCACGTTCAAGGCCCAGAAAGGTAGTAGGACATTGTTAAAATAGTCCATGTGACATCTGTGGTTCATCCGCTTTGTGGCTTCAGTTTTTCCTCAGTGCTTAGGTATGAATTTTAACCTGTAATATTCTGTAACAACCTCGAGAAACAAATTTTATAATCACATAATCTCATGGTCAACATAGATGACCCCATTAAATCAGTCGGTTGAATAATAAATCAAGCGTCCTGTGAGGTGTGGAACATCTGGTTGGGCGGACAGGCAGGCGGGTCGCGTCTCAGGTGGACACACTGAGAAATCCAGCTGTGCCCTTCTGATCAGAGAGGCCAGTCGCTGCGGCTCAGCCTCCCTGTTCTCCTCTCAGCACCTGTCATCCTCTTCCTAATGAACACATTCAGCCTCGCCTCGCGCTCTCGCCACCCTGTCATCTCTCGTTAGCGTGCCGCTCCGGGGCCGGAGGATGCGCCGCGCAGGTGAGCCACAAGGAAGCGGTAATGAATTACCACCTCTGATGGTGCGGTGATACTCATATCTGTCTGACAGGGTCAGGCCGGACCATTAAAAACAGAGGCAGCGCGTCACAGTGACACTCTTGGCTTAAGGCTAGAATATATTGAGTTATAAATAGTTTTACGTCCTTAATTTTTATTATTTTAATTGTAATGTTAATGATTTTAATATTAATTTTACTTTTAATCTTTTTAGTATTCATTTTAATAATGTATTTATTTTATAAAATGAATACTCTTCATATTTTATAAAAGCGAGGCAGTTTTCGCAGTTTTGATATTTAAATTATAGTTAATTATTTAAATTTATATGCATCAATACAAAGTATTAAAGAAGATTTTGTAACACTTGTAGTTTTCATATAAAATGCATTATAAAAGTATTTTTTATGCATTTATTTTATGTTAAAATCATTGTGTGATCTCAATAATTGTAACCACTGTTGTAAAACATTATAATACTTAACTATTAATTGTTTCACAAAAATGCATTAAAATACATGACAAACAACCAATTTCAGATGTAAAAAGTTATTTATAAAATGCGTTATGAAAACATTTATCATGCTTTATAAATAAAGGCTTTAAGTATTATCGAAGATTTTTACTGAAACATTTTAACATTTAAAATTCCACATATATGGAGACTCATTTTTTCTTAACTTTGAATAATACGCCATGGGGCATTTTAATTCATTTCTGTGAAATGTTCTTGAATCAGTTTAAACTGTAATGATTTATTTCAAAACTCTGTTAAGAAACGCATTTGTCATCACTTAAAAATTGAGAAAAAATAATCACCATGTGGAATTTTGATTCATTTATGTGAACTGTTCATGAATCACTTATTCTGTAACGATTCATTTCAAAACTCTGTTAAAGATTTATTTGTCATCATTCAAAATTGAGCAAAATGAGCCGCCATCTGGCATTTTGATTCATTCCTGAGTCGTCATGTGGCGTTTGATTCACTCCTGAGTCGTCGTGTGGCATTTTGATTCATTCCTGAGTCGTCATGTGGCATTTTGATTCATTCCTGAGTCGTCATGTGGCATTTTGATTCATTCCTGAGTCGTCATGTGACATTTTGATTCATTCCTGAGTCGTCATGTGACATTTTGATTCATTCCTGAGTCGTCATGTGGCATTTTGATTCATTCCTGAGTCGTCATGTGGCATTTTGATTCATTCCTGAGTCGTCATGTGGCATTTTGATTCATTCCTGAGTCGCCATTTGGCATTTTGATTCATTCCTGAGCCGCCATCTGGCATTTTGATTCATTCCTGAGTCGTCATGTGACATTTTGATTCATTCCTGAGTCGCCATGTGGCATTTTGATTCATTCCTGAGTCGTCATCTGGCATTTTGATTCATTCCTGAGTCGTCGTGTGGCATTTTGATTCATTCCTGAGTCGTCATGTGGCATTTTGATTCATTCCTGAGTCGTCATGTGGCATTTTGATTCATTCCTGAGTCGTCATGTGACATTTTGATTAATTCCTGAGCCGCCATCTGGCATTTTGATTAATTCCTGAGTCGCCATCTGGCATTTTGATTAATTCCTGAGTCGCCATCTGGCATTTTGATTCATTCCTGAGTCGTCGTGTGGCATTTTGATTCATTCCTGAGTCGTCGTGTGGCATTTTGATTCATTCCTGAGTCGTCGTGTGGCATTTTGATTCATTCCTGAGTCGTCGTGTGGCATTTTGATTCATTCCTGAGTCGTCGTGTGGCATTTTGATTCACTCCTGAGTCGTCGTGTGGCATTTTGATTCATTCCTGAGTCGTCATGTGGCATTTTGATTCATTCCTGAGTCGTCATGTGACATTTTGATTCATTCCTGAGTCGTCATGTGACATTTTGATTCATTCCTGAGTCGTCATGTGGCATTTTGATTCATTCCTGAGTCGCCATGTGGCATTTTGATTCATTCCTGAGTCGCCGTCTGGCATTTTGATTCATTCCTGAGTCGCCGTCTGGCATTTTGATTCATTCCTGAGTCGCCGTCTGGCATTTTGATTCATTCCTGAGTCGTCGTCTGGCATTTTGATTCATTCCTGAGTCGCCGTCTGGCATTTTGATTCATTCCTGAGCCGTCGTGTGGCATTTTGATTCATTCCTGAGCCGTCGTCTGGCATTTTGATTCATTCCTGAGTCGTCGTCTGGCATTTTGATTCATTCCTGAGTCGTCGTCTGGCATTTTGATTCATTCCTGAGTCGTCGTCTGGCATTTTGATTCATTCCTGAGTCGTCGTGTGGCATTTTGATTCATTCCTGAGTCCTCGTCTGGCATTTTGATTCATTCCTGAGTCGTCGTGTGGCATTTTGATTCATTCCTGAGTCGTCATGTGACATTTTGATTCATTCCTGAGTCGCCATCTGGCATTTTGATTCATTCCTGAGTCGCCATCTGGCATTTTGATTCATTCCTGAGTCGTCATGTGACATTTTGATTCATTCCTGAGTCGTCATGTGGCATTTTGATTCATTCCTGAGTCGCCATGTGGCATTTTGATTCATTCCTGAGTCGCCGTCTGGCATTTTGATTCATTCCTGAGTCGCCGTCTGGCATTTTGATTCATTCCTGAGTCGCCGTCTGGCATTTTGATTCATTCCTGAGTCGCCGTCTGGCATTTTGATTCATTCCTGAGCCGTCGTGTGGCATTTTGATTCATTCCTGAGCCGTCGTCTGGCATTTTGATTCATTCCTGAGTCGTCGTCTGGCATTTTGATTCATTCCTGAGTCGCCGTCTGGCATTTTGATTCATTCCTGAGCCGTCGTGTGGCATTTTGATTCATTCCTGAGCCGTCATGTGGCATTTTGATTCATTCCTGAGTCGTCGTCTGGCATTTTGATTCATTCCTGAGTCGCCGTCTGGCATTTTGATTCATTCCTGAGCCGTCGTGTGGCATTTTGATTCATTCCTGAGCCGTCGTGTGGCATTTTGATTCATTCCTGAGTCGTCGTCTGGCATTTTGATTCATTCCTGAGTCGTCGTGTGGCATTTTGATTCATTCCTGAGTCGTCGTGTGGCATTTTGATTCATTCCTGAGTCGTCGTGTGGCATTTTGATTCATTCCTGAGTCGTCGTGTGGCATTTTGATTCATTCCTGAGTCGTCGTGTGGCATTTTGATTCATTCCTGAGTCGCCATGTGGCATCTTGATTCATTCCTGAGTCGTCGTGTGGCATTTTGATTCATTCCTGAGTCGTCATGTGGCATTTTGATTCATTCCTGAGTCGTCATGTGGTATTTTGATTCATTTCTGTGAACTGTTCATGAGTCAGTTTAATTTGTGATGTTTTGTTTCAAAACTCTATGTTAAAGATTCATTTGCCATTATTCAAAATTGAGAAAAAGAAAAGTCGCCATCTGGCATTTTGACTCATTTCTGGTACCTTTTCATGAATCAGTTTAATCTGTAATGATTTTTTTCAAAACTCTGTTAAAGATTCATTTGCCATTATTCAAAATTGAGAAAAAAAGAGTCGCCATGTAGCATTTTGAATCATTTCTGTGAATGTTCATGAATCAGTTTAATCTGTAATGATTCATTTCAAAACTCTTTGTTAAAGATTCATTTGTCATTATTCAAAATTAAAAAAGTCATTATGTGGCATTTTTAATCGTTTCTGTGAGCTGTTCATGAATCTGTTTAATCTGTAATGATTTGTTTCAAAACGCTATGTTAAAGATAAATTTGTCATTATTCAAAATTGAGAGAAAAAACAGTCGCCATGTGGCATTTCGACTCTATTCTGTGAACTGTTAATGAATCAGTTTAATCTGTAACAATTCCTTTCAAAACTCTGTTAAAGATTAATTTACCATTATTCAAAATTGAGAAAAGGAAAATTCGCCATGTGGCATTTTGACTAATTTCTGTGAACTTTTCAGTTTAAATAATGATTCTTTTGAACTCTGTTAAAGATCCATTTGTCATTGCTCAAAATTGAGCAAAATGAATCGCATGGTGACTCATGTCACTATAAAGTGATTCATGAACAGTTCACAGAAATGATTCAAAATGCCACATGGCGAATCTTTTTTAATTTTAAATAATGATAAATGAACCTTTAACAAAGAATTATGAAATGAATCATTACAGATTAAACTGATTCATGAACAGTTTACAGAAATGAGTCGAAATGCTACATGGCGACTCTTTTTTTCTCAATTTTGAATAATGGCAAATGAATCTTAAACAGAGTTTTGAAAAAAATCAATTCAGATCTATCTGATTTATGAACAGTTCACAGAAATGAATCAAAATGCCACATGGTGACTCATTTTTAATCCATGAAGAAGAATATTAAATTGATTCTTTACAATTTAAAATGATTCACAATCAGTTGAATCAGAAATGAATCAAATTCACAAGTTCAGTCCATTTATTAGGAAATAGGGCATTGTTTTCCACACACATTTGACAAAATAAAGGAAAAAGATTTGTTTTATTAAATTGATATTTAATTTTATTGAAACAATTATTATCATTCTTATGCATCAATATGAATGAATCATTAAATTCAGATGAATCAATAAAACAGATAGGGGTTGTCATGATTGGCAATTATCATATCCCATAGAATTAATAATAACAATAATATCATATTATTGTTTTAGTTATTTACTATCATGTGTAGTATTAACTTGATATCAGGATTACATTTTCTAATTTATTAGAGTTTTGAGTCGGTTCATTGAAATGAACTGATTCACAGAACTTGTTTTTCATTGATCAGTAATTTTTGCAATTAAAGTTTAAATGAGAGATGCTATTAAACACAACTAGTATTAATTTCAAAGTTCTTTGATCTTGTATGGCCAACAAAATCATTATTAATTTACTATGAATGCTCATTAAAGCACCTGAGCCTAGTATAGAAAGACAGCCATACTTTTTTTTCAGCTCCTTGGAAGAATGAAGCTAGTGACTGGAGGCGGCTGCTTTTTAATTGGTTCGCTAATTTAGATGAGGGGGGTAAAGAAAGCCAAGGGAAGATTAGAGCATGACAGTGGCGTGCTTTTCTCCAGGCCTGTGACGTCTTTCATTAGGGCGCTCCTAAGGCTTGTTGTCATAGAAATTGTTGCCAAACTAACCAAAATAGAGCAGCTAAAGAAAAGCGAACAAGTTGGTAACACGGCAACAGAATAGAATCTGTTGTGCATATGTGTGCGGCTCTGGGGAGGTGTTTGAAGAAAGAAAGCCACAATCAAGTCATTTTAATGCATTATGAACATAAACCCCCTGCGCTGTGGCACTGGCATATTTCAGTGGCATGTCCACGCCGCTGTCCCTGTTTTGGCAGTTTTATTATTCCTTGTTTAGCCACCGTTTGCGTCATCGTGCTGAGAAATGGCTGACGTGGTCATTCTGACTGTCAAAACTGGCGATTCATGACAGAGTTATCCGGCTGGCTGGGGACATCTCAAACTTTCAAACTGCCAATCAAAATAGATTTCCAAAGCTTGCTGCATAAAAACAAGAAAAACTTACATTTGTCAGCACTTGGACACGAGACTGTCCTTGGGCTTAGAAGGTTGAATAAGTTACTGTAAGTAAAAATTATTACATTATATTATATTATAGATTAGATTAGTTTAGATTATATATTTAAAATAAAATTACTAATCCTATCTTGGCATCATTTTAAATTAAATTTATTAAATATTTAAATTTAAAAATTAATGACAATAATTAAAATAAATAAAAAATTACAAATATTGTCTTATTATTATTATTATTATTATTATAAAAGATCATAATCATAATTATTACATGAATTATAATAGTATTTGTGTTATATAATGTCATTTGTTTTAAATATATAAGTTTACAATTTTACACATTGTTAATAATAATAATAATGTTTTTATTATAAATAATCATATTTATTATCTTATCTTATATTATATTATATTATATTATATTATTAAAAATAATATCACAAATCCTATCTTGGCATTAGTTTCAAATTAAATTGATTAATAATATTTCAATTAAAAATAAATAATAATAATAATAACAATAATAATAATTATTATTATTATTATTAGTATATCATTAGACAATCATAATAATATATTTTTGTTGTTGCTATAATGATGTTATGTTATTATAAATATGAATAATTATTATATTATATTATATTATATTATATTATATTATATTACATTACATTATATTATATTGAGTAAAGATGTTTATCCAATCCAAAATTATTATTATTATTATTATTATTATTATTATTATTATTATTATTATTAATTTCATAATTTGACGATTTTTTTTACAATATATTTAATAATAATAATAATAATGTTGTTTTAGTGTTATTATAAATATTCAGAATTAATAAAGTATTTATATTATATTATGTTGTTATAGTGTTGTTATAAATATTAATAATATTATATTATATTATAATATATTTTATTATATTAATGTTATATTATAGAAATTAAGAAAAAAATGTTATCCAATCCAAAATTATTTTTTAATTATTATTATTATTATTATTATTATTATTATTATTATTATTACTATTATTATTATTATTATTATACAGGATCATAATAATTAAATTAATTATATTGTATTTTGATAATATTATTTAATGTCATACATTTTAAATGTATCATTTGACAATTTGTACAAATATTTATTATTAATAATAATAATAATAATAATAATAATAATAATGTTGCTGTTGTTATAATATATTGTCATATATAATCATTATTATATTATATTATATTATATTATATTATTATTACATTATAGAAATTAATTCAACTTGTTTATCAAATCCAAAATTAGTATGATTATGATAATGACGATGATGGTGAAGATTATTATTTTTATTATTATTATTATTATACATAATCATAATCATAGTTATTAAAATAATCACAAAGTATTTTAATTTTATTATTGAATGTCATCCATTGCCATTGTATCATTTGACAATTTGTACAAATATTTAAAAATAGTAATAATAATAACAATGCTGTTGTTATAAATGTATTATTATAAATATTCATATTCAAATAGATTATTCTAATATAAGTAAATATTATATTATATTATTGTTTATTGAATCCAAATGTATTTTTTTTTATTTTACAATTATTTTAATTACGCTATATTTTTATAATAAATTAATGTCATACATTTTTAATAAATTTGTAAATGTACAGAACTATTTTTGAATTTAAATTTTGCAATGTTTAATCCACAGGTTGTCACAAAACTATTCTAAAGTTTATACTAGCTCAATTAAATATTCCTGTACATCCATTAAGAGCAAATCAAAAAGAAAACGAATTACATTAGCAGACCTTGCAAATGATCAGGATATTAAATGCATCTGGAGTAACAGATGGGTCATTTCAGCAGAACTTTTAGTAATTCACGAGTGCAACAAGTGAAGCTGAAGCACAATCTGATTGGCCCTGATCCTGACCACAGGTGCAACCTTATCTTAATTAAATGTCACCGTTTCTGCGGCATGCATTCAGACGTATATCTCAAAGTCTAAATAGCACGCTGACAGCAAACACAAGAGTTATTAGACGCTAATTAGTTATAAATAAGCGATGAATGTTGATGATTATCTGCTTTTGCACAGACCTTAATTACCTGTCAGAAACTGAAATAGATGGCACCGTTAATTCTTAATTAGTGGCCGGTATCGTAATGCGGGTTTCATTTGCTTCTCTTAGAATGTACTTTTAATTTTCCATTTCTGCATTGCTCGTTAAATGGAAAATATTCTTCGAACCGTACAGATTTGAAGAGCAATGTAGTGAAAGATGTTTGCGTGTGGGTTTACCGTGGAAATGAAGAAAACCACAAGCTTGATCACATGATCAAATCCCACCCTGACCTTGACCTCCTGTTGTTGCTGGGGTCATTAGGTGTATTATTATTGGATTTTACCTTCCTGTGTGTTTCAGAGGTGCACTTCCTTTAACACCGATTGGCCTCTTTCCATCTGCCTAGACGTGGCTAACTGCATCATTAAGGCCTCCCACATATGACCAGACCAGCAACGGGCTGACAAGAGGCCTTCATCTGCTCTGCTTTCTCCCACACGCTCCTTCTGTGAGATTTTGCGGCGTTAGTGGATTTGCATATGTTAATAGAATGAGTCGATAATGAAGGTTGATGTGATGGGAGCAGTAGATCTGCTCAGTAAAGCATGGCAGACATTAGCCGGCCTCATTACTGACACCAGCACAATGCTGCACTTAAATACTCTTTACATACTCTTCTTCTGTTTAGAATCTTTTGATGTAATAAATGACATCAGAGCAGTTCAAATATAATATTTTATAACATTTTATTTTCGTTCATCTATAGGATTATTTCTGAAGGACATGTAAGTGAAAACACTTGGTTGCCGGGGCTTTACTGTGCACTTGCTAAGATGTTTTATAAACATTCTATAAACTACCTACAACACCCTAACAACCACCTAGTAACCACCCAGAACACTACAACAACCACTGAGTTACCTGGTGATTATAACGCAATAATAATACTACCACCTACTAACCAGGTGGTTGCTAGGGTGTTCTGAATGGTTACTAGGTGGTTGTTAGAGTGTTGTGGGTGGTTGCTAGGGTGTACTGGGTTGTTTACAGAGTGTGGGTGCTTATTGTAGTTACTATACACATGCTAAAGTGTTCTGGGTGGTTACTAAGTGATTGTTAAGGTGTTCTTTTGTGTTCTGGTGCTTAGTAGGTGGTTTCTGTGGTATTCTGGGTGGTTGTTAGGATTTTTTGGCGGTTGCTAGGGTGGTCTGGGTGGTTTACATAATGTGTGTGCTTTCTATGGTTGCTATGCTCCCACTGAAGTGTTCTAGGTGGTTGTCAGGGTGTGCTTTGGTGATTTATCTGGTGTTCTGATTGTTATCATGTGCTTTCTGTGATGTTCTCGGTGGTTGTTAGGGGTTTGGGGTGGTTACTAGGTGGTTGTGGTTGTTTGCTAGGGTGTTCTGGGTGGTTTGCAGAGTGTTAGTGCTTACTGTGGTTGCTATGCACCTGCTGAAGTGTTCTGGGTGGGAACTATGTGGTTGTCAGTGTTGTGGGTAGTTTATTTTATTTTTTGGGTAATTACAGGTGGTTGCTAGGGTGTTCTGGGTATTTTTCAGAGTGTTAGTGCTTACTGTGGTTGCTATGCACCTGCTGAAGTGTTCTGGGTGGTTACGTGGTGGTTGTCAGGGTGTTGTGGGTAGTTTATTGGATTTTTTGGCTGGTTACTAGATTTTTGCAAGGGTTTTCTGGGTGGTTACTTGGTAGTTGTTAGGGTGTGCTTGGTCATTTATATGGTGTTTTGATGGTTACCATGTGGTTTCTGTGGTGTTCTGGGTGGTTGTTAGGGGTTTTGAGTGGTTACTAGGTGGTTGTGGTTGTTTGCTAGGGTGTTCTGTGTGGTTTGCAGAGTGCTGAAGCTTACTGTGGTTGCTATGCACCTGCTGAAGTGTTCTGGGTGGTAACTATGAGGTTGTCAGTGTTGTGGGTAGTTTATTGGATTTTTTGGGTGGTTACTAGATGGTTGCTAGGATGTTCTGGGTGGTTACTAGGTAGTTATTAGGGTGTGCTTGGTGATTTCTATGGTGTTTTGATGGTTATGTGGTTTCTGTCGTGTCCTGGGTAATTGTTAGGGGTTTCGGGTGGTTACTAGGTGGTTTTGGGTGGTTGCTAGGGTGTTCTGAGTGGTTTACAGAGTGTTGGTGCTTACTGTGGTTGCTATGCACCTGTTGAAGTGTTCTGGGTGGTAACTAGGTGGTTGTCAGTCTTGGGTAGTTTATTGGATTTTTTAGGTGGTTACTAGGTGGTTGTTAGTGTGTTCTGGATATTTTTACAGTGTTAGTGCTTACTGTGCACCTGCTAAAGTGTTCTGGGTAGTTACTAGGTGGTTGTCAGGGTGTTGTGGGTAGTTTATTGGATTTTCTGGGTGGTTACTAGATGGTTGCTAGGGTGTTCTGGATGGTTTACAGAGTGTTGGTGCTTACTGTGGTTGCTATTCACCTTTTGAAGTGTTCTGAGTGGTAACTAGGTGGTTGCTAGTGTGTTCTGAGTGGTTACATGGTGGTTGTTAGGGTGTTCTTGGTGGTTTCTATTGTGTTCTGGTGGCTACCATGTGGTTGCTGTGGTGTTCTGGGTGGTTGTTAGGTTTTTGGCTGGTTACTAGGTGGTTGTTACGGTGTTGTTGATTTTTTTTTATTTTTTTTGGATTTTCTGGGTGGTTGCTAGGATCTTCTAGGTGGTTACTAAGGTGTTCTTAGTGTGAACTGGTTGGCTAGATGCTTGCTGTGGTGATCTCGTTCAATGCAACAGTGTGAGAGTGTCCTTTAAACTACCCACACCACCTAGTAACCACCCAAACAATAATAATACAACCACCTAGAAACCAGGTGTCTGCAAGGGTGTTCTGGAATGTTGTTAGGGTGTTTACAGAATGTTGGTGTTTGATGTGGTTGCTTTGCACCTGCTGAAGTGTTCTGGGTGGTCACTAGGTGGTTGTCAGGGTGTTCTGGTGGTTACCTTGTGGTTTCTGTGGTGTTGTGGATGGTTGATAGGGTTTTTGAGTGGTTACTCTAGGTGGTTGCCAGGATGTTCTGGGTGGTTGGGTGGTTGTTAGGGTGTTCTATATAGTTGCTTAGAGTGTTGTTAGAGTGTTGTGGATGGTTTATGGTGTTCTGGGTTGTTACTAAGTGGTTGCCAAGAAGTTCTGGGTGGTTATTTGGTGGTTGTTAGGGTGTTCTTGGTGGTTTCTGTGATGTTCTGGTGGTTACCATGTGGTTTCTGGGTGGTTGTTAGGGTTTTTGGGTGGTTACTAGGTGATTCTTAGGGTGTTGTTGAATGTTGTCATGAATGGTTTATCCACTACGGTTGTCTAAGTGGTTACTGAGTAGTTTTTAGTAGTCTTCTGGGTGGTTACTGTAAACCTGCTAAGGTGTTCTGTGTGATTGGTATCATATTCTTTTTTTTTTGCAAGTGTGTTCTGGTTGATTACTAGGTAGTTTTTCCTTACCATAGATATGTTTTTGATGCTTCAGATACATCAATACGTCCACCATCTTAGAATGGTCAACATGTTGTCACTCGCAGTAAAAGTCAATGAGTTTTCCAAGATGCCACAACTTTGCGGAGCCTCTGGTTGTAAATACTGCTGAAATTTAAAGTCCTGATAAAAATGGGATGAACTTTAAAAGGTGAATATGTTTTGTTTTGTGTTTTGAACCTGTTTTTTATTCAATATTGCATGTTTTTTTAACTATGATAACTTTTAATATTGTATTAGCTATTTGATCTCATATATCCTAATGTAATGGCCTGCAGTATCGTAGTTTGACATGGTGTGGTGCTCTACATATATAGAACATGTGTAACTCAACTCAATTTTTTAACTAATTGCAAAAGCTGAATAATCTATCAAAGTTTACTGATTAACCAGCGAAATATTCAATTTGTAGTCGATTAATCGTTCAAATAATTGTCCGATTAATCGATTGTTAAAAGAATCATGCAGTCCTAAAAAAATATATCACCCCCATTACATTCAACCAAAATCATAATAATAAGTAGAACTGCTGAGACTGGAAGTACAAACTTCCCAGAAGAACTTTACAGTAGCATAAACAGGATTATTTGCCATTTTTTTTCACCCCCTTGGCAAAAATCATGAGTTTGATGGGTTGGATAAACCATAAAACATCTTAACTCTTTCCCCGTCCGTATTTTTTCTTCAGAAAATGCTTAATAGCGCCTTCTACTGCACACCAGTGAAAACACAGAAAGATTTGTAAATGGTGGCGAAGCGTTGTCTTAGAAAAAATGGAAAATTCTGTCAATAGTGAGGAGTTAATAACAAGCCACACAGTACAATGAGGTACAAATCTTACTGTATGTTGCACTGAAGATGCATCTATTTACCAACTTCTGAGGATCTGGGTTTTGTTCAAACCACAGAGTATGAGTACCACTTAATTAAAAAAAAAACGTAAGTGAGCTAGTATGGTGCAGCAGTACGCAATAGTGCAGCGTGAAATGGGAGCGGAGTCCATCCTACTGCCGCCGAAGGGAGAAGAGCTTATCAAGTGGAAACAGCGCTCCGGTGGGGGTGGTGTGTGTGCGATACAGAGAGATTTCCCACTCACAGAGAGGAAACCCTGCATTGACAACATGCCAGCAGAGCTGTGTGGGTGTGTTTGTGTATCACTTTGTGTGTGTTTCACACTCTAAAAACGCTTCATTTGAGGGCATGCCAGAGCCGCTCAGTGAACAGATAAAGACATTAAACGTTTTTATGATCTTATATCTCCTTGGTATGGCCCGTCCAAGTACCACCGCTGTTTCATGAGGCTCAAAAGAGATTACATGACTAATCATGGTAGTTATTAAGCTCATCTTCCCCTTCTTTTCACTGCGGTCAGCTTTGATCTATCTAGATCTATACCTGTGGGTAATGGGTTTAGTAAGCCGTGTTAAATAGATAAGCTTTGTCTTCTGTTCTCTCACAGCTGGACAATGTGGACGAGCAGGCGGCACAGATACGCAGAGAGCTGGATGGGCGACTGCAGCTGGCCGAGAAAATAGCCAGAGTAAGAAACCTTCACCTGTTTCTCTCTTTATGGAATTAAGGCAAGGTTGATGACTCACTTGAATGACTCATATGAATCAGTTCTTTTTGATGAGTTCAGTAAAAAGATTCACAAAAGTCTCGAACTCACTGTTAAGTTAACCGTTTTGAACCAGACTCTGATCCATTACAGCGTAAATAATATAAAATAACAACAACAATAAAAATATATTTTAGAAAAAAAATATTATTAGTCTGCTTTTTTATATATATTGTGGACTAAAGCAGGCATATTGTGGATGTAAATAATTCAGAGATTTTATGTAGTAAAGAAAAAAAAATCTATATTTAAAGTAAATAAGTAAAATAAATAATATAAAATAACAAAAAAAAAAATTAAAATAAATGTAAAAAAAAAATCATACTAATCATTTAGCAAAAAATAAATGTTGGTTAGGCTTGTTTTAGTATATTGTATATTATAGTATATTATATAAGTCAGTCATATTGTGGGCTCATTCAGAGCCGATAAGTAAACTTATAAACTAAAATAAAATATTGAAATATAAATTTTTTAATACAATAAAAAATGAAAATGAAAATGAAATATAGTTATGCTATTTTACATATTGTGGAAGTGAAAGTCAGAACCATTAAATGAACTTAAAAAAAGGTTTAAAAAAATTTAAATACTGTATAGATTTTTTAAATTTCACAAAAAAAAATGTTATGCTATTTTTAGCATATTGTGAACTAAGTCAGTAAATCATACAAAGTAAGTAATATAAAAATATCAAAATAAATAAATCCAAACAAAAAAAAATAAATGTAAAAAAAAAAAATCACACTAATTATTTTGTAACAAATATTGTTGTTAAGCTATTTTTAGCATATTGTATACTAAGTCAGTCATATTGTGGACTTATTCAGAGCCGATAAGTAAACTTATAAAACTAAAATAAAATTTTAATTTTACAAATATGTATAAAATATATAGTTAAGCTATTTTAGCATATTGTGGACTATGTCAAAACCGATAGGTGAACTTAAAAAATATATAAATAAATAAGTAGAAATTTATTTATTTTTTCACAAAAAAAATAAATTAAATAAAATGTTAATAATAAAAATAGTTATGCTGTTTTAGCGTATTGCGGACTAAGTCAGTGAATCATTCAGAGCGGTTACAGAGTAAATAATAAAAAAAATTATAAATTAATAAATCCAAACAAAAATAAATGTAAAAAAAATCACACTAATTATTTCGAAAAAATATTGTTGGTTAGGCTATTTTTAGCATATTGTATATTGTATAAGTCGGTCATATTGTGGACTCATTCAGAGCTGTCAAGTAAACAAACAAACAAAAAATAAGTAAATACAAACTAAAAATAAATAGAATTACATATTTTTTTATTTCACGCAAAATAAATAAATAATGTATTCTATTTTTTGCATGTTGTGGACTAAGTCAGTAAATCATTCAGAGCAGCTACAGAGTAAATAAATAAATAAATGTAAAAATTAACAAAAAAATATTGTTGGTCAGGCTATTTTTGTAGCATATTGTATACTAAGTCGGTCTTATTGGGGAACTCATTTAGAGCCGTTAAGTTTTAACTTGAAAAACTACCGGTAATAAATAAGAATAAAAAAATTACAAAAATAAGGCATTTTCCCCCCTTCAAAATATTATGTTAATAATAAATTAATGAAATAAATAAATAAATACATAAAATGTAAAAATAGCCTATTGTTTAGTGTAATGTTGATTAATCAGTCATATTTTCTGAGTAAATAATAAATAATGTACAATAAACAACAACAATAATGGTTGTTGTAATAATTTAAAAAACATACATTTTCCCCTCCCAAAATATTAATTGTTGGTCTGGTAACACTTTACAATAAGGTTCATTAGTTAACTACTTTATTTAACATAAACTAAAAATGAACAATACTTGTACAGCATTTATTAATCTTAGCTAATGTTAATTTCAGCATTTACTAATCACAAGTTGTGATGGCTGCATTTTCATTAACTAACATTAACAAAGAGTAAATAATAAATATTGCAATAAGTGTTTGTTCATTGTTCATTCGTGTTAGTTAATACATTAACTAATGGCAACTTACTGTAAAGTGTTGCCGTCAGTCTTGAATGTAATACATTTTTGACTAATTGTAAGGTAGAATCAAAGTCACAGTGTTCATTCTGTTTCCTTGTGCAACTGATAGGAGAGAAAGTTTCCAAAGTTTATTTCCAAAGACATGGAGATGATGTACATCGAGGAGCTCAGGTCGTCTGTTAACCTGCTGATGGCGAACCTGGAGAGCCAGCCTGTGGCCAAAGACTTCAAGCCCAAAATCAAGCCCAAACTCACACCCATGAACAGCTTCCTGGACATCGGCGATGAGAACGACTTGCCTCTCTCCAAATCTGACGTAGTGCTGTCGTTTTCTCTGGAGGTAGATATTTATAAAGATGCCATCTTCGCTTTACAGTTCTCCATCATGATAGTTTTCACTTTGCATGCAGTCTTACAGCCATCAGAGCTACAAAGCATTTGAATGGTTGAATAAATGAATAAAAAAACATTAATTCCACATCAATGAATTGTTTGAACTAGGAATTTTCAAAATGGCATTTTTTTTATATGATAGTTTAGTCAGTAGGTTGTCTAAACAGCTAGTTGTCAAAAGCACTTCCACACAAAGAAATTTAAATTGTCGCTCTTTGGATGCTTTTCAAATGTCATGTTTCTTTTCCTCAGATTGTGATCATTGAGGTGCAAGGACTGAAATCTGTTGCTCCTAATCGGATCGTGTACTGCACCATGGAGGTGGAGGGAGGAGAGAAGCTCCAGACAGATCAAGCCGAGGCCTCCAGACCACAGTGAGTACGGTGATATCAACGATAAACATAAGAACCCTTAACCAGATATATACTGGTGTTATATACACAAACACTTCTGTTCAAAAAGGTTGGGGTCAGTAAGATTTTATTTAAAGAAATGAATACTTAAATTCAGCAAGAACGCATTGGAATGATCAAAAGTGTCATTAAAAGCATTTATAATGTTACAGTTAAATTCTATTTCAAATAAATGCTGTTCTTGGGAACTTTCCATTCAGAATTATAAAAAGGTTTGTTAGCCTATCAGTTTCCTCAAAAATATTAAGCCACACAACTGTTTTCGACATTAGTAAATCAGCATATTAGAATGATTTCTGAAGGATCATGTGACACTGAAGACTGGAGTGATGATGCTGAAAATTCAGCTTTGCATCACAGGAACAAATTACATTTTAAAATATATTCAAATAGAGACTGAATAAACTGAATTAAAAAAAAGATATAGATAAAGATAAAAGCGACTTTCTTTCTCAAAATTCTGACTTTTTTTTTAAAAGATGTAAACTTTTTAAAAGTTGTAAACAGACCTTTTCAGAATTGCGTGATACAAACTCACAATTCTGACTTTTTTTGTGATATAATTGTGATATAAACTTTTTATATTTTTTCCTAAGAAGGGTGAGATATATAACTCACAAATCAGATTTTTTTCCTCAGAATGGTGAGATATAAACTCACAAATCTGACTACTCACAAATAGACTCACAAATATGACTTTTTTTCTCAGAATTGCGAGATTTCAACAAAAATTCTGACTTTTTTCTCAGAATTTTGTGATATAAACTTGCAATTGTGAATTATAAAGTCAGAATTGCTGGATATACACTCATAAATCAGATTTTTTTTTTTTTTCTCAGAATTGCATGATATAAACTCACAAATCAGACTTTTCCTTAGAATTGTGAGATAACTCAAAAATCAGACTTTTCTCAGAATCGTGAGATATACATTTGGACCTTATAACACAATTGTGATATAAACTCACAAATCAGACTTTTTTTCTCAGGATTGTGTGATATAAACTTGCAATTGTGAATTATAAAGTCAGAATTGCAGGATATACACTCACAAATCTAACCTTTTTTTACAGAATTGCATGATATAAACTTAAAAATTGGACTTCTTTTTCTCAGATTTGCATGATATAAACTCACAAATCACACTTTTTTTCTCAGAATTGTGTGATATAAACTTGCAATTGTGAACTATAAAGTCAGAATTGCTGGATATACACTCACAAATCTGACTTTCTTCTCGGAATTGCATGATATAGACCGTTTTCCTGAGTAAACGATGAGCGCCATCATTACGAATTCTAACGTCAGATTGGATGCTGTTCTGTTCCGGTCTCCATAAGAACCCATTCAAATAAAGTCGGCAGCTTCGTGTCATTTACACTCTTTAAACTTTGAGGAGTAAGGCACTGACAAATGACGGTCATTGCAACATTGCAAAGTGCTGGCACTATAGAGCTGTGTGCTTTTTAAAAACATTTTAATAGGTTTAACATTAGATTAACAGCTCAGAATATATGATACTTTAACTAGAAACACTGGAGACCGGAAATGCAAACCATTCTTCAGTCAGGCGTGACTTCTACTTTCAGGAAAAAGGTCTATGAACTTACAAATCGGACATATTTTTCTCAGAATTGCGTGATATAAGCTCACAAATCAGACTTTTTTCTCAAAATTGTGAGATACAAACTCAAAATTGTGAGATACAAACTACCTTTTTTTACAGAATTGAGATAAAAATGTAAGACTTTTTTCACAGAATTGTGAGATACAAACTCACAAATCTGACTTTTTTTTCAGAATTGCGAGATATAAACTCACAAATCTGACTTATTTTTCTTGGAATTGCATGATATAAACTCACAAATCAGACTTTTATCTCAGAATTGTGATATAAACTCGCAATAGCAAGTACTAAAGTCAGAATTGCGAGAGATAAATTCAGACATTATAACACAATTGTGAGTCAAGTCAGAATTGTGAGATGAAAACTCAAAGATTAGACTTTTTTTCACAGAATTGTGAGATACAAACTCACAAATCTGACTTTTTTTCAGAATTGCGAGATATAAACTCACAAATCAGACTTTTTTCTCAGAATTGCGAGATATAAACTCACAAATCAGACTTTTTTCTCAGAATTGCGAGATATAAACTCACAAATCAGACTTTTTTCTCAGAATTGCGAGATATAAACTCACAAATCAGACTTTTTTCTCAGAATTGCGAGATATAAACTTACAAATCAGACTTTTTTTCAGAATTGCGAGATATAAACTCACAAATCTGACTTTTTTCCAGAATTGCGAGATATAAACTCACAAATCTGACTTTTTTCCAGAATTGCGAGATATAAACTTACAAATCAGACTTTTTTTTCAGAATTGCGAGATATAAACTCACAAATCTGACTTTTTTCCAGAATTGCGAGATATAAACTCACAAATCTGACTTTTTTTTCAGAATTGCGAGATATAAACTCACAAATCAGACTTTTTTCTCAGAATTGCGAGATATAAACTCACAAATCAGACTTTTTTCTCAGAATTGCGAGATATAAACTCACAAATCTGACTTTTTTTTCAGAATTGCGAGATATAAACTTACAAATCAGACTTTTTTCTCAGAATTGCGAGATATAAACTCACAAATCAGACTTTTTTCTCAGAATTGCGAGATATAAACTTACAAATCAGACTTTTTTCTCAGAACTGTGATATAAACTCACAAATCTGACTTTTTTTTTCAGAATTGCGAGATATAAACTCACAAATCTGACTTTTTTCCAGAATTGCGAGATATAAACTCACAAATCAGACTTTTTTCTCAGAATTGCGAGATATAAACTCACAAATCAGACTTTTTTCTCAGAATTGCGAGATATAAACTTACAAATCAGACTTTTTTCTCAGAATTGCGAGATATAAACTCACAAATCAGACTTTTTTTCTCAGAATTGCGAGATATAAACTCACAAATCTGACTTTTTTCCAGAATTGCGAGATATAAACTCACAAATCTGACTTTTTTCCAGAATTGCGAGATATAAACTCACAAATCTGACTTTTTTCCAGAATTGCGAGATATAAACTCACAAATCAGACTTTTTTCTCAGAATTGCGAGATATAAACTCACAAATCTGACTTTTTTCCAGAATTGCGAGATATAAACTCACAAATCAGACTTTTTTCTCAGAATTGCGAGATATAAACTCACAAATCTGACTTTTTTCTCAGAATTGCGAGATATAAACTCACAAATCTGACTTTTTTTTCAGAATTGCGAGATATAAACTTACAAATCAGACTTTTTTCTCAGAATTGCGAGATATAAACTCACAAATCAGACTTTTTTCTCAGAATTGCGAGATATAAACTTACAAATCAGACTTTTTTCTCAGAACTGTGATATAAACTCACAAATCTGACTTTTTTTTTCAGAATTGCGAGATATAAACTCACAAATCTGACTTTTTTCCAGAATTGCGAGATATAAACTCACAAATCAGACTTTTTTCTCAGAATTGCGAGATATAAACTCACAAATCAGACTTTTTTCTCAGAATTGCGAGATATAAACTTACAAATCAGACTTTTTTCTCAGAATTGCGAGATATAAACTCACAAATCAGACTTTTTTTCTCAGAATTGCGAGATATAAACTCACAAATCTGACTTTTTTCCAGAATTGCGAGATATAAACTCACAAATCTGACTTTTTTCCAGAATTGCGAGATATAAACTCACAAATCTGACTTTTTTCCAGAATTGCGAGATATAAACTCACAAATCAGACTTTTTTCTCAGAATTGCGAGATATAAACTCACAAATCTGACTTTTTTCCAGAATTGCGAGATATAAACTCACAAATCTGACTTTTTTCTCAGAATTGCGAGATATAAACTCACAAATCAGACTTTTTTCTCAGAATTGCGAGATATAAACTTACAAATCAGACTTTTTTCTCAGAATTGCGAGATATAAACTCACAAATCAGACTTTTTTTCTCAGAATTGCGAGATATAAACTCACAAATCTGACTTTTTTCCAGAATTGCGAGATATAAACTCACAAATCTGACTTTTTTCCAGAATTGCGAGATATAAACTCACAAATCTGACTTTTTTCCAGAATTGCGAGATATAAACTCACAAATCAGACTTTTTTCTCAGAATTGCGAGATATAAACTCACAAATCAGACTTTTTTCTCAGAATTGCGAGATATAAACTCACAAATCTGACTTTTTTCCAGAATTGCGAGATATAAACTCACAAATCAGACTTTTTTCTCAGAATTGCGAGATATAAACTCACAAATCAGACTTTTTTCTCAGAATTGCGAGATATAAACTCACAAATCTGACTTTTTTCCAGAATTGCGAGATATAAACTCACAAATCTGACTTTTTTCCAGAATTGCGAGATATAAACTCACAAATCAGACTTTTTTTCTCAGAATTGCGAGATATAAACTCACAAATCAGACTTTTTTCTCAGAATTGCGAGATATAAACTCACAAATCAGACTTTTTTCTCAGAATTGTGATATAAACTCGCAATAGCAAGTACTAAAGTCAGAATTGCGAGATATAAATTTGGACTTTATAACATAATTGTGAGTTAAATCAGAATTGTGAAATATAAACTTGCAATTCTGAGAACATATCAGGTTTTTTTAACTTGAAATTGCAAGTTTATATCTCACAATTCTGAGAAAAAAGTCATAATTGTGAGATATAAACTCACAATTTATTTCTCACAATTGTGAGTTTACGTCATGCAATTCTGACTTTATAACTCGCAATTGAAAGTTTATATCACAGATCGGATTGAAAAAGTCAGAATTGTGACTCACAACTTTTGAAAATAAGCTAAACTGGAAGGTAAGGTTAGCAAATCCAAAGGTCAGTCCTCAAACAGGGTCATGCAAGGGTCAAAAAAGAGTCAAAAATCCAATATCATATCCAGTATTATATCATAAATGAAAAATAAAGGTCAAAAACATGACTTTATGAAGATAGACAGCTTTATATCTCACAGTAGCATAGTTGTGGCATTATTTCCGATAACTGAATTTGTTAATCTAGTAAATGTCACTTCATGTCGCACAATATAAGATGTATTTCTTTATTTCTTATTTGATTTATTAACCTTATCTTACAATTAACTGATTCATTTTTTTTTTAAATAAACAGATGCAAGTCCAGGTGCTAATGAACTTGTTTAATAGATTACACCTTTATATAATTTTTTTTTTAATGTTCCTACATGTCTTAAAAATAGCCTATATATAAATGTCACTGTAGGTTATCAGCATTTTCAATTATGTTAATTAAAAGTGACTATATCGTCTTTTTTTCAGACATGTACACAATGTGCCAATCTCTCTAACCTTTTTAAGGTCACTGCTCTGTTTTCATTCTAAAGTACGCTGACTTACAAATCCTTTGAGAACTTCTCACACTTGCTTTTTATCTTTAAACCTTGAGCATGAAATCGCTCTTATCTCATCAGCTCCCCATTAGCGTAGTGACTTGTTTTGACACTGCAGACACATTGAAAATATGCCAGCTGCGCAGCTCTGAAGTGCAAATGTGGCTCTGTCAAACTGCTGAACCCAGAACAACACTCTTTATGTATGAGACAGAGAAATGTGAAGCGGTCATCACTGGCTCCAGTGTTTTGTGTGATGTTAAATGAATCTCTGGGTCCCTTTGAGTCCGTAGTGTATCTGCACTAATGATGCATCTGACCTGAACTGACTAGCATGTCAAAGCTGTAATATTTATTGAGTAGACAGTGAGCTCGGTTACTCAATAATTGGAATCGCAGTCGTTTAGAAATGCTTTTGTGGAGCTTTTCTGCTGGTGTTGATTAGAGAGAGTGTCATTGTGCTTCTTACTCCCTATATATGCGGTCACATTAGAGAAATTTCTGAGAAATAATGCACCAATGTATGAACAACTTTATATAAATTCAAAGGGGTGGGTAGGAAGCTTAGTGAATGAGAGCTGAGGAGCATGAAAATTCACCTCTTATCTCTGATTTTGGCTGTTTTGGGTTTTATATGATGAATGTTAAGACCTTAGACAGGGTAGATGGCATTTTGATTATTTTTTTTCTTGGATGAAAATGAGGCTGTAAGGTGACCGTTTTTAAGAAGCAGTCTATGGAGGCCGTGGAATAAAAGAGTAAAAAAAAGTAAATTTGAGTTTATATTTCAAAATTCTGACTTTATTTTCACAATTCCGAGATTATATTTCACAATTTTGATAAGAAATGACATTCTCCCTTTTCCTTTCAGCTCAAAATCATGAGTTTAAATCCCACACTTCTGACATTTTCCCCTCAGAAAACTCTTGAGTTAATTTGAGTTATAAAGTCCGAAATAAAACATATAAACAACATATATAAAAAAATTCTGAATTGTGAGATAAAATAGGCAAATTTAATATGACGCAGACTGCTGCAGTAGGTTTACATTGCTGTCGCTTTAAGACCGGATGCACCGATCATATATTGTGACACATCTGTATTTCTCCCAACTGTTTAAATTCACTCACAAGACAAAACCGACCGCATTTGCATTAATACTCTCCAAGATGGTGCAGTTTGACATTACTTTTCGTGTAAATGTGTAGCAATAACATCCAAAAGTAAACTTAATTCAGCATTTGCACGCTGACTGAGAGGCGCTTTCGTTGAGCGCACTTTGGGGGTTTGTGTATGCAAAGAAACCAGCAGGCTTTCAAGTTCTGGCAAGACTTTTAAACACGTGTGAATACTGAATGTCACTTTCGTAATAATGCGAGTCAGTAAAATTTCCGTCAACTGTCCCTGGACTCGGCAATTATTCCCAAGTCCGAAAAGCTTGAGTCCGAGTCAAGTCCGAGTCAAAACGCATCCGAGTGTCACAATCACCAGCTGGAGTGCACGTCATCTCCAGTAGAGGGCACTCCATCCCGGACTCTGTTTATGTTATGTGTTCTCTCAACCCACCATGATTTGTTCTTATGTGTCATGTTCTGATTGGTCCAGCTGTTCCATGTGTCTGTTCCCCATTGGTTGTTGCTGTCATGTGACCCCTAGTGTTTGGTATAAAGCCTTCCCTTCCCCCTCTGTCTGTACGGATCGTTGTTTATTGTTAGAATTTCTCATAGCGTTTATCTTGTTCTCAGTTTCCTTGGTTCCTAGCCTTGTTCCAGTTCAGTTTGTTTCCTAGTCATAGTCATAGTTTCCCCTAGTTTCTTAGTTTTGTTTCATTTCTACCTTGGACTGCTCACCCTGGATTTTGACCCTCGCCTGTATAACTGGATTACTCTTTCGGATTTCCCTTGTTGTCTCTGTCTGCTGGTGTTCGACCCCTGCCTGTCTTGACTGCGTCTTTTAATAAAGCCTTGCATATGGATCTACACGTCAGTCTCCAGACCCCTATTGTTACACCGAGTCTGTGACAAGTCCGAGTCCGCTAAAAATTGAACTTGAGACCGGACTCGAGTCCGAGTACAAGTCAGAGTACCCCAACTCTAGGTTTTAGGATTGGACAATATTTTAAAATCTGGAATCTGAAGTACAAAAAAAAACAAATATTGAGAAAATCTCCTTTGAAATTTTCAAAGGAAGTTCGTAGCAATGCATATTACTAATCAAAAAATAAGTTTTGATATATTTACAAAAGGAAATTTACAAAATATCTTCATGGAACATTATTTTTACTTAATATCCTAATGATTTTTGGCATAAAAGAAAAATCGATAATTTTGACCCATACAATGTATTTTTTGAGTAGTTGTGAAGTTATTGTGTATTTATAGAAGCAGTTACTTTCAGTAGCTTTGATGCTATTTTAGTGCACTTTGATTGCAGAATTGAACTGATTACCACTTTGACCAGGTAAATGCAGGATTCTGTCTCTTTTTCTCAGAGAGCTCCTAAATCAATCTTACCTCCAAGTGTTCCAGTATAGGCGTGATATGACAAGGAGGAGGAATTCATCAAGTCTAGATGAGCTTTCTCACTCTCGGTGAAAGGCGGGTGGCCTTTAAGAGTGTTGTGTAGCATTGAATAGAAAGATGACTCAGATCATACTCATTTGCCCAGCCAAAGAACAATATATATATATTGTGTGTATGTGTGTGTGTGTGTGTGTGTGTGTGTGTGTACCTGGTATTCATCACGTTGTGGGGACCAAATGTCCCCACAAGGATAGGAATACCAGTAGATTTTGACCTTGTGGGGACATTTCTTAGGTCCCCATGAGGAAACAGGCTTATAAATCATGCACAATGAGTTTTTTTGAGTAAGTAAAAGTGTGCACAATCTCCTGTGAGGGCTAGGTGTAGGTGTAGGGCGATAGAAAGTACGGTTTGTACAGTATAAAAACCATTACGCCTATGGAATGTCCCCATAAAACATGTAAACCCAACGTGTGTGTGTGTGTGTGTGTGTGTGTGTGTGTGTGTGTGTGTGTGTGTGTGTGTGTGTGTGTGTGTGTGTGTGTGTGTGTGTGTGTGTGTGTGTGTGTGTGTGTGATGCGATCTGGGAAAACCCGTCAGATGTCACGCTGGGACGTTTTCAGGAAATATGAAAAATAGGTTGAATGTCAATTTTTTTTGGCAAAATTAGGTTTTCATTACATTATTGTTCTATAACATCTTGTCTATCATCTCTGAAAATATCTTGCCAAAATTCACTTGTTTCGTGCAGAAAAATAGCGATTTATTGCAGAAAGCAGAAATGACTGTGTCTTTCTCTTAAGTTCAGAACGCGCTGCGGAGGTGCTTTCCCTTAACACTACAAAAAAGTTAACCTATCAAGATAAACCATGTAACATATTTATCAAAGATGTATCAATGCATATTCCCTGCCAGTCCTGTGTAAATTACGGCACGCAAAGTTTTTTTAAATGTATTTATTTTTTAATACCGTGAGAGAGCGGAGCGCAAGAGTGCAACACAGTCTGAGGAAGCTGCTCACTCAAACAGTCTTACTCATTTCAATCTGCTCAATCCTGGTGATGTTAGTGCCCTAAAAGATGTTATAAATGACTACTTCACATCCAGAGATAAAGGATCAAATGATGAAGTTACTAAAGAGGAGGTGTCTGATGACCGTCTGTTATATAAAAAGTGCGCGTACAGTTGCGCTGCGCTCGCTTTTCTACATGTAAACTACAACTACAAGGTACATTATCTGTGCTATTTAAACATACAAGGGGTGATCAAAAGTTTGCAGACTATGCCCATTATAAACAACGGAAAACCGAAATCAATCTGTTTGTGTAATGATATAGCGCTCCTGACTTGACAGACAGCTCTCGTTAAACTCATGAAGTAAAAGTGAAAGCCGTCTCACTTTAAACTTTACATTTTTCCTCAAAATTCCATTCCTAAAAAAACATAGCTATCAGTTAAATTAATATCGATGTCCTTACTACCTTTCTAGGCCTCGAACATGTCAGTTGCGTTACAGTCTATGCAGGCTCAGAAAGCTCTTGGATTTCATCAAAAATATCTTAATTTGTGTTCCAAAGATGAACGAAGGTCTTACAGGTTTGGAACGACACAAGGACGAGTAATTAATGACAGAATTTTCATTTTTGGGTAAACTATCCCTTTAAGAAATACTGTAGATCTATACACAGTAAAATTACAGTATGATTTCATTGTACACAAACAGATGACAGTACTCAAAGATCAGGGAGAATTTGCTCCTCCTTTTATGACCTCTGTAAAACATTTCTTAACTACAACCTGGCATGGTATTGGCAACGTTGTATTGTGCACTTCTATTAAGGATGCCAATTGTTGTGGGTTTTTTCCCTCTTATATTGCATTTCTGAGACAGCTATTATTCCCATTTTTCTCCAGCAGACACTCGAAATTGAAATGTCACTTGTAATCTCATCAAGGTGAATCAGTGGCGTGTGAGATGATTTCAGTGTGTTTATTGTGCCGTCACCTGCTGGGGTCATGTGGTTCAATCCGATAACGCTCACATTTGACCTCGCAGTATGATGTTAATTAGCACAGAGGAACCAGATATTGCAGATCCATTTGTGCATGTGACCGCTTTTGTAAAAAAAAAAAAAAAAAAAAAATATATATATATATATATATATATATATATATATATATATATATGACCACTTTGTTAATGTAATGAGTATTGCAAGTGAATATATGTCAGACATATGTGATTTTATTATGCTGGAATTAAATTAGAATTACATTTTAATCTGGCTAGTGAAATGTGGTTCCTGGAAATCAGGCATTAGATATTTCTTATAAGCCTTTTATTGGCTTTGTGCACATTACCAACAAATGAAACCGTAATGAACCCCATTTTCTTTAAGGTGTTAAGCTTGTATTTATTTAAATACTTTGAATGCTGCTTTAAGTACCCTTAGATAAAACTCTCTCCAATGCAAACCTCCCGAGGCCATTTAAGGATGATTATTATCCCTGAATAATGTTAGTATCTGGTTCTGTCAACATAAGCATGTTGCAAACAAATGCGACTAAATTTAGAAAGTCATTTTTAATGTGACTGAGGTATTGCATCATTGCACTGATTTTTATGAGATGCTAAGATATGTTGTTTTGTTGTCCTGGCAACAGTTTGCTTAATAAATAGTCCTCCCTTCTTATTTTGAGGGTTCATACAGCCTCTATGTGGTGAGAGGTCATTATAAGACCAGTAACATTAACAGACCTCCCGAAATATCCATCCTCTGATGAAGCTCCCCAAGGCGGGTTTGGGCTCTAGACAATGTCAGTCAGAGTAAAGATTGAAAGATCTTGTCTGTCTGTGTCATTGGCAACAGCTGTACCTAAAATTCTGTGTCGGCTGTTCATACAGTAGACAAGCTGTTTTACTATATTGGAATGTAAGGTCCACACTAGGGGCTTATTAACTACGATCTAGTTTGTAACTAACTCTGCTTAATTTGGTTGCACTGTAACTGTGACCTCTTCATGACAAATGACAACAAATGACTCAGATTCAAGAGTAGAAGTTTGTGGCGATTAAGAAGAAAAAAAAAGGAGCTTTACGCAACAACATTGTTTTGTTTACTTTTACTTTTTACTTTACTTCACCACCGTTACAAGTTGTGTGGCAAACCTAATTTGAAATTAATAAGGAGCAATAAAAAAGCAACACAAAAGAAAACATAAGAAATGGCATTTATTTCTTATTATTAATTTTACTTGGCATGCACAACACTGAGTGATGCACACAAGAGGTGTGCTGTTTAGATCGAGTTTGTGTTGAAGATCTGCAAGTCATTTATTCACATAATGTTCTCTCTTAAAATGTAAATAAGTGTAAATGTCAGCATTATCATATGTGTGCAGGATTTTAAGTTTGTCAGGTGAAACATGAGCTTATAAATGCAATTCAGTCACTCGGCTGTTTTATTCCAACCGTTAATCCTGGTTCGAGGCTTCCATAAATGTATATAGTTTATATGCGGAGTTATGTTGCAAATAAATTTAATGGTGCACCAAAAAAACAAAATATTTATTAGTGTGTAAATTGTAACTTACTGCCCCTTTACGTCACAAGACAAAGTTGTAACTTATGCACAGCTAGTGCAACTAGTAAAGCCTTTGGTACAAAAAAAAGCAGACAACAAGTCCATCGTTGAGAATCTGTGTGCAATGTCGACAGTAGTTGAATCGGCATGGCGAGATAGAGCTCTTTGGTTAGAAAGCGCTCTTCTTTGTAAGCATATGAGTGTGCGGATAAAAATTAGATTAGAGCGCCATCTGCTGTTAAAATTAAGCTCAGGATCGACCCCAGAAAGAATCACGATGCATCGATTTATAGTCACAGCCCTTCATCTTACTGTGCATCTAATCATATTCAAATTGGTAAGCAAGTGCTGCTTTGTTTACAGTTTGTAGTTCAGCGTCCTTGATTTTGGTCTTTTGACTCCAAAAGAAAGAATAAAAGACTCTAAAAGCAAAACATAACAACAAAAATTGTTTCAAAAGCAAGCCATTAAAACATGACTGACTCCAAAGGCAAAACAAAGACATGACTGAGCTTCTAAAACAAGATCTAGAAAACAATTTTGACTCCCAAAACGCAAGGCTTAAAAACAAAACAAAGCATGACTTCAAAAACAAGACCTAAAAAACTACATTTAAAGGTGGATTAAGTTATTTTTGCCAAACGATGTTGATATTTGAATACACCAAAACAAACACGGTCGTATTCCAACAGGACCTAGCCCCTATTTTGATATCTTTGCCTAACACCTATATACACAACCCTGGCATAATGACGATCGTGGAAATAAGCACAGATCACACACAAGCATAATCAAACAAAAAACAACACAGATAAGTTGTGTGAAACTATGCAAAATCAATGTTCTTCAACTATCTAAAAGAAACAACTCAACCTCAACCTCAAAGCCCTTCACGCTCCTTGAGCTCTCTCCAACGCTTTTGTTTCTTCAATATTTTCCTCTTTTTTTATCTGCCATCTCTCTGTATCTACAGTCAATCTACTAATACCCATGTTGTGCACTCAAATTGAGCGCTCTGTTCTCTCTATCCTTACAAGACACGCCCCTTACTACTGATTGGCTACAGGTGTGTTTTGGAACTCAGTCCGGCATTGCGGTCAAAAGCGTTTTTTTTGTTTTTTTTTTTTTTAAATTGCGTAGTGCACCTTGAACTCCAAAAACGTACTCGGTTACTAACGTAACCTCGGTTCTCTCAGAGAGGGAACGAGTACTGCGTAAGCTTACGCTTGGGGAAAATCCTTTCCGCGAGAGATATTGAAGCCAAAAAATTATCCTTAATTTTGTATTAATGTAAAACGCGTTGCCGCAGTGAGCAGACATAGGCGAGGCGTATTGCGTGCCTATTGGCTGCTCTGCAGCAACTGCAGCACCTATCGAGCGAGGCTTGGCGCGATGCCAGCTCCAATGAGGGCATTTCGCGCCTAATACGTCATCTCCCGCCGAAAGTGGCGTGATCCAAGCCTATAAATATCGCTCGAAGGCAGCTACACTCTGGTTTTTTCATCATAAAAGCGCCCAGAGCACGCGCTTGCACGGCAAGGTACGCAGTACTCGTTCCCTCTCTGAGAGAACCGAGGTTACGTTAGTAACCGAGTACGTTCTCTTACGAGAGGTCTCTCGTACTGCGTAAGCTTACGCTTGGGGACCCCATGTAAAACGCCGTGCATGCTAAGATCTGATACCATAGACCCGAGGGCGATAGCCTGGGGTTCATATAGTGCTTGAACGTGCTTGAACGTATAAGGGGATTAGGACCATAGAAACACTGGCTCCTGGTGTATCCGGGCAGGTAAACGACCTGGATAAACTTGGAACATGGGTCTAGATATCTGTTAATATCTAGACCGATAGCAACTTGGCCTGTAGGGCGGGAACCTCCAAGTTGTAGAATCTTATGAATGTAGACGGAGAGGCCCAGCCTGCCGCCGTACAAATGTCTTGCAAGTTAATCCCACTCGACCAAGCCCATGACGAGGCCACGCCCCTCGTGGAATGTGCTCTGACACCCAGCGGGCATTGCATGCCCTTGGACTCGTACGCCAGTGCAATAGCATCCACTATCCATCTGGATAAAGTCTGTTTTGACGCAGCCATTCCTTTAGAATGCCCGTAAAACGAGACAAACAGCTGTTCTGTCTGTCTAAAAGCAGACGTGCGAGACACATAGACTCTTAGCGCTCTAACTGGACATAAGAGTCTCGCGTCAGCCTCTTCATCCACAACCGGTAGAGCAGACAGTGCGATGACCTGTGCTCGAAACGGTGTGTTAATAGACTTTGGCACATATCCATGCTTGGGTTTGAGTATAACTTTAGAGTCGTTAGGTCCAAACTCCATGCATGTCGCGCCCACGGAGAGCGCGTGCAAGTCTCCTACGCGCTTCACTGAAGCGAGCGCTAGGAGGAATATAGCCTTAAGAGACAGATATTTTAATTCAGCCGCCTGTAGTGGTTCAAATGGTCCGCCCTTCATAGCGTCCAGCACCACAGAAAGGTCCCACGTTGGGACTGAAGGCGGTCTGGGTGGATTTAATCTCTTAGCTCCTCTAAGGAAGCGTATGATTAAATCGTTCCTCCCTATTGACTGACCTAGCGTTGTCCTCGAGAACGCTGCTATGGCCGCCACATAAACTTTGAGCGTGGACGGGGACCTGTCCTTGTCCAGCAGCTCTTGTAGGAAGGAAAGTACATCTGTCACTCCACAGTCTGTGGGTGAAGATCCGCGGGCTGTGCACCAGTCCGCAAATATCGACCACTTCGAGGCATAGAGCCGTCTAGTAGATGGAGCCCTAGCCTGTGTGATCGTTGATATCACTCCTTTGGGGAGTTCATCATATATTCCCTGGTGACCCATACATGAAGGGACCACAGCTCGGGGTGAGGGTGCCAAATCGCGCCGCCCGCCTGCGAGAGGAGGTCTCTCCTCACAAGTATTGGCCACGGTGCGATGCTCGTCATCTGCATCAGCGCTGGGAACCAAGGCTGGTTCCCCCAAAACGGCGCTATTAGCAGTATTGCACACCCTTCCTCCTTCACCCTCTCTATCACCTGAGGTAGGAGAGAGACTGGGGGAAAAGCATAAAGAGGACGGCGGGGCCACGCATGGGCTAGCGCGTCCTTGGCTTTGGAAAAGAATTCTAGACAATGAGCGTTGTCCTGAGATGCAAATAGATCTATCTCCGCTCTGCCGAATATTTTCCATAATAGCTGCACCGTCTGAGGGTGCAGCGACCATTCGCCCGCCGGAACATTGTTCCTGGACAGTCTGTCTGGTCCTACATTTAGGGTCCCCCGCACGTGCGCTGCCCTCAGCGAGCGCAGGTTGCGATGAGCCCATACCAGAAGGCGTTCTGCAAGTGCATGTAGGTTTCTGGACCTGAGACCGCCCTGGCGATTTATGTAAGCCACTACCGATGTGTTGTCGGAGCGGACTAATACATGACTTCCCTTCAACAAGGGAAGAAAGTATGTCAGCGCATTCTCCACTGCCATCATTTCGAGGCAGTTGATATGCAGTGATTTCTCGCGTTCTGACCATAGGCCGAACGACGGTCTGCCCTCTAGCAGCGCTCCCCATCCCGAGGTGGACGCGTCCGTGGACACTAATTTCACCTTCGAGGGTCTCTCTAGAGTGACACCTTTTCGGTACCAGTCGGCTGCTCTCCACGGCATCAGGGCTGTAACGCAACTCTGATTGATCGTGAGACGGAGTCGACCGGACGCCCACGCTCGGCGCGGCACGCGCGCTTTCAGCCAGAACTGCAGTGGGCGCATGCAAAGCATCCCTAACTGTAGAACTGATGATGCTGAGGCCATAAGACCTAACACTCTTTGAAAGGTCTTGAGCGGGGCAGACGTGCTGCAGCAGAGCACGCTCACTGCGCTCTGAATGTTCAGCGCGCGCACTGACGATAGCTTCGCTGTCATTGACAGCGAATCCAGTTCTATGCCCAGGAAGGAGATATTCTGGCTGGGGTTCAGCGAGCTTTTCTCCCAATTGACTTTCAAACCCAAGTTCTCGAGGTGATCGAGTAACATGGTCGTGTGCTCCCTGAGCATTGAGCGAGATTGCGCTAAAATCAGCCAATCGTCCAAATAATTCAGTATTCGCACGCCTTTCAGTCTGAGCGGGGCGAGCGCTGCGTCCATGCACTTCGTAAACGTACGGGGTGCTAGGGACAAACCGAATGGCAGGACTGTGTACTGATAAGCTTGGCCCTCGAAGGCGAATCTCAAAAATCGCCTGTGACGCGACGCTATCTGTATTTGAAAATACGCGTCTTTCAGATCCACTGACACAAACCAGTCTCCTCGGCACACTTGTGCGAGGATTTTCTTGGTTGTGAGCATTCTGAACTTTCGCTTCACCAGCGCTTTGTTCAGTTGTCTTAGATCTAGTATGGGCCTGACTCCCCCGCCTTTTTTCGGTATCAGGAAGTATTTGCTGTACAGCCCTCCTTCGCTCTGACCTTGAGACAGGGGTTCTATGACACCTTTGCTCAATAATGTGGTCACTTCGGCTCGTAGCAGGTGTGCTGCATCTGCCTGTATCGTGGTCTCGTGGTAACGGCGTGGGCGTCGTCGAAACTGGAGCGAATAGCCTCTCTTTATGATGTCCAGCACCCATTTTGAAACCCCTGGGAGTTTTTCCCATGCATTTGCATGTAATGCAAGGGGGTGGGTGCGAAGCGCGCTCCGATCTGTTAATAACGGGGCCGCTTCGGTGTCTGTGACATGCAAGGCTCGGGGTACGCTGACCGCGGGGACTGCTATCTCTGTGTGTATATGTGGTTGCGTGGTAACGGGCACATTTAACACACTCGATGCAGCTTTTAGCCGCGTAGACGGGGCGTCGTCCGGTTTCGTTTTTACAGAAACCGTAAGACCTGCCTGATGTGATATGTGTGGGCACTCTGGGGTGGGCACATATACCACATGTGAAGCGCAGTCGATTTGGGTCAACTTTATGTGCGCGGGGTTTGTATGACAGGATGTGCTTATGTGTAGTGATGGCAACTGGGCAGTGGACATGCGTACTACACACAAAACACCTTCGGCCGTGGCCGGAATACCCGAAATTACACTCTTTTGAGGATTTATTTGGGTAGCCGTGAGAACGGCTTTTGTGTGCAGACAGGCAGGCTGCAGCGCCGGCCTGATGACTATGGATGATGCTGGAACAGCCACATTTCCTGGAGCTGAGCGAGCGAATACTTTCTGTGGGAGTCTGGCAGCCGCGGGACTCGCGCACCGGCGTTTAACACTCCAAACAGCGCACTCTTGGTTTCGTTTTTACAGAAACCGGTTGACGTGCATAATGAGGTGTCTGTGAGCACTGTGAAGCGGGCACATTTAACACTCCAAACAACGTTCGCCTGCATAGAGCGAATGCACTGTTGGTTTCGTTTTTACAGAAACGGTTTGACGTGCATAATGTGGTGTCTGTGGGCACTGTGAAGCGGGCACATTTACCACGTGTGACGCGCAGTCGATCTGAGTCGATTTTATGTGCGCTGTGCTTGTGTGTAGAGATGAGCACTGGTTAGTGGGCATATTCTACGACACGTGAAACACCATCGGCCGTGGCCGGGACACCAGATAATACACTTTATTGGGAGTTTATCTGTGTAGCCGTGGGAACGACTTTTGTGTGCAGGCAAACGGGCAACGGAGCCGGTTTGTTGGCTGCAGAAAACACTGGAACAGTCACATTTCCTGGGACTGGACGAGCGAATAACTTTGATGGGGGTCCGGCAACAGCGGGACTCGTACACCGTCGTTTTCCTAGTTGTGCTAGGACGATTTCGGAGGCTCAGGTTTCAACTCAATCCTGGGCCGCGTATGGCGGGGCGGCGGCCAGACGAGAAAAACATTAGAAAGCGTTAGCCACGGGTGCCTCTCAGCAACGGTGAGAGGCCATGTTACGCAGCGCTGACGCGGCTAGGCGGCGGCGAAAACGCGGCGGAGCAGGTTTGACGTCTGACGGCAAGCTTTAGAGGGGAGGGCCGACTTAGCACGCCGTCCAGCGGAGGGCAGACATAAGTGGGCTGTTATCGCCTCTTCTGAGCAGCATGCGCGTTCCCGCTTTACACACACTGTAGATTATAAAGGATATAGGCGCCGGAAAGCGCAGCAGGAAGGCACGGAAGGCGGCGTGGCCAGCCGCTCCAATGGCTCGTCCCGCTGAGATGCTTGCAGTCGACGGCGGCTTCTTCTCCGGCTCCAGCGATGCGTGTGCTTCGCTTGAAGGATGAAAAAACCAGAGTGTAGCTGCCTTCGAGCGATATTTATAGGCTTGGATCACGCCACTTTCGGCGGGAGATGACGTATTAGGCGCGAAATGCCCTCATTGGAGCTGGCATCGCGCCAAGCCTCGCTCGATAGGTGCTGCAGTTGCTGCAGAGCAGCCAATAGGCACGCAATACGCCTCGCCTATGTCTGCTCACTGCGGCAACGCGTTTTACATTAATACAAAATTAAGGATAATTTTTTGGCTTCAATATCTCTCGCGGAAAGGATTTTCCCCAAGCGTAAGCTTACGCAGTACGAGAGACCTCTCGTAAGAGAACAAGTAATGACTCCAATCCTAAAACTTATAACATGATTTGACTACAAGACAAGACATAAAAAACAAGTTTTGACTCCAAAAGCAAGACTGAAAATAAAATTTGTGTCTAAAAACCAGACTTCACTCCAAAAGCATAAGCTAAATCACAACTTGACTTTGGGGAAAAAAACAAGAACAACTGATGACTGATAAAAATGAAAAAAAAAAAAAAAAAAAACTCTCGTAATCTCCTGACACAAGCGCTTGTCAATGTACTGTATGTTGTTGTTGCAGTCTCTGATATTTTATTTTTGCCCGAGCAACTGTTGCCACCTTGTGGAACAACTGATTAGTACAAAACAAATTTATTTGCCATGTGCGACCTGTGCGTACAAAGTACTCTAAGGCCTCTAAAAGCAAAATTGTACCTAATATTTTACCTAATATTCGCAAGACTTAAAGGAGTAGTTCACTTTCAGAACAAAAATGTACAGATAATGTACTCACCCCCTTGTCATCCAGGATGTTCATGTCTTTCTCTCTTCAGTCGTAAAGAAATTATGTTTTTTGAGTAAAACATTTCAGGATTACTCTCCATATAATGAACTTGTATGGTGCCCCCGAGTTTGAACTTCCAAAATGCAGCTTCAAAGGGCTCTAAACGATCACAGCTGAGGAAAAAAGGGTCTCATCTAGCAAAACGATGGGTTATTTTCTTTAAAAAAAAAAATAAAAAAATTACAATTTATATAATTTTTAACCTCAAATGCTTGTCTTGTCTAGCTCGGCAAGACAAGCGTTTGAGATTAAAAAGTATATAAGTTGTAAATGTTTTTATGAAAATAAAAATGAAAATAACCAACCGTTTCACTAAATAAGACCATTCTTCCTCGGCTGGGATCATTTAGAGCCGTTTGAAGCTGCATTTAAACTGCATTTTGGAAGTTCAAACTCGAGGGCACCATAGAAGTCCATTTCTTTACGACTGAAGAAAGAAAGACATGAACATCTTGGATGGCAAGGGGGTGAGTACATTATCTGTAAATTCTTGTTTTGAAAGTGAACTACTCCTTTAAAACATGACAAGACATAAAAAACACTTTTTAACTCCAAAAACTTTTTAACTCTTTAGTTTCTTTTCTACTGTGAAACAATTGCCCAGGCCGCTGTTGCCACCTTGTGGAATAACTGATTAGTGTAAAACAAATTCAATTGCCATGTGCGACCTGTGTGTACAAAGTAAGGGCTCTAAAAGCAAAATTGAACCTGATATGTGATCCTGGACCACAAAACCAGTAGTCTTATGGTAGTGATCAAAATGGAGCAAATCATCTTTTAAAAGTAATGTTCACTTCAAATGGGTACATCAAATAACGATTGTTAATCACAATGTTGATTTACGTCGTTTTACCACTAGGTGGTAACAAGTGACTGTTTAAAAACTGTATTTGTCATTGAATCGTTCATTTAGGAGATTCGTTTTAAAAACGCTGATTCAATCAGTAATAGAAGAATTGAAGTATGAGTGAGTCATTGAATTCAAACTATTTTTTTAAGTAATTGGTTGTTTGCACATAACGTCATTGCTGTGGCACGAAATGCAGCTGGAGGGCAGGAAGTGATTTTACTCCATAGGAATTAATAGCATAAACTCAACATGCCTATGTTTTGTGTTGTTTATGAATGCTCAAATCGGTCAAACCGAGAAACCACAAGGTGCTTTTGTCCTGTATGAAAATTTGCTGTTCATAAGGTGGGAAAGGCGAGAAATTGACTGAAAGCACAGGAAAAAGTGGTATGTAAACCTCCGTCTGTGGTCAGGAGGAGAGTCGAATAACGCTTGTGTGTGCAAATGGTTAAGACAAGATATAATAATATGTTAAGATATTAATAAAGAAATATATAAATAGATACAGGGTGAGACAGTGAGAATGTACTAGTTTCGAGAGCTTCATTGGCTATAACGGAACATTGTGAGACTGCAATAAATTAAAGTGAGTGACCGCTTTTTAGTGACTATATGGAAGTTCTGTTTGCTCTCTTTCTACAACCCCTGGCAAAAAGTATGGAATCACCACACTTAGATGTCATTCATCCAGTTTTTTTATTTCATAGCAAATAAACAAATCACAGATATGACACAACTATTTTTGCTTATTAATTCAACATTCTGGTTATGTGAAACATACCTCAGACAAATGAGATCAAGCTCTTTTAATTAATGGGAAATTATATTCCATATCAAGTACACGAAAAAAGTATGTAATCATTCAATGTTGAGGAAAAAATTATGGAATCATTAACCAAAAAACACAATAAGTACTTTGTTGCTCCTCGTCTGGTATTTATGATGGCCTGAATTCTTTAGGGCATGGACTTCACTAATGAAAAACAATATTCTTCATCAAGCTGGTTCCAGCTTTCTGGAATAGCGGTTGACAGCTCAGCTTTTCAAGACGGAACCTTGTCATGGACCAGTTTTTCAATTTCCACCATACATTTTCAATCAGATTAAGATCTGGACTGTTTGCTGGCCATGTCATTGGGTTGATGTGCCTTTCGTGAAGAAATGCTTTAACACTCTCTGCTCTGTGGCAAGGTCCATTATCACACTAAATCATTACCAAACTTCTTTTCTATTGATTGAATGAGAAAAGTGTCCAAAGTTTCAATGTAAACCTGAGAATTGACTGTTGAGGTAAGGATAATCATTTCCCCTGGTCTTTTACCTGACATGCAACCCCATATTAGAAATGAATTGGAAAATTTGATAGTTTTCTTCAGGCAGTCATCTTTATATATTTTATTAGAATGGCACAAGATCCAGCATCATCTTCTTGTCCACTGCAGGTTTGTGATTCATCACTGAATACCACTTTCATCCAATCATCCACACTCCATGACTTCTTCTCTTTAGCCACTATAATCTTGTTTTCTTTTGTTTATGTGTTAATGCTGGTTTTCATTTGGCCTTTCTATGTGTAAATCTCATTTCATTCAGCCGGTTTCTTACAGTTATGTCACACACATCGACTCCTGTTTCTGCCTATTTGTTCTTCATTTGTTTCGTTGTGCATTTTCTATTTTTAACGCAATTTGCTTTGAGTTTTCTATCTTGATGCTTGTCTTCATTGATCTGCCTGTATGTTTTCGTTTTATAATCTTTCCATTTTGTTTATACTTACACCAATTTCCAACTTGGATCCAACTTCTTTTGCCACACTCCATGATGGATTTCCATCTTGAAGGAGTTTTATAATCCTTTCCATCACTTCAACTGACAGCTTTCTTGTTGGGGACATGTTTCTTTACAATTAGCCAAGTTTAACAGCTCGTGAAGGTCTGTAAGCACTGCTGGCTAATTAGCAGTTTAGATATGTTTAGATATTTGTTTCAGAAATACAAATTACAAGCTGATTCCATATTTTCTTTCCTCAACATTGAATGATTCCATATTTTTTTCCTCTACTTGATATGGAAAATAATTTTCCATTAATTAAAAGAGCTTCATCTCATTTGTTTGAGGTGTGTTTCACATATCCACAATGTTGAATTAACAAAAATAGTTTTGAGTCATATCTGTAATTTGTTTATATGCAGTGAAGTAAACAAAATGAGTGAACAACATCTAAGTGTGGTGATTCCATACTTTTTACCAGAGGTTGTAGTCTATAATCAGTTCAGAATTTGAATAAAAGTTTTGCTTTAAAAAAATCAGCATTTTTCAATAGCAGTTTATATAAAATTGTGATTCTGAATTTACCCAGAATCGTGCAGCTCTGTCATGCACAATGTATGCAGAAACTCGCATACGTGTAAAAACCAGTGTTGTTTTTGACAACCATCTTAGATTTAGTCATAGTCTTAGTCTTTTGGACTAAAATGCTTCTTAGTTTTAGTCAAATTTTAGTCACTTCTATATGTGATAGTTTTAGTCCAATTTTAGTCGACGAAAAGTCAAAAAGGTTTTAGTCTAGTTTTAGTCGACGAAAAGTCAAAAAGGTTTTAGTCTAGTTTTAGTCAAAAAAAAGGGAAAAAAGTAGTCTTTTAACAAATTAATGTAGGTCAGTAAGTATTTTGCTGTTGGGTAGTGTCACTCATAAGTTCTGAAAATAGCAGATCTATAGTTCAACACAATGTGAGCTTCCGGATCGACTATTTTCACCAATAATTACAATAATGAAGGAATGTTTTAGAACATAAAAGACAAACAAGGATGGAATGCTAAAACGGCTTGCCATACTAGTATAGCAAAGAGTATTTAATGCTAAAACGGCTTGCCATAGCGTCAGATACTTTTTAAGTTTTAATTGGCATGCACAATAAGCGGAAATGTCATGCATTTTAAACGTCTGACGGACCACCCACTAACATTTTCGTCTATTCTCGTCTCGTCAACGAAAACTCACACACGTCTCGTCATGTTTTAGTCATCAACGAGCCATTTTTTATCTCGTCATCGTCTCGTTATCGTCATGAAAAAAAGTGGCGTCAACGAAATGATTTCGTCATCGTCATCGTTGACGAAAACAACACTGGTAAAAACCAAAGTATACTTCGGCTTTAAGGGATCACGGTTTGGCTGGTTAGCAATAGCCCCCCTTCTGGTATGTCTTGTAACTATGGCTGCATAGAGCATTTTTCTCCATTGACGGCTTGTATTCTAACAAAACCCTATTGAAATGAATTGGAATGCTACAAGATTTTCAGATACTGCACACCTCCTTGGTAACATGAGGCCGATGGACACCCAGCCAGGCTTTTCACAGAGGCTTAGACACCATAGACTGTGATTCAGCAGAATGACTCAGTGTTTGTTGTAGACAGTCTAGACTAGCTGTGAAAAGATGTGCGGGTGAGTCTGAGCGCTGAATCATGATTAAGGAATTTAATAGTTGATTTGATTCAAGAGATTCATTGGCATTTTTGTTCATCAGAATGTACAGATCGCTGTATATACGCTCAACCAAGTGTACATACTGTACAGTTTATCTGTATTGCAGGCTTTGTTTCACTGCTTATATTATAGAGGAAAGATGCTTGGCTTGCCATATGACATTCAAAACACTGTCTGGGGGCTTTATTGCTTTAGAAAGCAGAAGAACTGAATTAGACGTGGGAGTCGACTCCTACAGTCAATTTGCCGCAAGCAACTGTTGGCCCGCTTGAGAGAAAGAGTTAGCTTGATTACGTTGCTGTATGTTTACTCAGCAATAGATATACAATATGTCTGTATTTTTATAGTGATCCTATCTTAGAAACTCACACATAGACATACACTGACAGACTGATATGCAAGTATGCTATACATAAAGATGACTCTCAGTCATGCCCTGCCAACCTCCCTGACAGACTTGCTTTTAGAGTCAATATTTGTTTTTAAGTCTTCCTTTTGGAGTCAAGTCATGTTTTTAGAGTCAAGCCATGTTTTAAAGTTTTGTTTTTGGAGTCATTATGTTTTTGTTTTTGTTTTGTCTTGTTTTTAAGTCATGTTTTGACTGTTGAGTTTTAGTATTTCTTTTGGACTCAAGTTGTGTTTAGGGGTGTAAAAATTTTTAGTCTTGTTTCTGAAGTCAAAATTGTTTTTGCGGTCAGGGTTGGGTTTTAAAATCAGGTCAGGTCATGGTTTTGTAGTTTTGTTTCCGTGTTAAATTCTTGTTTTTTGGAATCAGAATTTGTTTGTATGTCTTTGAAGTGATTTTGGAGTCGAGTCATGTTTGAAGGCTTGTTTTTGAAGTCAAGCTGTGTTTAGCTCATACTTTTAGAGTGAAGTTTTGTTTTTGGAATCAAAATGAGTTTTTTTAATGTCTTTAAAGTCAAGTCAAGTTTTAAGTCTCATTTTTTGGAGTTAAATTTTATTTCGCTATAGGTTTTTTAGTCTTGTTTTTAGAGTCAAGCTGTGTTTTAAAATTTAGTTTTTGGAGTTTTTTAGTCATGTTTTGTCTGTTGAATTTTGGAGTCAAGTATTGTTTTGTGAAGTGAGTCTGAAGTTGTTGTTTTTTTTTTTACAGTTTTTTTGGGTGGAGGGTAGTAGACATTTGTTTTTACTCTTGCTTAGAGTCAAAATTGTTTTTTAAGTCTTGTTTTTGTGGTCAGAGTCAAGTTTTAAGCCTTGTTTTTGAAGTCAGGCCATGTTTTTAGTTTTGCTTTTGTATTCAATTCTTGTTTTTGTTTTTGTTTTTTGCAGTCAGTTTTTTTTTTTATTTAATTTAAGTGCTTTTGGAGTCAATTCATGTTTTGAAAGCTTGTTTTTGAGTTGCGTTTTAGCTCCTGCTTTTGGAGTCAAGTCTTGTTTTTTAGAGTTTAATTTAGTTTTTTAGGTCTAATGGCTTGTTTTTTCTTTCTTTCTTTCTTTCTTTCTTTCTTTCTTTCTTTCTTTCTTTCTTTCTTTCTTTCCAGTTTCATTTTCTTACTTTAAGAGTAAAACTTAAAATTATGGTGGACCAAACCTGCAGAAATAAAAAAATACATGCATAAATAAATATATAGATAAATTATAAATACATGCAATAATAGGTAAACAAATAAAGGAATAAATGATTTAATAAAACAAATATAATACATTTTCAATAAAAATGCAATCCTAAATATATTTAGTTTACTTTTTTCTTATTTTTTTTTATATATTTATTTTTTACATTTATTTATGCAGTTTTTTCCTCTATATTTATTTATTCCCACATGTATTAATTTTCTGATTCGTGTAATCATTTATGTCTTTTTACTTTTTCGTCGGTTCATATGAAGGACCAAACCTGCAGAAATTAAAAATAAATGTGTAAATAAATATAGAAGTAAATTAAGAAATAAATGTAATGATGTGAAAGCAAATACAGGATTAAATGATTTGATAAAACATATTTTTATTACTTTTTTATTAATTTTTTTATGTTTTTATTTTTTACACTTATTTTTATTCTTTTTAACTTTAATTGACTTATTCTTTTGCTTATTTTTATTATATGCGTTCATTTATTTTTAGATTTATTTATGTGTGTATTTATTTATTTGTAAATACAAATGTAAAAAAATAAATAAAATAAAAATTGGCCGAATTTGAAAAAAGATAGATAGATAGATAGATAGATAGATAGATAGATAGATAGATAGATAGATAGATAGATAGATAGATAGATAGATAGATAGATAGATAGATAGATAGATAGATAGATAGATAGAAAAAGTTATTAATTATAAAAGTGCATTTATTTTTAATTTAGTTGTCAAGGATTCTGTTTGTGTGTTTAAAACCAACAAAATTACAAGGGAGGAAAAACAGTTTATTTATTATTCATTATTTATATCAATTACCTTTTCTTTATTTATTCTTTTTTTTTGTACATTTAAAAAAAACTTTTAATTATTTATTCTTTCGTTTATTTGTTGTTATTTGTATATTTATTTTATATGTGTTCATTTAATTTTATATATTAATTTATTCCCACGTGTATTTATTTTCAGATTTATTTCTTTGTACTTTTCTGTTTGCACTATGGAAAGACACAAAGTAATTTGAGCTTTATTATTAGTGACATAAAAAAAACGACAAAAGCAAAGCCTTACAAAAACAAACAGATACTTTACCATCCCACATACTAATTTGATCAAACAAAGACAGGAAATATTCAGCAGCCACTTCATCGCTGGGTCTGGAGAAGTGGTGAATACGAAATTAAGTCTCCTATTGTGACGGCTGATTTGTTTTCTCCCACTACAGGTGGGGCACGCAAGGAGATTTCACCACCACACATCCCCTGCCCGCCGTCAAAGTCAAACTCTTCACCGAAAGCACGGGAGTCCTGGCTCTGGAGGACAAAGAGTTGGGAAGGGTGAGACGAGACTCCGTCCTTCTGTCCGCCGCTTACCTCTGCGTTCAGTCTCCACATTGCGCTCAATTATTAGCTGATGTTGCGGACCAGATGTTCTGCACACAGTGTGTGAACCGTGCTGTGCGTGCACATGTGTGTGTATGTGTGATCTTCAGGCGAGGAAATCTCTAGTCATTAGGGCTCACGCTCCCTGAGTAACAGATGGAGACTCCCCATTAGAGACTCGCACCAAACAGACTGCACCTCCTCCATTTATTTTCTCAGTCTAACCCTTTTTTTCTCCCGTCTCCCATCATCCCTTTCACACCTATCTCTCCAGCTGCCCATCCAGGTGTATCAGTCCTAATAATGTGCTTCTCTCTTGCTTTCTCTCGTTCTGTCCAGGTGGTCCTTCACCCAACCACAAACGGGCCCAAAACGGCAGAGTTGCACAAGATGGTAGTGCCTAAGAACAGCCAAGACGTGGATCTGAAAATCAAACTGGCGGTTCGCATGGACAAACCACCCAACATGAAGCACAGCGGGTACGTCTCTAATGATGCTCGCAACCTGACCTCCCGGATCTGAATACGCCCTCATGAGAGAAAAAGCTATGTGCAAATTAAAACCACAAATAGAATTCCGTGGATAAATCCGTTTTATTGAATCATATACAGGTCATTTCTCATAGGTAGGAAATAATCTGTTATTTAATTATTATATAAATATAGAATAGAAGTCTTGAAGTAAACTTGTAATGATGGTAATGGTCTCTGTCGGTTTGTGTGTCGATATAAAGATAATTTGGTTTGAAGCTGGAAGCAGGTTTACATGAATGAGGTGCGTTAGAAAAAGTGTTATAGTGCCACCTTGTGTTCATTTATTGTTCTTGCGTCTTCTCGAGTTACACATTTAGTTTCTATGGACTTCCAGGAGTCTCTCAGGAAACAGTATCTTGTTTCTGACGCTTTAGGGTTATTCGTGAAGTCCCCCGAACAAATCGTATTTATTTATTTAAATTAAAAATGAAACTAAAAATTCAAATTGTAATGACCAGTTTAAATAAATAGCAGAATTAAATATTATTAAATAATTTGAATAACATTTTAGCTGGTTTGCAACATTACAACATAGATTTTTTTTTACTATTAAATTGGTCAGATAAATTAGCTGGTCAAGAATGAATTTATTGATTTATTTGTTTATTTAAAATAATTTAAAATATTTTATAGTAATATAAAAAAAAACAAATGCTATGAATAAAAAATAATAATGACCATTTTAAATAAATTAAATCATATTAAATCGAGTGAGATTGAATAACATTTAAGTAAATTTGCAATATTGTTTATTTGTTTATACAAATACATATTATTTTGTACAAATAAAATAATGGCAATTTCAAATAAAAAGCAGCACTAAATATCATTAAATAATTTGAATAACGTTTTAGCAAGTTTGCAACAATAAACAGAAATAAAAAAAATATATATTAAAAACCTATTAAATTAATCAAACAAATTAGCTGGTCAAGAATTAATTAATTTATGTATGTATGTATGTATGTATGTATTTATTTATTTATTTATTTATTTAAAATATACAAATTTAAAAATCAAATTCTATGAATAAAAAATAATAATGACCATTTTAAATAAATGGCAGCATTAAATAACATTAAATCAATTGAATAACATTTAAGTACATTTGCAACATTATGTATACAAAAAATTATTTTGTACAAATAAAATAATGACCATTTCAAATAACTAGCAGTAAATATTATTAAATAATTTGAATAAAATTTTAGCAAGTTTGTAACAATAAAGAGAAGTAAAAAAAACCTAAAAAAAAAAATTAATCAAACGAATTAGCTGGTCAAGAATTAATTAATTTAATAATGTATTTATTTATTTAAAATATACTAATTTAAAAAAAATTCTATGAATAAAAAATAATAATGACCATTTAAAATAAATTAAATTAATAATATTAAATCGAGTGAGATTGAATAACATTTAGGTAAATTTGCAATATTGTTTATACGAACACAAATTATTTTGCACCACTAAAATAATGACAGTTTCAAATAAAAAGCAGCACTAAATATTATTAAACAATTTGAATAACATTTTAGCAAGTTTGCAACAATAAACAGAAAAAAAAATTTATATATATATTAAAAAACTATTAAATTAATCAAACAAATTAGCTGGTCAAGAATTAATTAATTTATGTATTTATTTATTTATTTAAAATATACAAATTTTAAAAACAAATTCTATGAATAAAAATATATGACCAATATAAATATATGACCATTATCTAAAATAATAATGACCATTTTAAGTAAATTAAATTAATAATATTAAATCGAGTGAGATTGAATAACATTTAAGTAAATTTGCAATATTGTTTATTTGTTTATACAAATACAAATTATTTTGTACAAATAAAATAATGACAATTTCAAATAAAAAGCAGCACTAAATATTATTAAATAATTTTAATAACATTTTAGCAAGTTTGCAACAATAAAGAGAAGTAAAAAAAATATTAAATTAAACAAATTAGCTGGTCAAGAATTTGTTTATTTATGTATTTATTTATTTATTTAAAATATAGAAAATTTAAAAACTTCTATGAATAAAAAATAATAATGACCATTTAAAATAAATAGCAGCACTAAATATTAAATAATTTGAATAACATTTTAGCAAGTTTGCTACATTACACAGAAGTAAGAAAAATATATGTATAAACAAAAACTGTTAAATTAATCAAATAAATTAGCTGGTCAAGACTAAATGAATTTCTTGTTTATTTATTTATTTAAAATATACAAATTTAAAAAACAAATTCTATGAATAAAAAATAATAATGACCATTTTAAATAAATGGCAGCATTAAATAACATTAAATCAATTGAATAACATTTAAGTAAATATGCAACATTATTTATGTATACAAAAAATTATTTTGTACAAATAAAATAATGACCATTTCAAATAAATAGCACTAAATATTATGAAATAATTTGAATAACATTTAATAACAAGTACATTTGCAACAGTAAACAAGTAAACAAATAAAAACAATAAAAGACAATAAAAATGTATTAAAATAGCTGTTTATGAATTTAGAGTTGCTATTTATTTAGTTATTCAAAATATTCATATTTAATAGCAGCATTAAATAATATGAATAACATTAAAAGAAATATGCAACATTATTTATTTTAAAAAAAATATATATACACAAATAAATAGCAGTATTAAATAACATTAAATAATTTGAATAACATTTTAGTAAATTTGCAAAATTATAAGTTTTGTTTATTATAAATTTTTTTATTTATATAAATATACAATATTAAATACACAAATTAAAAATATTTTGTATAAATAAAAAAATAATGACAATAAATAGCGGCAATAAATAACGGTAAATAATTTAAATAACATTTAATAAGTAAATTTGCGACATTAAACATGTAAACAAATTAAAAAAGCAATAAAAATGTATAAATAACTATACATCTTTAATAACTATACAGCTATATTAACTAGCTGTTCATGAATTTAGAGTTGTTATTTACATAAACAAAATAACTAAAATATATTTAAAAATCCATTTAATTAATCAAATGAATTAGCTGTTGAAGATTTAAGAGTTGGTATTTATTTATTTATTTGTATGTTTGTTTAAAATCTACAAATTTAACTATATTTTTGTACAAATAAAAAAAAATACCATTTTAGATAAATATCAGCATTAAAAAACATTAAATAATTTGAAATAACATTAAAGTAAATTTGCAACATTAATTATTTATTTATACAAATAAAAATGGTTTTGTACACATAAAATAATGACCATTTCAAATAAATAGCAGCACTAAATAACATTGTATAATTTGAATAACATTTAGTAAAAAGTAAATTTGCGACATTAAACAAGTAAACAAATAAAACCAATAAAAGACAATAAAAGTGTATTTAGAAAATAGCTGTTTTTGAATTTAGAGTTGCTATTTACTTATTTATTCATTTATTCAAAATATTGAATATTTTTGTACAAATAAAAATAATGACAATTTTAAATAAATAGCAGCAGTAAATAATATTAATAACAGTAAAATAACATTATTTGTTTAAAATATACAAATAAAAAAATATTTAGCACAAATAAAAATATACCATGTAAAATAAATATCGGCATTAAATAACATTAAATAATTTGAATTACATTTAAGTACATTTGCAACATTATAAAGTTTGTGTTTATTTGTTTGTTTATTTATTTAAAGAATTTAGAGTTGTTGGTCCTTTTTTGTATTTTCTGGAATTTTCTAAATAAAATTACAAGGGATCAAAAAATTCTAAATTAAATAATGAACATTTAAATAAATATCAACATTAAATAAAAAACGGCAATAGTAGACATAAAAAAACTAAAATGTAATTATATGATTGTATATATTTTTAGTTTGCTGGTCAAGAATTAAGTTTTGCTATGTTTAAAAGCAACTAAATGACAAGGGAGAAAAAAAAACTGATTACAAATTAAAACATAAATAATGAACATTCAAATAAATAGCAACATAAACTTGGCACTATTAAACAAGTAAATAAAATATTTAAAAGAAAGCATTATAACATTAACTTTTTTTTATTTGCTGTTCAAGATTTGGTATTTGTAAAAGTGACAAAATTGCATGATAAAAACATTTTACAGATCCTTCTGTCTATCTATTTGTACTCATCCAGTATGATCCGTGTCAGTAAATGCCATAGTTCCCAGAAGTGAGTAGCCGCAGTGAAGACGTGCGGCAGCAGCTGCTGAGGTCCTACCCTCAGTGGGGCGGGGTCAAGGGTCAGATCGCTGCCATCAGCCTGCTAATTACCCAGAGGCCCTGTGTGATTCCTCAATAGAGTGCCTCCCTGAGAGGCCTGCTCTAATTGGCAGAAGCCTCTTCAACCTGGAATTACCTTTTTAACA
>NC_133385.1:23988499-23998499 GCF_049309525.1 Garra rufa | reverse complement strand
AAAATGCAATTATTGTGACTCTTTTGATTCAGCGTTTGCTGACTGGTTTTCACTTAAGCTACTTTTAAGAAATCATAAAGGCTTTCATTGTAATCAAGCAAATGTGTATCTTCAGAAGACTATTATTATTATTATTCGGGTTCAGATTGAGCCGAAGTCGGCTGGAAAGTGCCTGTGGCGCGCCCGTTCACCCTCAGGTCGTCTCGCCCGCCGTTAGCCGGCCATTGTTGGCGTCTAAATGGGATCATGTGTATCAGAAAGGTGTCGGAGAGTGAGCTGAAAATCACTTTCACAAGTGGATGATTACCTCTGCCACATGTTAACCCAGATTGGCCCGCTTCCATGCACTCATTGCTCCCTCAACCTTGACTGGAGGTTTTTTTTCCCCCCACAGGCGCTGTGTGTCCATTTATGAAGAATTGATTTCACCTCACCCATATTTCTGCACACATCCTTCCTTTTTGTTACGTTTCTAAGAATGTGTGCTTAATCAATAGCCTCAGACGTGTTTTTCTCTCTGTCACTGAGTGAACATGACAGAATCCGGGCGTTTGGGGAAATGAATGAATGACAGGAAATAAATTCCATAAACTTTTTATAGTTTTGCACTTTGGCTTAATGAATATGGTGGTATATTTAAACTAGATTTTTTTTAATCATGTCTGTAAATTAAGATATCGAGGAATGTTTCTCCTGTTGATTTGATTAATTCATGACACTCATTAAAATGTATTTCATTTCTTCTCTGTAGGTATCTATATGCTTTAGGCCAAAGAGTCTGGAAGCGATGGAAAAGGAGATATTTTGTGCTTGTTCAGGTGGGCAGATTTCTAATTACAGCTTAATATATATATTTCATTCAGGTGCTGAAAAAAAAATCCAATTTTTTTTTTTTTTTGATGATTCATTAGTTAACAGTAGTTAACTACATTAGTTAAAACGAACTAAGAATGAACAGCACTTCTGCACGTTTATTAATCTTAGATGATGTTTATTTCAGCATTTACTAATGCATTATATTATATATACTAACATGAACAATTGTACTTTTATTAACAATAAACGTATAGTCCGTTGTTTGTTCATGTTAGTTAATACATTAGTTAATGTTTAAAAATAACACCTTACCTAGCATGTATTAACTAGCATGAACGAACAATAAACTATACGTTTCCTACACTAATTTTTAATCTTTGTTAATGTTAGTTAATAAAATACAGTCGTTCATTGTCTGTTCATTAACTAATGTTAACAAACACAACTTGTGATTTTAAAAATGCAGTAGCAAATGCTGAAATTTACATCAACTAAGATTATTAAATGCTTTTGTATTGTTCATTCTTAGTTCATGTTAACTAATGTTGTTAACTAATGTTAACTAATGAACTTTATTGTAAAATCTTACCAAAACATACTTAAAAAATCAATAAAAGAAAACAAGAAAATATAGCTGACCAGTCAGAGTTTGATGTCAACACTGTGACATAATTTTTTTAATTGATAAATTTGAGTAAAAAACTTTGAAAAATCCATGCACAAAAAAAAAAAAATGTTTTTGTCTGTGTTTGTACTGTATATATGACATAATTGACAGAGTTTAGATATAAATTGTATAAATTTGTTTTTAAGCTGTACTGTATGTAGCACACAAAGGAATATTTGTGACCCTGGATCACAAAACCAGTCATAAGGGTCCGTTTTTTTTTTTTTAATTGAGATATATACATAAGCTTTCTATTGATGTATGGTTTGTTAGAATTGGACAATATTTGGTTGAGATACAACTATTTGAAAATCTGCAATCTGAGGGTGCAAAAAAAATCTAATATTGATAAATATTGCTAAAATCGCCTTTAAAGTGGTCCTAATGAAGATCTTAGCAATGCATATCACTAATCAAAAATGAAGTTTTGATATATTTATGGTAAAAACAATTACTAAATATCTTCATGGAACACAATCTTTACTTAATATCCTAATGATTTTTGGCATAAAAGAAAAATCTATCATTTTGACCCACACAATGTATTTTTGCCTATTGCTACTTAAGACTGGTTTTGTGGTCCAGGGTCACATTTTATCACTATTTAGGACCAAAAATCAAAACAAAACAATGTTTGTGTTAAGATGAAATCCTCTCTTTTTTGTCATTCAGGTGAGTCAGTACACGTTTGCCATGTGCAGTTATCGGGAGAAGAAGTCGGAGCCACATGAACTGATGCAGTTGGACGGGTATACGGTAGATTACTCCGATCCGCAGCCAGGTACACTCACGCTTCAACACTAATGCGTTATTTAGATACTCATATTTAGTCAAATGCTCATGTGGGCGTTTGATTTTATTTTAAAATTGGATGAATGATCACGGTTAAATGAATTGCAGTCATCTATGTATTAAGTCTGAATTCTACATTTAAAAGAAATGCATGTTATGAGCTTAAATGAAGTAGGCATGAAATATTCTGAAAACCAGAGTATATTTAATTACAGAAAACAAAATTAGAAGGAAATAATGTGAAGATTCAGTAAAAATGATTTTTAAATGTGTTACGTATGTGTCATACACATATATGTGATGTGGTCATAAGGGGTCAATTTTTTTGAAATTGAGATTTATACATTATAAGCTGAATAAATAGATTTTCTATTGCTGTATGGTTTGTTAGGATAGAACAATATTTGGCCTGGATACAACTATTTGAAAATCTGGAGTCTGAGAGTGTAAAAAAATGAAAATATTGAGAAAATTGCTTTTTTGGTCCAAATGAAGTTCTTAGCAATGCATGTTACTAATCAAAAATTAAGTTTTGCTATATTTACAGTAGGAAATTTACAAAATATCTTCTTGGAGCGTGATCTTTACTTAATATCCTAATGATTTTTGGCAACAATTTGGACCCATATGATGGATTGTTGGCTATTGCTTCAAGATATATAGAACTGGTTTTGTGGTCCAGGGTCACATATATTTATAATGTATATACATATTAAATGTATATTTGTAATTTGTTGTAAATTATATGTTTACATTTTGGTTTTTATTTATAATAAAACAATACAAATAATCTATTTTATAAATGTAAAATTTAGATATCTACAAAAATGTTGTAAATTATAAATATACCATTTTCATTTATATTTATAATCTTATAAACTTGAAGGTATTCATCTCAACAGCAGACCGTTCTTAATGTGAGACAATTCTGTCCAAATAATTTGGATGTTTTTTAGCATCACTTGAATCCATTGTGGTTGATGTGTTAATGCTTCAACAAAGCCACAAAATCACATCCATGACTGTGTTTCTTAATGAAGTGTTCTTGGGTAAATATATAATATGGATTAATTTGCTAAAACAACATCTTTGCAGGTCTTCAGGGAGGCCGAGCCTTCTTCAGCGCTGTCCGAGAAGGCGATCTGGTTGTATTCGCCAGCAATGACGATCAGGATCGCGCTCTTTGGGTCCAGGCCATGTACCGCGCCACAGGCCAGTCCTATAAACCAGTAGCGCCCGCCCAAAACCAGCAGAACTGCAGAGGAGGGAATGCCCAAAAAGATGCCCCTGTGTCCTTACTCAGTATGTTATCTTTTATTCATCTTATAGGTACTATGATCCTAATAACTAAAGGCCAAATTTCATTAAAGCGCAGATTGAAGGTGAAAATTCTGCGTGTGATTTACTAACAATGCGCACATTAAAGAACAAACGCAGCCAGATCGTTTCCATAATGACCAGCGTAATCTACCAAGAGCAGCGCAAATTACCGCCTGCTTTAAGACATGCTGTTTTTGGGATTTAAATAATGGCGCAAATACTAGTAACGCATTACGTGGTTCATTTTTATACTCTCCTTCCATGAATTTTGCATCTGGAAGGGAAACTCCTACAAATGCATGTCTACGCCTTTTCAGCGCTAATTCTTCACTGCTTGTCTTCCTGCTAGTAAATCCTGACAGGACTATTTTAACGACAAAAGACGGCTTGCGCTGGCTTTGTCAACGTTTTTTAATGCTCAAACCCAAAACCAAACCGATCCGTAAAAGCAAAAAGAAGGTGGGCTCTTTTTCTGCCACCTTCAGCTGTCCCCTCCTGAATGGACTTTGAAATTGGAGGTTGCGGTGGCCAGCCATCGATCCATTGGGCCGCAGCACAGACACAGTCTAAACAAATGTCAGCGGGGGGCTTGAATAACCCAAACACTGCTGCTGAGTGAAAGGAGGAACACTTACACCACTGAAATGCTGCAGTTTGCTCACTTTCAACAAACAGAGAGTGAGCCGAATGAGGTTTATGTCATTATCGCTTGTGAAGAAGCGCTCGGAGAGCTCCAGGGCATTCATTTACCACACAACCTCACGTAAAGCTAAGAAACTAGCGTTTCAAGTTATAAATCTGGTGTGGAATCACTATAAAGCTTCTTTTTTGAGCACTGATGGCGATTGTGTACATGAAGATTGGCATTTATAAGTTAATAATGTGCATACGCTGGCACTCAAACAGAGCGTTTTTCAAGGTCTCTTTCCTCTTGTCTTACTGGACCTCATACACAATCTTTTACTCAATGCATCTGAGGTTCATCGCCAAAAAGCCATTTTGGATAAAGGCGGATTGTTCGACAAAGAACATGGAAAGAGCATGGAAAAGTTCCTCAGTGTCGAAACCAGTGTGAATACCTGATAACCGTGGCATTCGGCCAATTAAAAGGTTGTGCGTTCTTTCAGAAATACTTTCTACAGATAGAATTTTGTTAGGAATTCACCTAAAATCCAGTCGCATTTGATGCCTGTTAACAAAATCCGGCACATTTCGGCGGGTCGATGACGTTATTAACTCATCCTGACATTGGACTTCCTATCATTGATTGATTCGCACAGATCTGTCTCACAGCCTTATGCTCAACTCCTAACTCACAGCCAGATCAGTGTTTCAAGACTCTGGTTTCATATCCAACCCGAACACCGATGTCCTGTCCTGCCTCATTAGTCTTTCCGACTCCGGCTGGTTTCACTCGAAGCGACCCGGCGGGGCGTACCTGCGATATCGCCGTGTTGATACCTGTCATAAAGCTCCCGTCCACCTTGTGGAGAGATGTCAGATGGATGTGACTGCTGGCTTGACCGCCTGGACCGGGAAGCGCGTGAGGCGTGTTCCCGGCCCCTTCAGCTGGGATTAAAGACGACGCACCCCCTCTCCGTCCACTTGTCCATGGATAATAGCGGTAACTTGAAGTTGACACGGATCAATGTGGTGCTCCTGTCAAACCCGATCTGTCAGATTTGCAACGTGGATCAATACCACACCCTATCTCCTTTTGTCTCTTTTCTATCTATCACGTCTCGACGTAATGAACGTAAAATGACCTACATCGAATTAAAAGAACAGACAATGGGCCGACTTGGGAGTTCGTACCCAACAAGTGATGTTTTTGGGGGGAACCGACAAATGCCCACACCGCTTCCAGGCAAGAACAGGGCTTTTCACCGTCAATGCGAAGTCGTTGGCATGCCAGAAATGGCAGCGTTAATAAAAGCAATCACTAATGCTCGTCTCAAGAAGGTGCCGCTGGCCATGGAGGCGTCAGGAGGAGCCTTGGTCTTTTGTGGTCCTTGAGAAGCGAAGGCCCTCGCTCCGCATATGTGGGCTCTCAACACGCCGCCAGCGAGTGTTAGGCTTTTCACGGACCTCCCATTAGCCCATTTTGAGGACGCTTGTGAAAGGACTGGAAATGAACTTGGGCACACTTTTAGTGCTTTCTCCTGCTTTTTCTGCCTCGCGGCTTTCTCTCGGCTCCCTCTTTCTCTGACTTGCCCTGACCCCTCGGCCTCTTTGCATCGTGCCGAACGTGTCGGCGTTTTTTTTCCCTCCTGCATTCAATTTCCTCTCCGCCCAAGCCGTGTCAGGAAGTCTGAATGCGTACGGGAGAGACCGTCAGCAAACACGCGCTCGTGTTTGTCCTAATTACAGCGCTCTCACAAAGGTGTGCTCCTTTTACTCAAGGTCGAGACTCAATCAGCACGGTCTGAACAAGTGACATCACTTTTATACAACTCACCTGGCTTCACCAGCTAGCGAAAAATTGCTTTAAGTGCTTTGAAGTCACACGGTATTGTTTCCACACTTCGACGTTTTAAGCGTTTAATGCGCTAAAGATCAGAACATTCAGCCCGGCGGCGGTTTAGCGAAGGGCACCGGGTGTTTTTTAGCAAGACCTGGCCTTTATTTTAAAAGGCTGAATGCTGGTTTGAATGCAAGAGGTGTTCGATTGATAAATTAGAGCACTTTGGATGTCTATTTATGTGGGCATGTGGACAAAGTGCTAATATTTTACAGCAGTTTACAGCCACGCTTCCACGTTTCAGAGCGCCTGCCAGCTGAAATGTGGAAAACTGAGTTTCACAGCGTAGCTTTGGCCAAAAGAGGTGAAATGCAAACACTCAGCCTGTGTACGGAGATGGAGAGTGTGTAACCAAACACAGATTTCGGGCTTTTAAGGTGTGAACCACACTTGCTTTCTGCCACAGTGGGTTCATTTGAATAGTAGTGCATATAAAATTCTTTGGAATATATGTTTAAGCTATTAGAGATGATTTTGAAAATTATCAAATGTTTGTTTCATTTGCCTTAATGGATGTCTACATGTATTTACAGCACAAACAGGCATTAACTTGCCATCCCTTGTGGTGGGGATGGGATTTTTAGCACAAAACGGTGGCGTATGCCAGCGCGTGCCAGATTTCTGACTGTGTGTGTGTGTGTGTGTTTCTGGCGCAGGTCTGGAGAAGACTCAGAGACAGGGAGTGGAGGAGCTCATCTCTGCCATGCCCTGCAACTTCGACCACGCCAGCTTGTTCATCATCCTGCAGAAACACGCGCTCTTACACCGCATGAACGACTCCTTTTCCTGCCTGGTGAGAGCACAAGAGTGTGTTGTGATGGAGATTTATTTTAGTAAATCAAAACATAGTGCAATCAACGTAGTCCAAATAGTTTCTGAAAGAATTATGCTTATAAGCCATCTTTTTAGTCAATAAAAAAACATTATATAGGTTTGATTCACTAATAAGATCAAATTGATTTATACAATTTTCTGTATAATTTTTTATTCATTAAAAAGAACTGACTCATACGAATCATTCATTTGGGAATCACTTTTTTTTTTAGGAATCATTTTTTCAGAAACTGGTTGGACTACATTGGTTGCGCTGTATGGTTATAAACTGCTGAGAAGACTTTTATTCATAAGGCACTGTTTGTGCTGTATGTTTTTGCTTTACTAAAAAGATTCAGATCATAAGATTAATTCGTTCAGAAGTTAGACTACACATGTTGTGCTGTATGTTTGTAATTCACTCAAAAGAACCAGATCCTAAGAGTCATTCATTCTGGAATCAGTTTGACTATACTGGTCATGTGAATGGTTCTGATTTGTTATAACGAACCACCATGTAAGAATCATTCTTTCAGGAATGGTTTAGACTTCACTGGTCTATAATTCTTAATTTGAAAAATTTGTTCAGGAATCAACTTTGCTACACTGATCACTATAAAGAACCAGATCATGAAGGTAATTCGTTTAGGAGTTGGACTACGCATGTTGTGCTGTATGTTTTTGATTCACTGAAAAGATCCAGATCATAAGAGTCATTCGTTCAAGAGTTGGACTACACAGGTTGTGCTGTATGTTTTAGATTCGTTAAAAAGAACCAAAGTTGGACTACACAGGTTGTGCTGTATGTTTTAGATTCACTAAAAAGAATCAGATGGACTATACTGGTCATGTGAATGGTTTTAATTCACAATAATGAACCAGCATATAAGAATCATTCTTTCAGGATTGGTTTAGACTGCACTGGTTGTGCTGCATGATTTTGATTGACTTCTTGAATGATTCTTTGTGTGTTTATTGGACTCTGTATGCTTTACATTCATCCAGGTCTTGTCATAAATGAGTGTGTGATGTGTTGGTGAAAGTATTAGATATAGGAGGGGTTTATATGACTGGAGGGGAGGGATGAAGCCCTCCGGCTGAGTCAGGGCTCACGGTTAAGACAGGGATAAATGCTTCCAATCAATACAACCCAAATAGGAAAACCATCCGCTTGCATCCCGTCTCCTCCATTTACTGCCTTGAATAAAAGATCCCTGCTGGGGACTGAGTTAGTATGTTTATATCAGTGTGCGTGCAATGAAATTGGAACAGTCGAGAAGCACATATATGAGGGAATTCTCCCTGATGGACGACAAGTTGGGTGGAGGTACCAAATTTGAGTTGTTGTATATATGACTCAGTGCACAATGTATAGCAATATATAAGCGTTCATTTTTCACCATTTGCTGTTAACACTTTCAGTTGTTTTTTCTCTTTTCGTGCCCATTGTGGGTCTTTACCTGCTCTGAGTGAGCACCTTCTGTTATCCATTCAGCTTCTGAATGACTCTTGTCTGCGTTTGGCTCTTTGTGAAGGCTCTACAGCCTTTGTTTAAACTTCTGTGTTCGGCAAAAAGGGAGCCACAAAAACCACCTGAATGTGCTGCTTTTCCCATGCCTTCTGGGATGTGACATCTGTGGGGGAGTGGGCCTGTTTTCAAGCAAACGAACGGAGGGGGAATGGGATTTTTCAATAGACCACATGCATGCTATATGATTGATTACAAAATGTATCTTATAGATTATGGGTTGCTAGTGCAATTTTTCTAAAATGTCCTAAAAAATATTTTAAAAAGCCTTCCAAAAAAAAATTGACAAACCAAGCTAATGATTTAAAATCATCAATGACTCCTGTTAGCCTGCTAATCATACAAAATGTAAAAAGAAAATAAAAAATCATGCAAATTTACTAAAACATTTGTTTAAAACTTTGTTACATTAAATTTGATCTGACCATTGAGTAAAGAAAAAATGTTTATATATATATAATTTATTACGTTACACTTTATGTACTCAATGACCACTGTACATGCATTAACAATATGTGGCAAATCGTATAAGAAATATTAATATTTTTTACATTTCATTTATTTTTATTTTTTTTCATTTTTTTATTTATTACATATTATACGTATACTTTCTTATATATTTCTGTTCCCAATGACAACAGTACATTCATAAACTGTGCATATATGTAATATATATGGCGAATCGTGTAAGAAATATTAATATTTTTTACATTTCATTAGATTTTTTTTTTTCATTTTTTTATTACATATTATACTTAATTATTTCTGTACTCAATGACAACAATACATTCATAAACTGTGCATATATGTAATATATATGGCAAATTGTGTAAGAAATATTAATATTTTTCACATTTCATTCGATTTTTTAAATTTTTTTTATTTATTACATATTATACTTTCTTATATATTTCTGTACTTAATGACAACAATACATTCATAAACTGTGTGCATATATGTAATATATATGAATATTTTTTACATTTCATTACATTTTTATTACATTTTATACTTTATACTTTCTTATATATTTCTGTACCCAATGACAACAATACATTCATAAACTGTATGCATATATGTAATATAAATGGTAAATCGTGTAAAAAATATTAATATTTTTTACATTTCATTAGATTATTTTCATTTTTTATTTATTACATATTATACTTTCTTATATATTTCTGTACCCAATGACAACAATACATTCATAAACTGTATGCATATTATATATATATATATATATATATATATATATATATATATATATATATATATGTATGGAAAGTCGTGTAAGAAATAATAATATTTTTTACATTTAATTAGATTTTTTTCATTTTGTTATTTATTACATATTATACGTTCTTATTTATGTACACAATGACAGCAATACATTCATAAACTGTGTGCATATATGTAATATATATGGCAAATTTAAGAAATATTAAAATCTTGTACATTGTATTTTTTTTCATTTTGTTATTTATTACATATTATACATTATACTTTCCTATATATTTCTGTACTCAATGACAAAATGCATTTA
>NC_133385.1:23971288-23987999 GCF_049309525.1 Garra rufa | reverse complement strand
TATCTCAAAACGCAAAGCAATTAAACCGTAATTAAGGAGTCCATTTGTGCTGCTTCTACATTTTAATAATTTCTCTTTCATAAGGTCTCCAAGGATCAGATTTTCATGTAAACCAGGCTTGTTTTCTGTAATTGATTGTGTGAATTATTGACGGTTTGACAGAAATACGCTTACATTAGCAATGAGAGGACTGAATGTGGCTCGAGGTATGAGCAATGTCCATTGTCCACTTGTTGGCGAAGTCCTTTGTGTTTAGCGTATAGCGAAAGCTGTTCGTTTTCCACTTACCTCGAATCACCCATCAATTGACTTTTTAGATGTTAAATACACACGGATGTGCTCCCTCTCTTTGATGGCTTATTTAGTCAATTAGGAACAGTAATGATTAGCCTCTCTAGCTAATCACCAGTTACAAATGAGGAAAATTGGCATGAGTAGCTTTTTGTTGGAGGAGGTTCCATTTAAATAATGACAGTTCAGCTGTGAAACCCACAGAGAGTGTTCATGGGAAAATATATAGGGTAAAATGCAGAAGTTAGAAAGAGAAAAAGCACAAAAAAATATATATGGAAGTTTGTTTCTGACACAGAATACAAAAAAAGATAATTGTGACTTTTTAACTCACTATTCACAATTTTTAACGCTGTTCGCAGTTATTATCGTGCAGCAGTGACTTTTTTCCTTCGAATTATAGAAAAAATGCAAATAAATTTTTCTTTTTCACAATTCTGAACTAACATCTCACAATTCGCAATTTTTTACTTTTTGTTTCCTCCACGGAAAGTGACTTTTTTTCCTCACAATTGTAACTTTTTTTCTCACACATGTGAGTTTATAACTCACAGCTTTGCCTTTTCCATTGCAATTGAGTTTGTATTATGCTATTTTTAAATATATACTGTGGGTTTGTATTATGTAATTCTGACTCACAATTGTGAAAAAAATTGTCTGAACTGAGATTAAAAAAAATGCAAATACCTTGCAAATAAATAAATTATAAGTAATTTTTTTATTTAAAAATATGAAAAAAGATAACTGACATTTTCACTTACTATTTACTATTTTTAGCAGTTTCTTTGCTATTTCTAAATATAAACTGCGACTTTATATTATGTAATTTTGACTCAAAATTGTAAAAACAATAGTCTGAACTGAGATAAAAAAAAAAATAAAACCTTGCAGCTAAATAAATTAATAAGTTAAGATTTGTTTCTGCCACAGAATAAAAAAAAACAATAATTGCGACTTTTTAACTCACTATTCACAATTTTTAACTCGCAGTTCGTTAATATCATGCAGTTCTGACTTGATGTGAATACTTTTTTCTTCCTCACAATTCTGAACTTACATCTCACAATTAGCTTTTTTAAATTTTTGTTTCATCCACGGGAAGTGACTTTTTCCCCTCACAATTCTGACTTTTTTCCCACTCATGTGAATTTATAATTCACAGTTTTGGCTTTTCCTCTCAGAATTGCATTTTTTATTTTTTTATTTTTTATTTTTTTTGCCATTTTAAATATAAACTGTGTGTTCATATTATATAATTTAATTTTGACTCAGAATTGCAAAAAAAAAGTCTGAACTGAGATTAAAAAAAAATTGCAAATACCTTGCAGATAAATAAATTAATAAATTGTTTCTATATTAAAAAAAACGTAAATCTGTTTCTGCCACAGAATACAAAAAAAATTATAATTGCAACTTTTTAACTCACTATTCACTGTTTTTAACTCACTGTTTGCAATTCTGAGTTTATATAGCGCAGTTCTGACTTTCTTTCTCTGAATTGCGCAATTCTGATCTTACATCTCACAATTTAATTTTTGTTTCCTGTTTCCTCCATGGGAAGTGACTACTTTTCCTCACAATTCTGACTTTTTTTCTCACTCATGTGAATTTATAACTCACAGTTTTGGCTTTTCCTTCAGAATTGCATTTGTTTTCTGCTATTTTTAAATATAAACTGTGAGTTTGTATTATATAATTCTGACTCAGTCTGAACTGAGATAAAAAAAAAATTGCAAATACTTTGCAAATAAATAAGTTAATAAGTTGTTTTTATATTAAAAAAACAAGGACTTTTTTTGCAAAAGAATGCAAAAAAAGATAATTGCGACTTTTTTTTTTTTTTTTACTTGTTTTCTCACATATGTTTTTAAAGAGATTTTAAAAATCGCAAATACCTTGCAAATAAATAAGTGGGTTTTTTATATTTAAAAAAATGAAAATTTGTCTGCAACAGAATTTGAAAAAGATAATTGCAACTTTTTAACTCACTATTTGCTATTTTAAACTCGCTGTTTACAATTCTTGAGTTTATATTGCGCAGCTCTGACTGAATTTTTTACATCTTGCAATTCGCAATTTTTATTTTTTGTTTCCTCCTCCTCACCCACGTTTATATCTCGCAGTTTTTCCTTTTTCTCTCAGATATTAAATTTTATATCTCACAGTTTTTACTTTTTTTCTCAGAATTGCAAGTTTATATATGTATAAACTTATTATTATATTATATATGTCAAAATTATTATATATGTCAAAATTAAAGAACAGATTTCTATTTTTTAATCAAATTTTTAAATGTTTTTACAATTTATTTTACAGTATTTATATATGTATATACTAATCAGAGATAGATTTTTATAAATATTTATATATTATAAATATTTATAATTTAATAAAATATAGATTTTAAAAATTATATATACACACAGTATGAAAAAACAAATCCTTATTTATATATAATATTAATATTAGTATAAATAATAATATTAGTATAAATATTTATAATTTAGTAAAATATGTACATAAAATGTATATATACACACAGTATGAAAAATAGATTTAAATGGGGAAAATCATTATTTAAAAAAAATTATAATTTTGTAAATAATTGTATTATTCATTTTTATTTTATTTTAGTTCTTATTTTTAAAACATATTTATCAAATAATTAGTAAATAACAACGATGGATAGATAGATTTAGATATTCATAATGTAGTCAAATATGCATTTTAAAATGTGTATATACACATGCAATGCAAAATGATGAATTTAAATTAAAAAACAAATCATTATTTATATATAAAATATTGTTCAAATAGGTTTTATAAATAATTAAATTATTCATAATTATTTTTAAAAAAATTTACTTCTTATTGTTAGAACATTTATCAAACATTTATCATATAGTCAGGAAATAAAGAACAACAGATTTTTAGGCAGTATTTGAAAATTAATTTTACAATATTTATATATATATATATATATATATATATATATATATATATATATATATATATATATATATATATATATATATATATGTATATGTATGTATGTGTGTGTGTGTGTGTGTGTGTGTGTGTGTGTGTGTGTGTGTATTTAAAAAAATATTTTATAATGTTTATAATATATTTATATATGCTTATTATATAATTTAATAAATAATTATGTATAATAAAAAAATGATATGTGTGTGTTTATACTAAATAGAACTATTAACATTCAATAATAAATGACCATTTTTATAAATATTTATACTTCAAGTTATAATATTTAGTGAAAAATACATGTATATTTATACAATAATGATACAGACAACTCTGATCTTTTGCCATAATTTTGGTTTCTATACTAACAGCAACTTCTCTGATTGGTGGACCACTTTTCAGAATTATGGGTAGTGAAGTTTAACTAATAAACTGACATTTGCATTTCACTGAGAAATAACTGCTATTGTGCTCAATAGTGACATGAAACTAAACCATTGATTCTGTAAATGTCTTCCCAGCATTCAGCTTGGTGCGGTTTATGAGCGGTGAAGGGTGTGTGTTCCGAGACTTGTTTCAGACATGTTTGTCAGTGCAGACATTCATCCTCGTGGCACATTTCAGTCAGCGTCGCCTGCGTCTGACTGACAGATGCACCCTGAGCTCGACGAGGCTTGAGAGCGAGAAGCAAGTACGCGAGAGGAAACGGACAGGTGCGGCTTCATGTGTGAGATGAACTGGCCAGGAAGGAGTGACAGCGACGAGCCCTCGCTCAGAGTGACAGTAATCACACCCTAACCTCTTTCTCACCTGTCAGTCTTGCTCCAGCCCCGCTCTCGCCTGTCCATCATGCTTGGCTGCCCCGCGTGACAAGAGTATTTACCAGTCGGCACACTCACTTACTCACTGTAAACATGACAAACATCCGGAGCGGCACACTTCTGTCTCGATACACACCAACCCATCTGTCATGGAGGATGGAGTGTGTCGTTTTCATTTGTAACACACAGCTTTGAATCTCACAACCATCTTCCTGGACGGTTCGGCACGGCCTGACTTTCCCGAGACTCTTGCCGTAGTTTAACCCTCGTTTACTGGCCCCGGATGGGTCAACGTTTCACTTGTTTCAAACACGTTCGCTTCATCACGCGCAAACAATAAGTCGGACCCCCAATAGGCTGCCAAACTGCACCCGCGTCCCACCAGGCCATTGCTGCATGAGGTGGAGGGAACCTTTTGCAAGATTTTACAAGCATTTTGGAGCTTGTTGATATTGCATCCCTTACTGTTTGACTGGTTTTGCATCGTTTTTGTGGTTTTGCATACCAAAGCAACTTATTAAAACCATGTAAATAGCAACAACTACATTTTTACATTTTCTATAGGAAATGTGGTGTTTGATCATCTGAAAACTGGGTAGTTGCTTACTGGGTCAAGTTATTTTAGGCTAGCATTTTTTTTTTTCTATAAAAAATTCTATTTTTTTAGATTCGTTTTATAGTTTTATGTAATTTATTTATGTATTTTTTATTTATTTATTTTCAGGTAGTTTTGTATTTTTTTTTTTTTAAGTATTTAAAGTTTTTTTTTTTTTACAAAATTAAAAATATTTATATTTACAAAAGCAAATACTTCTTATATTCTTATAATAGTCTTATTTATTTTATTCATTTATTTTATTTTAGTTTAGTTTTTATTTATTAACATATTTATTAAATAATCAGTAAAAATTGAAGAACAACAGATGTCTAAGCAGTTTTTAAAATTAAAATTTTAAATGCTTTTACAATTGTTTTACAGTATTTATATTTATATGTGTATAAACTTATCAGAGATACATTTTATAAATATTTATATTATAAATATTTATAATTTAGTAAAATATGTAAATGTTAAAAATTATACATGCACAGTATGTAATGGATTTAAATGGATAAAAATCATTATTTGTATATAAAATATTTTTAAAATATGTTTTAGAAATATTTCTGTTATTCATTTTTAGTTGATTTCAGTTCTTATTTTTAAAACACATTTATCAAATAATCAGTAAATAATAAAGAACAACAGATTTTAGGCAGTATTTATAGTATAGTTATAAATATTTATAATTTAGTAAAATATATACATTAAAACATATATACACACAGTATGAAAAATTGATTTAAATGAGGAAAAAATCATTATTTTTAATATATCATTATATAAATAATACTAAATAATATTATAGTTTTTTTTATTTTAGTTCTTATTTTTAAAACATTTATCAAATAATTAGTAAATAATAACAATAGATTTTTAGGCAGTACTTTAAAATTTATTTTACAATATTCGTATTTATATATGAGTCAAGTTATTTTAGGCTAATATTTTTTATTAAAATGTATATTATTTTAGATTCATTTTAAAGTTTTATGTAATTTATTTATTTTTATGTACTTATTTTCAGGTAGTTTTGTATTATTTATTATTTTTTAAGTATTTAAAGTATTAAGTATTAAGTATTTTTTTGTTTTTACAAAATGAAAAATATTTAAATTTACAAAAGCAAATACTTCTTATTTTCTTTTAAAGTTTATTTTAATATTTCTACTATTTTTCATTATACGTTTTGCATTATACATAAATGTATTTGTAATGTTTTTTAAACAAAGAATGTGCATTTATTTTGCGATATAATAATGACATTATAAAATAACTGGTGTTTACCTTTGCATTTACTTTTATAATATAATAATATAATAACAATATTATAAAATAGAATAACTGATTTTAAGTTTAATATTATTTTCATAATATTTAATATATTTTATTTTCAAGTATATTAAATATTTTTATATATTAAAATATTTTAAATGTTTTTTTACATTTAGTATAATAATATAATAACAATATTATTAAATATAAAAACTGATTTTAAGTTTTATTTTCAAGTTTTTTTGTACTTTTTTACTAAATTATAAATATTTATATTTACAAAAAATAATTTTTATTAGTTATTTTTTGTCAGTTTTTTTAATCTATTAGGTTGATATTTCTTTTCATATTTTAAAATTTTGTATTTTAATTGCATTTGTACTGCAAATATTTTAAATGTTATTTTACATTTATTATTTATTGTTTATTTTATGACTTCAATTTTAAATTTGTCATTATCTAACTTATTTTTTTCTTTATTTTTTCAAGTTTTTAACATTTTTTTAAATAAATGATAAATATAATAATATAATAACAATATTATAAAATATAATAACTGATTTTAAGTTGAATATTATTTTCATAATATTTAATATATTTTATTTTAAAATATAGTAAGTCTTTTTTATATTAAACATTTTCATGTTTCTTTACATTTATCTTTACATTCTATTTTGTGTCATTATCTAATTTTCTTTTTTCTTTATTATTTATTTTTATTATTTTTTAAAGTTTTTTACTAAATGATAAATATTTATATTTCCAAATCTAATAATTTGTATTATTTAATTTTTGTGTACACTTGTTTGAAATGTATTATAATTCTACCTTTTATTTTATTTTAATTTAATATTTATTTTCATATTTTAAAGTTTGTATTTTACATTTTTTAAATGTTTCAATATTTTAAATGTTATTTTTACATGTATTATTTATTGTTTATTTTATTACTTCTATCATTATCTTATTTTTAATTTTTTCTTTATTTTCTTTTTTAATGAATGTATAAACAATGTTTATAAATGTTTCTACATTCATTGTTTAATGTTTTTTTCAATATTTCTGTTTTTTCTTTATTTATTTTTAAGTGTATTTTTAGTAATTCTTTTCAAGTATTTCCGTTTTTTTATAAATATTTATATTTATGTTTTTACATTTAAAGTTTATTGTAATATTTCCACTGTTTTCATTATACATTTTGCATCACACATATATGTATTTATTATATTATTTTACAAAGAATATGCTTTTACTTTTGCAATATAACAGATTTTAATTTTAATATTTATTTCCATATTTTGAATGTTATATTTTTAAATTATATTCAATATTTTTACGTTATTTTTACATTTATTTTTAAATGGTTATTTTAATATTTCTAATTTATATGTTTCATAATAGTTATTTGTGGTAGTTGTAATATATTATTATTATTATTATTATTATTATTATTATTATATTATAATGTAGTATAATAAAATATAACATTTTATTTTAAATTAGTTAGAAGAAGTCATCCATGCAGTTTGGACAAAACTTCATCTATGCACACGATCAACAAATGTAACACACAGTGACGTTCAATCAAGCAGCCCCCAAACTCTCTCACCCTGGCTCCTTTCCAGCAGGCCGTCCTAACTGTAAATCCCTGAATAATGACAGCAAAAGTGATGCCTTCCTTAGCAAACACCACTAATAATGCAGCGTTACGTAAGGTAGAATTGGATGTGTTTCAAGGTTTGAAGGATTCGTTTAGCATTAGTCAAGTCAATGGGAGGATGTGTGAATTGTGAGAGACTTAATTACTGACTGAAGTCGCAAGGCTCTGCTAGTCGCGGGTCTGCCGATGTACTGGGAGCCCTAAACGAGGATGGACTCGATGCTATAGAGCGATTCTCCCTCGTGCTAACAGTTCAATTCCCAGGCCTCTTGTTAGAAGCAGTTAAACTAAGAGGCCTTCCTTCAGAACTAATGAGCCTACACAGAACGGCAGACAAAGACACCGAGATTAAAGGGTCGATGTTGAGTTTATACACTCCTTAGCCTTTACCATAATGCAAAAAGGAGATTTTTTCTTTTCTTTTCCAGGCGCTGATCTCTCTCTCGCTCTCTTTCTCCCCCCCTCTCGCACATACATGCACGTCTTCTGCCGCTCTTCACACCCCCTCTTTGTGTTCTGCTGGGATTAGCTGGCTCTTGTCAAAAAGAAAAGGCGGATTTCATTTAATGGAGAGAGGGATTTGAAGAACAGACAGGTTTACAAGTTGCCTTTACCTCTGCGTGTAAGGAAAGAGCTTTCTCTACAGGGCTAAGCTGCGCCATTCAGAAAGTGTGCAGGGTTTGGATAGCGAGGCACAATGGCTTCTAACTAAACTGCCCATTGTTGAACTTCACAATGATTACTTTAGCTCTTAAAGTGCAATTGTGCAGTGCTTAGTGGCTGAACATATGCTGGCTACATTTGATTGTTGTAGTTACGCGGTACTGAGAGAAGCTATTTTAGTTTAAATCTGTGACCATTATATTTCACATGTGTATATTATACATATATATATTTAAAAATATGGAGAGAAAGAGAGAGAAAGAAAGAGATATGGAGATAATGTGATAGAGAAACATAGAAGAGAGAGATAGATAGATAGATAGATAGATAGATAGATAGATAGATAGATAGATAGATAGATAGATAGATAGATAGATAGATAGATAGATAGATAGATAGATAGATAGACTGCAAATTATTCAAATAAATGCGCTCAAAATTAAATATGTATAACATTTAGAAGGTTAGCAATAAGAAGTTTGTTCAAACAAATATTATTGAATAAACAGAATTTAGAAAAAAATTCAAATTGCATTATTCAAACAAAAAGTTTTCTAGATGTCTCAATTATTTGTAATAAAATAAATTTTATGTATTATGAACATAATCAGATTTTGTAATCTGATTTTCAATATTTTCTGATGTTAAACATGTTAAACATTAAATTAAAATATATATTTGAGACGGCAAATTATTAAAATAAATGCATTCAAAATAATGTATAACATTTTGATATTGATAATCGTATATATTTAACATTATTAAAACAAATATTATTAAATAAACAATTTTGGGGGAAAAAATCTGATTATTGCATTATTCAAGTTTTCTAGAAGTCTCAAGTTATTTTTAATTAAATAAATTTTATTTATTCTGAATATAATCCGATTTTGTAATCTGATTTTCAATATTTTCTGATGTTAAAAATGTAATTAAATATATATATTTGAGACGGCAAGTTATTAAAATCCATTCAAAATAAAATATATATAACATTTAGAAGATTAGCAAGAAGTTAGTTTAAAATTAAAGTCAATTTATTAAATTTTTCAACATTATTTGATTTTTATAATTTAATTTATAATTTAATTGAATTAGTTGTTGAATACATTGTCTTGATCATCTTGATAATCATATATATTTAACATTATTCAAACAAATATTAACAAATAAACAATTTAAAATAAAAAATTACATTATTCAAATAAAAAGTTTTTTAATAAAATAATTTTTATTTATTATGAATATAATCAGATTTTGTAATCTGATTTTCAATCATTTTTAGAATATTAGAAAAAAGGTCATTCAAAATAGTCAATTTAGATTAGTTATTCAATTTTTCAACATTATTTGATTTTTTTTTAATTTAGAATTTTATTTAATTAGGTGTTGAATAAATTGTCGGATAAACATCTTGATAATATAAATGAATAAACACAATTGTGAAAAAATAATTCTTTATTGCATTATTCAAATAAAAAGTTTTCTAGAAGTCTCAAAATATTTTTAATAAAATAATTTTTATTTATTTTGAATATAATCAGATTTTGAAAGACTGAAACTGCAAATAAAATAAATATAACATTTAGAATATTAGATCATTCAAAATAGTCAATTTATTAGATTTTTTAGTATTATTTGATTATTATTATTTGATTAATTTTAGTCAATCTTATTTAATTGTGTTTTATTTAATTAGGTGTTGAATAATTTGTCTTTTATTTTTTAATAAACTAATTGTCACAGGGAGTCAGACTGAGACGTGCGGATCCAATTGCAGCATTTATTGAGAAATGTCGACAGGCAGGAGTAATCACCAGAAAACAGGAACAACGTAGGTAATCCGGGAAACAGTTCGATAGACAGGCAATGGTCGCAATGGCAGGAAGCAGGAATCGTCAACGGGGTACACAGTCCAGAGTCATACACAGATAATCCAACACAGAGATAAACGCTTAGAATTACGACCATAGGAACAATAAGACTTCGCAAGGTGGCTGTGTGTGTGAGTGGCTTAAATGCATGTGGGTAAATGTGAAACAGGTGTATGCAGCAATCAGTTCAGTGGGAAACAAGGAGCAGCTGTGTGCAGTGATTGGTGCAGTGGCTTATGGGGATTGCAGTCCAGAATGTGTGTGCAAGAGTTCATGATGAGATAGACCAGATACGTGACACTAATATTATTGAATAAACACAATTTTTGTTTTATTCAAAATAAAATATCTAAGAAATATCTAAAAAGTTTCTTAAAGTTTAAAATTGTTTTTATTTTTTGTTTATTATGAATATATATGAAGAGTTTATTTGCATGTTTTTTATGATGTTATTATGTTTTTATTGTGTTGTATCGTGTTAGTTAGCTGTATTATTGAGTTATTTTTACTTTATATCAAAATAACCCAACTGCAGTTTGATTGAGATATAATAACATTTAGAAGATTTGAAATATGTTCAAAATAAATTCAAATAAGAAGTCAAAATATTACATTTCTCAATATCATTATTAAATCTTTTTTTATATATATTATTTAATAATATTTTTTAATTAATTGTTAAATAATTTGTCTTTAATTTTTTTTTTTAATTATATATGTGACCCTGCACCACAAAACCAGTCATAAGGGTCAGTTTAAATAAAATTGACATTTATACATCATCTGAAAGCATAAAAATAAATAAATAAACAAGTTTTCCATTGATGTATTTGTTTGGTTTGATAGGGCACTATTTGACCGAGATACAACTATTTGAAAGTCTGGAATCTGAGGGTGCAAAAACATTAAAATATTGAGAAAATCGCCTTTAAAGTTGTCCAAATGAAGTTCTTAACCATGCATATCACTAATCAAAAATTAAGTTTTTAAAATATATATATGGTAGGAAATTTACAAAATATCTTCATGGAACATGATTTTTATGTAATATCCTAATTGGCATAAGAGAAAAATCAATCATTTTGACCCATACAATGTATTGTTGGCTATTGCTACAAATATACCCCAGCGACTGGTTTTGTGGTCCAGGGTCATACTCAGTATCATATTAAATAATAAAAAAATGAATAAAATATGATTAAAAATCATATACATACTTTTTCAGATTTATTTCCTAATGCTTCCCATCTTGCATTACCTTAATGCGATTCACAAAGGATACATTTATTTTGATATTCTTTTATTTAAGGGTTTTGGATTGTGAAACCCTTGAATGTAAGTCGCAGCATTGTTCAGTTCTGCTGGAATATTTGTGAAACTTGACAGTTTTCTTTGAGAAATCTTTTGATTATGAGGCTGAAGCACAGGATTCAAGGGCAGTTGGAATTAATGAACAGGTGCTGTAAAGAAAAAAACACAACACTGAATGTTTCCTTGTTGTTTTGGCAGACCGGATGGCATGGGCACCGTGACAGAACAGGAGAAGGAGGAGTTTGAGGAGATCAGGAGCAGAGTGCTGACTTTACTAGAAAAGCAGATCACACATTTCAGGTAAAACAACCTCCCGCATCCGCTTCAGACAAGGAATAGTTCACCCAAAAATGAAACTTTACTGAAATCTTGGGCCATTTCTTCATCAAAGCAAATTTGGAGAAATTTAGCATTTCATCACTAGCTCACCAATGGATCCTCTGCAGTGAATGGGTGCCGTCAGAATGAAACAGCTGATAAAAACATCACAATTATCCACAAGTAATCCACACAACTCCAGTCCATCAATTAACAGCTTATACTGCTGTTTTGGACTAAAATATGAGCCCTCCATAAATAATACCGCTTTGCCCAGTGAAAAAGTTTTTTGTCTGAATTAGGAGAAAAATGTGCACAGATTGAGCAACATTTACAAGTGAAAACAGTTCAAATCAGATCTAAACAAGCGTTATTATGGATTATGGACTAGTATTATGGTCAGAATCTATGGTTTAAAGTAAAAAAACATAATGAATTATTCATTTAGGCATTGTTTTAAACCATCAGTCTTGTAATTACAATGTAATAACAATGTAATAACTGGTTCCTGAAGCCAAACCAGTTAAAAACCAATGTATAACATCTCGGTTTGCTCGTTTTCCACACCTCCTCATTATGGGTCCTCATAATTTAGCATTACATCACATGCTTAACAATGGATCATCTGCAGTGAATGGGTGCCGTCAGAAGGAGAGTCTAAACAGTTGTTAAAAACATCACAATAATCCACAAGCAATCCACACAACTCCAGTCCATCAGTTAACATCTCATGCAACTGAAAGCTGTACATTTATAATAAAGAAGACAGTTACTGTGACGTTTTTACTTCAAATTGCTATCAGTAATATTACTTTCTCCATGGAAAACATCTTTTTGTCTGAAATAGGAGGGAAATAAGCACATATCAAGCACCATTTACAAGCAAAAACAGTCAAAAACTGCTCTGAAAAAATATGTTTGTGGGTTTTGATTTGAGGAAACAACATTGGATGGACTTTTTCACTGGAGGAAGCGTTAATATGGATTATGGACTTGTATTTTGGTCAGAATTGATAGTTTGGGTGCCGTCAGAAGAGTTCAAACAGCTGATAAAAACATCACAATAATCCACAAGTAATCCACATGACTCCAGTTCATCAATTAATGCCTTTGAAGTGAAAACTGCATGTTTGTAAGAAACAAATTAATTTTGTCAAGGTGTTTTTTAAACTTTAAACTATCAATTCTGACCAAAATACTAGTCCATAATCCATATTAACGCTTCCTCCAGTGAAAAAGTCCATCCAATGTTGTTTCCTCAAATCAAAACCCACAAACATATTTGTTCAGAGCAGTTTTTGACTGTTTTTGCTTGTAAATGGTACTTGATATGGGCTTATTTCTCTCCTATTTCAGAGACTGAACAGCTGATAAAACTTCACAATAATCCACAAGTAATCCACACGACTCCAGTCCATCAGTAAACATCTCGTAAAGCAAAAAGCTGTGAGTTTATAGTAAAAAAGACAGTCATTACGACTTTTTTAATTCAAACCGCTATCAATAATATAACTTTCTCCAGTGATGTCATTTTGTCTGAAAAAGAAGAGAAATATGCACAGATAAATAACCAATTACAAGTGAAAATGGTTTGAAACAGATCTAAACAAATATGTTTGTGGGTTTTGATTTGAGAAAACAAAATTGGATGGACTTTTTCACTGGACAAAGATTTATTATGGATCATGGACTAGTATTTTGGCCAATTATTTAAAGTTAAAAACATCTTAACAATGGATTTGTTTCTTACAAACATATATCTTTTCACTTCACAAGGCGTTATTTGATAAACTGGAGTCGTGTGGATTACTTGTGGATTATTGTGGTGTTTTTATCAGCTGTTTGGACTCTCTGACAGCACCCATTCACTGCAGACGATCAAAATGGCTAAATTTCTTCAAATCTGTTCTGATGAGCAAGCTCATCTACATCTTAAATGCCTTGAGTGTGACTACATTTTAAGCAAATGTTCATTTGTGGGTGTATTTTTTCTTTAGACATTGTTTTAACCATCAGTCTTGTAATGAAGATGTAATAACAATGTAATAACTGGTTCCTAAAGCCAAACTAGTTAAAAACCACTGTATAACATCTCAGTTTGCTCGTTTACCACACCTCCTCCTTATGAGTCCTCATAATTTAGCATTACGTCGCTTGCTCAACAATGGATCATCTGCAGTAAACGGGTGGCATAAGAATGAGAGTCTAAAAAGCTGGTAAGAACATCACAATAATCCATAAACAATCCACACGACCATACAAAGTTTTTACTTCAAACCACTATCAATAATATTACTTTCTCCAGTGAAAATGTCATTTTGACTGAATAAGGAGAGAAATATGCACAGATCAAGCACCATTTACAAGCAAAAACAGATTTGTTTGTTGGTTTTGATTTAAAAAAAACAACATTGTATGGACTTTTTCACTGGAGGAAGCGTTATTATGGATTATGGATTAGTATTTTAGTTAGAATCAATGGTTTAAAGTAAAAAAAACATCTTAACTATGGGTTTGTTTCTTACAAACATGCATCGTTTCACTTCACAAGGTGTTAATTCATGAACTGGAGTCATGTGGATTACTGGTGAATTAATGTTGTTTTTATCAGCTGTTTGGACTCTCATTCTGACGGCACCCATTCACTGCAGTGGATCCATTGGTAAATGGCTGATGAACAAACTCATCTACATCTGTGATGCCAGCAGATGTTCATTTGTGGGTGAATTATTCCTTTAAGCATCGTTTTAAACCATCAATCTTGTAATGACAATGTAATAACAATGTAATAACTGGTTCCTGAAGCCAAACCAGTTAAAAACCACTGTATAACAACTCGGTTTACTTGTTTACCACACCTCCTCCTCACGGGTCCTCGTTTTGAACCGACCTCCCGCTGGCCCTCCTGCAGAGCACTGGAAACACTAGTAAAGAGGGTTTTAGTCTTGCGTTTGCAGGGACGCCTAATAACCAGCTAAAACCACTCAAACAAAAGATACGAACAACATCTTGGATTATGCAAATGGACAAGGTCAGTGCGGGGCGTGCCGGGGATTAAGCGCGGTCCCCAACCCAAGCTGATTAGAGCTTGTTGAGTCACTTGGTAAGTGTGCCTCTTGCCCCGCACGCAAGAAAAAAATGTTGAGGGCCATTCGGGGGGCACTTTCACACCTGTGGTGTGAGGCCACCATGAGAAGCACTTCCCTTTGGCCTTCATTCATCCCGTCTGGCTTTGTCCGTACGCACGCTGACACCTGTCCCTCCTCGACAGGCTTTGGAAAACATCTCTATTTAAGAGATGTAATTATTGTCCCATGATAGCTGAGAAACAGCGGTTTGCGACTGACTCCTTCAGCTTATGCTCGGTGTTCTTTCTTTGTAAGCCGTCAGTTAATTACCACTCGAGTTTTACCTTTGTCTTCTTGCTCGTAGGTACTGTTTCCCCTTCGGGCGACCGGAGGGGGCTCTTAAAGCCACGCTCTCTCTTCTGGAAAGGGTGAGTGTCTGCCAATTAACTGTGCATGCTTTGCATCTTACATGTGTAACAGCTTGTGATAGAATAACCTAAAGTGTAATAAAGAAGTCATTTCTTAGGTTCTGATGAAAGACATCACCACGGCGGTGCCACCTGAAGAGATGCGTAAGATAGTTCAGAAGTGCCTGGAAAAAGCTGCGCTCATCAATTACTCCCAGCTGACCGAATACGCCCAGATCGAAGGTTTGGATTTTTTTTTTGTTGTTGTTGTTCATAAATGAAAGTCTAGAACACCTGCCAGTGTTTTCAGTGGCTCCATCACAAAAAAACATCTATATCAGGGGCATTTCCTCTGAGGAGGCAAGAGAGGAGGTGCCTCCTCAAAATATTGGATGAGAAAAAAATGTATAGTATAGTGTATAAATCACTTGTTTTTCTAAAGAAGCATTGTCCAGCAGTTACAGCGAGACTCCATGTCTCTCTCACCTCCCCTGAGCCCATTGAGTTTTAACAGACCACATAAAGCATGCGGTGAGTTTAATAGGAGGTAATTGAGAATGAATGCGAGAAAGTATCACCTCTACATCGTGATATGATTGGATACGACTGGTTGTGTGCGGCTGTGATTGGTTCATGCTCTATGTCCCGCCTCTTGTGTTCATGAAAATAAGTAAGTAAATAACTCACACATTAAGATTTAACCACTCTGTTAAGTCAAAATAAGACGTAAAATGGCATAAAAACATGATCTGTAGGAATTTTTAGTAAGTAATCAGCTTGGTGAAATTTCTGTGACCAATATTTACAGAGCTTTGATGACTGATGAAACGTAGATGGAAAAAAAAAAAAGTTAAAAGTTACCTATTATAAAGAATAAATGAACGTAAGTTCACAAATAAAATCTATTGTTTAAATTGTTACTGCCTTGAAATGTAAAATGCTTAAAAACACTAAATTACTTGGCTTTAATAAATAGAATATTGATTACATTGTTATTGTAAAAATAAAATAAAATAGAATTGGATTTGGTTATCCCCCTTTCTTTATTTTTCTGATAGTGCAAGTAATCTTTATTTAACCAAGAAAAGAGGGATCTTATAGATTGCATGTTGTTTTCTTTATTTAGTTCTGACCTGAATATGATATTTCACATAAAAGACATTTCCATATAGTCCACAAGATAAAATAATAGTTGAATTTATAAAAATGACTCCTGTTCAAAAGTTTACATACACTTGATTCTTAATACTGTGTTGTTACCTGAATGATCCACAGCTGTGTTTTTTTGTTTGTTTGTTTGTTTGTTTTGTTTTGTTTTGTTTTTTGTTGTTTAGTGGTAGTTGAGTCCCTTGTTTGTCCTGAACAGTTAAACTTCTCACTGTTCTTCAGAAAAGTCCTTCAGGTCCCACAAATTTCTTTGTTTTGTTTTTAGTGTTT
>NC_133385.1:23952849-23970788 GCF_049309525.1 Garra rufa | reverse complement strand
AAGACAAATGTCCCTCATGCTGTCACTAAGGAAACATCAAGGTGTGTGTGCGTGGTGCGAGCGGATCTACATTAGTAAAATTATCTTTGCACTCGCGGTTCGTGAAAGCAAGGAGTAAAATATTGTCACATATAATGTGTACAGTGTTTTAGTGTTTACTATGCATATGAATGCATATGTCGAATGAATAGAAGAAAACATGTTTGTCTGTCTCATGTTTTTTTTCTCTCTTTCTCTCTACTGCTTCTGTGTTTGTAAATGCATTAGGGAAGAGAGGTAAGGATTTTATATTTTACTCTTATGCTGTGTTGTGTTTTGCTGTCTAGCATCAGCATGAAATACACGGCTGCTTTTCTTTGGAGAACCACATTCATTTTATCATTAATGCTTTTACAAGCAGATTGGATGTGAATGTAAGATTTTAGTATTTGAAAAAATTCTAAAATGAATGCTTTTTAATACATTTATTCAGATGAATTAAATTAATGAAATGTGACAGCATGGACATTTACAGTGTTACAGAAAAATGTGACCCTGGACCACAAAACCAGTCATAACGTTAAATTTTACAAAACTGAGATATATACATCAATAAAGCTCAATAAATAAGCTTTCTATTGATATATGGTTTGTTAGGATAGGACAATATTTGGCTGAGATACAACTATTTGAACATCTGGAATCTGAGGGCGCAAAAAATCAAAATACTGAGAAAATCACCTTTAAAGTTGTCCAAATTAAGTTCTTAACAATGCATATTACTAATCAAAAATTACATTTTGATATATTTATAGTAGGAATTTTACAAAAAATCTTCATGGAACATGATCTTTACTTAATTTCCTAATGATTTTTGGCATAAAAGAAAAATCAATAATTTTGACCCATACCATGTATTTTTGGCTATTGCTACAAATATACCCCAGCGACTTAAGACTGGTTTTGTGGTCCAGGGTCACAAATGTCTATTTCAAATAAAATTTCTATTCATGAAAGAATCCTGAAAAAATGTATCATGGTTTCCACGGAAATGTTAATAATAAGGTATGTTCTTGAGCAGCAAAATCAGCACATTAGAATGATTTCTGAAAGATTGTGTGACTGAAGACTGGAGTAGTGATGCTGTAAATTCAGCTTTGCATCACAGGAATAAATTGCATTTTATAATATATTCAAATACAAAACCATTATTTTAAATTGCAGTAATATTTAATGTTTTTACTAATAAGCAGCATAAAAAACTATTTCATACCTGAATATATACATAAATTCAGATATTTTTGTTAAAAATATATATATATATATATATATATATATATATATATATATGAATATATAAATGTAAATATATAGAAGTAAATCAGAAAATATAATTATAAGTCTAAATATGTAAATGTAAATTGTGAATATGTAGTTATAATTCTGAAGATATACATCTAAATTATAATATGTAGATATAAGTCTTAATATATATAAATGTAAATTGTTAATATATGTGAATGTAAGACTATATATTCAGATTTGCATTTATATTCAAGGTTTATAAATATACATTCCGATTTAGAATTAAGGAAAGGAAAGGAGGTGACGTGAGGCCAAGTATGGTGACCCATACTAGGAATTTGTGCTCTGCATTTAACCCATCTAAGTGCACACACACAGTAGTGAACACACACCCGGAGCAGTGGGCAGCCATTGTTCTCGCCCGGGGAGCAGTTGGGGGTTCAGTGCCTTGCTCAAGGGACTCAGCTCAGTCGTGGTATTCACATTCACTGCCCCCACCTACAATCCCTGCCGGACCTGAGACTCGAACCCGCAACCTTTGGGTTACAAGTCAAGATAGTAACTATATATTCACAATTTACATGTATATGTTCAAGATTTATAAATATGTGTTCCGATTTAGAATTATATAGTCAGAATAATAACTATATATTCACAATTTAATTTTGTATAGTCAAACTCATAACTATATTTTCAAATTATATAGTTATATGCACAATTTACATTTATATACATTTACATTTATATATTCAAACCTAACTAATAACTATATATTCACAATTTACATTTATATGTTCAAACTCAACTATATTTTCAAATTATATAGTCAGTATTATAACTATATATGCAAAATTTACATTAATGTATTCAAACTCCTGACTATATTTTCAAATTATATAGTCAGAATAACTATATGTTCCCAATTTACATTTATATATTCAAAATCATAACTATATTTTTGAATGATGTAGTCAGAATAACTATATATTAGGGCTGTCCCCGACTATGAGTTTTCATAGTCGAATCAGAATTTTCGAATCTTTCTATAGTCGACCGATAGTCGAATCATCTAGGCTTATGTGCGTGTGTGAATGGGTTGGGAGGGGCATGACACTATAGTCAGCAGGAGGGTAAAACTATTTTTATTTTATAAGCGACCAAAACTGCCTGCCAACTGACAGACAAACTTATTTAGGTTTAAATAAAAACACAGAACGCGTCTTTTAGTTCTAAAAACGCGAGGCGCACAGCACTGCCTTTTTTGGTGACTTTTAATGAAAGAGCAGTGTGCTGCGGTTTTTTTATGTTGCTAAGCAACGACCAAAACAGCTGTCCTGTCAGTCAATTCAAAGGATTATAGCGCGAGCGCTCTAAAATCTTAGTTTTTTGCTGTTAAGTAAACTGTCATATTAGCAGAAACCCTAAATAATACAGCTCCGGGTTACCCACGATAGACACCAAAGGTTTCTCCTCCATTTCTTGCAGTCTCCGGACTTTTTAAGCAACGGTAAACTTTCGCCATCACAACAGAAGGCCCGCCTCTCCATTCATTCGATTGGACAATGGAAAAGAACGCGAATGACGTTGGGCGTTTTTCCGCTCAGAGTTGATTTTTTTTTTCAACTTCAGGCGCTCGGAGCGCTCCTGCAAAACGCGAGGCGCAGCAGGCGGCGAAAACGCGAGGCGCCGGGGGCGCATAAACAGCGTGCAGAACGCTCACTGCCAACAGAAAACCATTCAAAAGAGGCGCCTCTCACTGCAAAAACGCGTTCGGTGTGATCGCCGCCTAATCCCTGCCGTCAAGATGGTCCTCATCTCGTCATGCATCAGGGAAAGTGAAAATTAAATTAGTCACAGGGGTGTTTGGATTTATTCACAAACACGTTAAAAATATTTATTGAACGCTTCTTTCTTTTCACTTTTGTTTTTACTGCATTATCATAATCAAAGGGTGTATTTAACTTAATATAACCGTACAAAACCAGTAGTTCTGTGTGCAATTAGACATTGAGCACCCCCATATTGGCAAAATGGTATGATGCTCGTTTCACCCGCGAAGATTCGACTGTGAGATCGGTGGTCGAATCAGGCTCCGCATATCGATGCATCGAATCTTCGACTATTCGGGGACAGCCCTACTATATATGCACAATTTACATTTATATATTCAAACTACTAACTATATTTTCGATTTATATAGTCAGAATAATAACTTTATATTCACAGTTTACATTTATATATTCAAACTCCTAGCTATATTTTCAAATTATATAGTCAGAATAATAACTATATATTCACAGTTTACATTTATATATTCAAACTGCTAACTATATATTTTTAATTATATAGTCAGAATAATAACTATATTCACAGTTTACATTTATATATTCAAACTCAACTATAATTTAGAATTATATAGTCATAATAACTATATATTCACAATTTACATTTATATATTCAAACTCATCACTATGTTTTTGAATTATATAGTCAGAATAATAACTATATATTCAATTCACATTTATATATTCAAGCCTAACTGTATTTTAAAATTATATAGTCAGAATAACTATATATTGACAATTTACATTTATATATTCAAACTCATAACTGTTTTTGAATTATATAGTCAGAATAATAACTAGATATTTTTACAATTTGCATTTATATATTTAAACTTGACTATATTTTTAAATGATATATTTAGAATAATAACTATATATGCACAATTTACATTTATATATTCAAACCTAACTATTTTTTCAAATTATATAGTCAGAATAACTATATATTCACAATTTACATTTATATATTCAAACTCATAACTATATATTCAAATTATATAGTCAGAATAATAACTATATATTCACAATTTACATTTATATATTTAAACTCAAATATATTTTCAAATGATATAGTTAGAATAATAACTATATATGCACAATTTACATTTATATATTGAAACCTAACTATTTTTTCAAATTATATAGTCAGAATAACTATATATTCACAATTTACATTTATATATTCAAACTCATAACTATATATTCAAATTATATAGTCAGAATAATAACTATATATTCACAATTTACATTTACATATTTAAACTCAAATATATTTTCAAATGATATAGTTAGAATAATAACTATATATGCACAGTTTACATTTATATATTCAAACCTTACTATTTTTCGAATTATATAGTCAGAATAACTATATATTCAAACTCATAACTATATTTTCAAATGATATAGTCAGAAGTATAACTATATATTCACAATTTACATTTATATATTCAAACTCAAAACTATATTTTAAATTATGTAATCAGAATAATAATATATTCACAATTTAATGTCTATATAGAATAGTATTCAGAATATATTCAGAATAACTACATAATTACAATTTACAATTATATATAATATATATATATTCAGATTTATATCTATATATTGCAATGTACATTTATATATTTAGACATATATATATACATAATGCAATTTATATTTATACATTCAGACTTATAACTGTATATTCACATTTACTTCTATGTATTCTGATTTATATATAAAGATTTTTCTTTATATTCTGATTAAACTATATATTTACATTTACGTATATATATATATTCAGACTTACCATTATATGTTCTAATTTAGATTTATATATTCAGATTTACTTCTATGTATTCTGATTTTCATTTATATATAAGGATTTTTAGCTTTATATTCTGATTTATAACTATATATTCACATTTACTTCTATATATTCAGACTTAACTATATATTCTAATTTATATTCAGATTGTATATAATTAGTTCCTGTTTGGCACTTCATAAATAAATAAATTGGTTATGCAATGTTATAATTACTAAAGATATTAAGTTATTTTATATTATCTAAATATTTCTATTAATATGTTATGCAATATTTATATTTAAGATAAAAAATAATCAATTCTCCGTAAAAATGTGGCAAATCACGTACAATCTAGGCAAAGACTGTCAAAAAAAACTTATATTGAGATGGTTTGGGTGTGTATTATGCTAATTATTAACTGTGGATATATTATAACAAGGATAAAAACTGTGTGTTTGTACATGTTGAGAATCTAGCTTCAAGTTTATTTAAGAACCTTTCTGCAAACATAAATGTAAATGCTCATACACAATTATACGTCCGCTGTCTTTTTTTATTCTATCTTCTTGAAAGGACATTTTTAGATAACATATCAATCTGTATTTTCAGTAACGTATTTGATGAAATAAGAGAAAGCTGTGAAGTAGCAATGTGCAAAACATATTTTCCAGTTCGACTAGTTATTTAACAATTTAACTCACCACTAGCCAACAATCCAGACGCATTCATAGCAGCAACAAAAAAAGAGTCCAGTCTAGTTATTAAAAATGTCTTTTTCTAACTTTAATGGTTGAAGGCGTTTTTTAAATATATTTTAAACTGAAACAGATACAGTAGTAAAGGACTCGTTTTTGCTGTATGTCAGCTGTACGCCGTTCAAAACCTGCCTCTGAAAGCCCCGAAGACAAGCTCCCTCAAGGCCAGCGACTGTAAAACATCAAGTCAGACAAGAGTGACGATCACACACACACACACACACACACACAATCGGATATCCATACACAATAGCACCCTTCAATAAGTCAGCATTCTCCTCTCCACCGCATATTCTTCGCTGTGACTGATTGCACTTTTATCCCCGTTGCTCGATGCCGACCGCTTTGGACGGAAAGTTCTTGGCTCGCGCGCCTGCGTAAAGAATACAAGACAACATGGACTGGCTTTCTTTGACGCTCTCAATTAAGTTCGCTGCAGCCGTCCCCAGGAATCAGCTTGTGGAAGAATGCAAAGAGAGTGAAATGCATTGATAGACTTGGTTCTTTTCAGAAGGGCCTTCAATGCACATACTGGCAGACAATAAAGCTCCACACAATGTGGGAGGACGCCGCTGAATTTTTTCCCTTTTCTCAGGAGAATTCAGCAGGATTGATGGGCTCTGGTCTGCTGCAGTCCGCCATAAAAGACACGTGGATGGATCATTCATTTTGATCTTTAGTCTTTTTGATAGCAGACTTTCCTTTTTCCAAATATACATTTTTATTTGTTTAATTTAACTACTATATTCTGGCTCCTAAATATGGATCCCTTTTTTAGTGGAGAAGTGCAATTTAAAATTAGATTTGTAGATCTGTAGCACACAATACTTAAAGTTATGGGTTTGTTCAATTATATACATTGATTATTTTTAGAAGTAACGCTTTAGAGACTAAGCAAGCGTTCAGGCTCAAAAGCAGCTTTCCTTTCCGTCTGTATTTATCTCCATCTTTTTGTGCTTCTTTTCAAGGTCTCATTGTATTGCTTGACTTCTGCTGGCTTTAGTTTCATCGTTTCCATGTTTTGTTGTGCTTTGTTGTTAGTATTTAAGTGTATACCGTGTTTAGCTCTCAGTATTTTACCCAGTTTCCCTCTGTTGTTACACTTTGGCGTTTGGCATTGTTGTTTGTGATTATGTGATTGCACATGTATTGAATATATAGCATATTTCCAGCATTTTACAAAGTAATGAGTGATTCTTCCATGTCCATGAGGATGATTTTAAGGAAGAATGTATTTAATTATCTAAAAAAAGTTTTTTTTTTTTAAATAATATATATTTAAAATTAAAATAGACTGTTATTTATAATATTATTATATATTTAAAATTTAAAATTAAATATTTATAATTAAAATAAATGTTTTATTCTTCAATTCAATAATTTTCCTGATTTTTCCTGAAATATTAAATAAAATATAATATTCCATATTCCATAAAATATTAAAATCAGGGACATTTCTACTTTGCTTTTAAAAAAAATTATAAATTAAAAATGTATTTTCTGTTTGTGTATAATTTGATTGTTGAGAAAAAAGAATCACAGTCCGCAATAGAAACTTTTTTTTTCTTTTAAATAATTTATTGATATCTGAATGTGGTTGAAAGCTTACATTTTTAAAATTTTCCACTCAGGCATTTAAATTTCCCTTCTATAATAAATACATCAAATATAAAAAATTGTGAGGTTTTTATTTATTGTGTTTGTTTATAATTTGATACTAAAAAGTAAAAAATAATTATTAACTAAAACTAAAACTATATATATTTTTTTTTATTCTATGTTTGTTTATTTACAATCATTATTTCCTGAATTTTAGTGTTGAAAGATAACATTTTTCCAAAGTTTCCTCCATTCAGACATTTTAATTTCCCAGTGTATTTAAATCACAGAAATTTCTACTTTGCACCTAAAAATATCTTAAAAATCTGAGTTTAAAAAGTTCATTGACATGTGTTTGACTTGTTTTTACAAGTGCAAGACCCATCAAGATTTTGCCCCAAAAAAAGAAAATTAAAAAGTTATTATTGTAAACTAAAACCCTAAGAAGTTATCTCAAACAAAATAAAATGATTTTTAGAGAGTGTTGAAAGGTTACATTTTTTCATAATTTCCTCCATTCAGAGATTTTAATTTTCCTTCACTTACAAAATTACTAATTAATTCATTTTAATTCAGAAACAATTTATTTTCTTTAGAAAGTTCATTGACACCTGTTTCTCTTATTTTCATAAGTGCAAGATCACCAAGTTTTTGCTAAAAACTGAAAATTAAAAAAATATTGTTAACTAAAACTAAAACCATACATTTTTTTTTTAATTCTGTCTTTTTAATTACAAGAATCTTTCCTGATTTCTAGAAAGCATTGCAAATTTCTACTTTGAACTTAAAAGTTAAAAAAAGAGTTTAAAAAAAAAGATTTTATTTTGTGTGTCTAATTTGATTGTTGAAAATAGAATCACTGTACCCAATGGAATGACAGAAATGTAATTTAATTATCTTTAAAAAGTTAATTAAAAGACTCACTAAGTTTTTGCTGAAAACTGAAAATTGAAAACATTATTCACTAAAACAATATGATATTTTTTCATTCTCTTTTTAATTAAAGTCATTTTCCTGATTTTTAGAGAGCGTTGAAATATATATTTAAAAATATTAAAATCATGGAATTTTTACTTAATGTCTTAAAAGTGAGTTTGAAATTATTGTTTATTTATTTTGTGTTTGTGTATAATTTGATTCATTAAAAAAAATCACTATTCCCAATAGAAGTGCTATTTTTTTTTACATTCAGAAACAGAAAACACAGAAAAACAGAAACAAAAAAAACTGTAATATATATATATTTTTTTAACTTACAAAATAAACATTTATTTTATTTCAAATAAAAAAACGTATACATTTTTTGTTTAGTTTAACATTAGTTAGATAAAATAACTACAACTTATAAATAAAAATGTATAAAACTACATTGAATAAAAAAAAATGAAATAAATTCAAAATATGAACTATAATAATAAAATACGACCCATATACCTGCACTGTAAAAAAACAAAAAAACACAATTTGTTGAGTAAACTTAAAATAATTTGTTACCCTGCTGCCTTAACATTTTAAGTTGAATCAACTCAAATATCTAAGTTGTCACTTTGTACAACTTAACATTTTAAGTTTACTAAACTTTTTTGAGTTGACTGAACTTAAAATGATAGTTATTTAAGTTGATTCAACAAATAGGTTTTTTTTTTTACAGTATGCTCATGCATGTCTGTATTTTGCAGGCCTTCTCCTGGTGGCCAGAGACGATGGGTGAGCACGCCGAGACCTTCCTGTCTCTATACACGGTGGACATGGACGCAGCATTGGCCGTCCAGCAGCAGGACTCCTGGGACAGTTTCCCGCTCTTTCAGCTGCTCAACAACTTCCTCCGAACTGACCGTATGTAGTGTTTATCTTTCTCCTTCTTTCTCCCCCCTCCGCTCCCGTTTGTCCAAAGTTCTGCTCACATGTTCTCACTGCTAAGTGCGCTAATTAGCACCAGTATCGCTTTGGAAAACAATACTTGTTAGGCGAGCAGGTTAACATCCTGTGCTCTGTTATTGTCAACACGCTAATTAGATATACAGTGTGATCGGCTAGTGGCACTGGAGGGTAAATTATCTCCATTTCGCCAGGGCGAATACCTGAATCCTGCCGAGGAGACGTTTTTGCAAATCCCAGAGCGTCCAACATTTCCTCAGCACCGGTATCAACAAGACATTTTCCGTCAAACAGTTTTGAGTGCTTCACAACATGAAGTTAATTGTGCGAGGAGCTTTTGGTCTATTGATAGAACAGCGGCTAGAGCCAAGTTGAAGCTACAGAGATTGTTTTGCGTGACATTTGCGACGGTGATAAAGAGATTTGCTTTACTGTCTCGTTCAAACAGCAGTTGATTTGGAATAGAAATGGTCGGTTATCTAGGGAGCATGACAATGGAAATGGCAGCCTCTAATAACACAGACAGTTGGCAAAAAGATATAGGGAACTCCCACACTGTTTCATATATGAACTTTCTTGTAGAGGATCCAGTCGTATTGCTTTCCGCTGCCCTGTTCTCACTAAATTAATCTCAGTAAATTAAAAAATCTCAAAGGTAGAATTGTGGTGAGCAAAGCCTGCTGGTAAGCAAGTATTTAAAAACTGGTTGAGATGAAGGAATAATTCACCCAGAAATTAATATTTTGTCATTAGTTACACAACCTTATGTTGTTTTGCAGCATGTTTACACTGTTCTTTTCCATTTTTCTTATAATTATATTTAGAAGAACTAATATGAAAACCTGTTTCCGCCACTTAATAAAAAATAAAAAAGGTACTTTTTATTTCACAATTATGACGCATGACTTTTTTTCTTGCAATTGCGAGTTTTCCTCTTGCAGCTATGACTTGTGGGATATAAACTTGCAAGTGCAAGACTCACCAAGTTTTTGCTAAAACTTAAAATTAAAAAATATTATTGTTAACTAAAACCAAAACCATAAAAATGTATTCTTTTTTGTTTTTAAATTCTGTCTAATTACAAAACTTTTTTTAGAGTGTTGAAAGGTTAAATTTTTCCATAGTTTCCTCCATCCACTTTTCATTTCCCTTCTGTAATACATTTATTAAAAATATAAAAATGAGGAAAATATCTACTTTGCGCTTTTGCAAAAAACTGACAATTAAAAATATATATATTTTAATTAATAACGTATTATTGCTCTTAATATTATTGTTAACTAAATCTAAAACCCTAAAAAGTCATCTCAAACAAAGTAAAAACTGTAACATATATTTTTTTAAAACTTACAAAATAAACATTTGTTTTATTTTAAATGAAATTAAAAATGACTTGTGGGATATAAACTTGCAATTGCAAGTTATAAAGTCATAATTGCGAGATAAAAACTTGCAAATCTGACTTTTTTCTCAAAATCGTGTGATATAAACTCACAATTGCGAATTATAAAGTCAAAAAAGTTTTTTTTTTCTTAGAATTAAGTTTATATCTCTCAATTTTTTCTTTTTTCTGAGAACATAACACTCTTTTTTCCCCTCAAAATTGGACTTTATAACTCAGAATTGTGAAAAAAAAGTTAGAAAAACTTCTAATCTGACTTTTTTCTCAGAATCGCGTGATATAAACTCTCAGAATTGCGAGACAAACTCAATTTATTTAAACACAATTGTGACTTTTTTTCTTAGAATTGAGTTTATATCTCGCAATTGTGATTTTTTTTCTGAGAGCATAACAGTCTTTTTTTTCCCTCAAAATTGGACTTTATAACTCACAATTGCGAGTTTATATCTCACACTTCTGAGAAAAAAGTCAGAACTGTGAGAAAAAAGTTAGAAAACCTTATAATCTGACTTTTTTTCTCAGAATTGTGTGATATAAACTCACAATTGTGAGTTATAAAGTCAGAATTGTGAAATGTAAACTTGCAAATCTGACTCTTTTCTCAAAAATTTGCGATATAAACTTACGATTGCGAGATAAAGTCAGAATTACAAAACATAAACTCGCAATTATGAGTTATGAAGTCATAATTGTAAGATACTGTATAAACTCGCAGTTATGAGAAATCAGAATTGCAAGATATAAACTTGCAATATGGAGAAAAAAATCTGAATTGTGTTTATATCTTGCAATTCTTTTTTCTCCATATTTGGAGTTTATATCTCGCAATTCTGACTTTATAATATGCAATTGCACATTAAAGTCAGAATTGTGATATAAACTCACAATTCTGAGAACATAACACTTTTTTTCCCCTCAAAATTTAACTCAACTATATCTCATACTTCTGAGAAAAAAAAGTCTGAATTGTGTGAGAAAAGAGTCAGAAAAACTTTTAATCTGACTTTTTTCTATAATGTGAGATATAAACTCGCAATTATGAGAAATAAAGTCAGATTCTCAGAATTCTCAAATTTTTTCTCTCAAAATCTGACTTTATAACTCGCAATTGCGAGTTTATATCTCACACTTCTGAGAAAAAAGTCAGAAATACAAGATACAAACTCACATTTGTGAGAAAAAAGTCAGAATTATGAGTTTATATCTCACAATTCTGACTTTATAACTCACAGTTGCAAGTTTATATCACACAATTCTGAGAAAAAAGTCAAAATTATGAGTTTACCTCACAATTCTGAGAAAAAAGTCAGAATTATGAGTTTATATCTCACAATTCTGACTTTATAACTCACAGTTGCAAGTTTATATCACACAATTCTGAGAAAAAAGTCAAAATTATGAGTTTACCTCACAATTCTGAGAAAAAAGTCAGAATTATGAGTTTATATCTCACAATTCTGACTTTATAACTCACAGTTGCAAGTTTATATCACACAATTCTGAGAAAAAAGTCAAAATTATGAGTTTACCTCACAATTCTGAGAAAAAAGTCAGAATTATGAGTTTATACCTCACAATTCTGAGAAAAAAAAGTCAGACTTGTGAGTTTATATCACGCAATTCTGAGAAAAAAAGTCAAAATTATGAGTTTATACCTCACAATTCTGAGAAAAAAAAGTCAGACTTGTGAGTTTATATCACGCAATTCTGAGAAAAAAGTCAAAATTATGAGTTTATACCTCACAATTCTGAGAAAAAAAAGTCAGACTTGTGAGTTTATATCACGCAATTCTGAGAAAAAAAGTCAAAATTATGAGTTTATACCTCACAATTCTGAGAAAAAAAAGTCAGACTTGTGAGTTTATATCACGCAATTCTGAGAAAAAAAGTCAAAATTATGAGTTTATACCTCACAATTCTGAGAAAAAAAAGTCAGACTTGTGAGTTTATATCACGCAATTCTGAGAAAAAAAGTCAAAATTATGAGTTTATACCTCACAATTCTGAGAAAAAAAAGTCAGACTTGTGAGTTTATATCACGCAATTCTGAGAAAAAAGTCAGAATTGTGAGTTTATATCACGCAATTCTGAGAAAAAAAAGTCAGAATTGTGAGTTTATATCATGTAATACTGAGAAAAAAAAGTAAAAATTATGAGTTTATATCACACAATTCTGAGAAAAAATTCAGAAGAGAATCTTTCTGCACTGGATTGGTTCTGATTGGGTGAAAAACCTAGGACTAGTTCGCAAAAGTAGGTCCAAAATGGCCAAAAATTTGGCCGGGGTGATGATCAAATCTGAGGAACGCTTTTATTCGGTGTGAGCCAAGGATTCCAGCGATATAAAACACTTGAGCCATGAGCAATTTCATACTTTTGATCGCTGTAGCGCCACCATCAGGCCGATTGAGGCGAGCCTTGGTGACGTTGTAGATGATGTGAGTACTACCATCCTTCCAAGTTTCAAGTCTCTATGACTTACGGTTTGGTCTGCACAATCAGTTTTATGTGGAGATTGCTGATCCTTGGAAATTCTAAGAATTACAATAGGGTTTCAGCACTAGAAGAACCTTTTATCCTCTAAATGGCTCCTTAAAGAGCCTTTAACAACTGAAGAACCTTTTCACAAAAAATTTTAAATTGTAATAATATTTTACAGTTTTACAGTTTTTAGTGTATTTTTCAACAGCATTGGTGAGGTTTTTAGTGAATGATGACAGAATAATGAATCATTTCTCAGGTTCATGACACAGTGTTATTATCAGGAAAATATCTAATAATTGTTCACAAAGCACACATGAAATGTTTCTGAAATATTAGATACAAAAATGCTCATTGAGCAATATAAAAAGGGATTACATTTTATCCAAACAATTAGAGACTGAAATGTGATGAATTTCTTAGCTGAATGAGACATTATTCAAATCGTCTAAATAATGTTGTATTATTTGGGACAATTAAAATAGTTGTTTACGAGAGTGCAAAAAATCTCAATGCTACCTTGGCTTTTTCAAACTTTTTTTTTTGACAATTCTGTTATTTAAAGTGTGTACCGTGAGTCTTAATTAGGCACTGAATTCATCAGATGTTATTTCAAAGCCTCAGAGCAACCAAATGAGACTCATTTGGTTAACACTGCAACACATTACGAATGAAGTCCCTCATTTTCCTGATTTCAGACAGGGATTCGTTTCAGTCGTGCGTGGTTTTTACAGTTTTGAGTGTGTGCACATGACAAAAAAAGATTGTTGTGACATTGACACTAAATGCTCAAATGAGTTTCATCATTGTTAAATGGTTGGGAAATGAGCTCGAACACCCATGAGAGTAAAAAGGCTAGTGTTAATGATGAAGAACAGAGAGATGGGAATTACACTTAATGATGCCTGAGGAGACATGCATCTCTCTCTTTCTCTCTCTCTCTCTGTCAGACCCCTGTTTCCTTCTAAGTGGTTTAATTACATTGAGTACATTTACATGTATAGGAGACGGGGGTAAGCTGTGCCACTTTTTACATACATTATGTTGTCCACTATATTAAATGAATGAAGAGATGAGAGGTAAACTAATACAACTAATTAGGCTGTATGCAATTAACTGAAATGAGAACTGAATGATTTTTCAAAACGTTTAACACAGTTAACATAAATGAGAAACATATTTGATATATTTTAGTTTTTTATATATTTTAATTTAAATAAGTGTACATTTAAATGTACATTTATAACACTATACTTTGTGTTTTATCGCATTGACGTTAAATAACTGAGAACTAGTTCACTGTAAACCATTTTAATACAATTGCTGAGGGAGTGATGGTAAATTTCTTTCTTCTTTCTCTCTTCTGACTCTTTTTGAAAGTCATAGAAATGCTATTGTGGATTTTTTTTATTTGCTATTGGAGCAAATGGCAACACCAGAAATACAGAATATGTTGTAGTTTCTGTTCACCACTATAATGGAATGATAAAAGATATACCACAACCTTGTGCATTTTATTATATATTTCCACTTCTGAGAAACCCAGAATGTGAAAAGGGTCCATTTTACAAACGTTTTCCAAGGTCTGGTTTTATTTGCGTTTTTATAAACCAGCCAAGAACAGTGGAAATTTTCAGATTATTTGAGTATAATATATTTTGTATCATTTAAGAACAACAACAATAATAATAATTATTATTATTATTAACAACAATTAATTTAAATGAATAATTATTATCATTATTATTAAAAATAAATTGTGTTGTTTTAAATAATGTATACATTATTATTTATTTATTTTTAATAATTTTATATAAATTATTTTGGATCCTTTACGACAACAACAGCAATAATAATAATAATAATAATAAATAATAATAATAATAATTTATAAATAATGTGAATGAATAATTACTATTATTAAAAAATAAATGGTGTCGTTTAAAATTATTTATAGATTATGGTTATTGATACTTATAATAATATTATTATTAATATTATTATTTTATATATTTTTGATTATTTTAACAACAACAGTTATAAATTTTTAATAACAATAATGTATAAATAATTTAAATTAATAATTATTATTAAAAATAAATTTAGTTGTTTAAATTTGTTTTAAAATTATTGTTAATAATAATAATAATAATAACATATGATAACATATGTAAATAATAAATAATACAATTTATAAATAATTTACTTGAAATAATTAATAATATTCTAATTATTATTATTATTATTATTATTATTATTATTATTATTATTATTATTATTATAAACATTTAATGTTATTATTTTTCTTAAAAAGTAACAAACATTACCCACAATTTATGTTTTTATAAACCAGCTAGAAACATATTACACAAAAACAACATATTTTAATATACTATATTTATTTATTTATTTTATATTTATTTATATTATATATTTTGGATAATTTTAACAAAAACAACAATAATAATAATAATTACTATTATTATTTTAGTATTATTATTATTATTAACAGTAATTTAAATAAATTATTATTATTATTTAAAAAATATTATTTATAATCATTTCAATCGAATAATTAATTATTGTTATTATTATTTATAAACATTTATTGTTATTATTTTTTTCTAAAAAGGTGACAAACATTACCCACTTTTTTGTTTTTATAATCATTTTCAAAATATTTGAATATATTTTATATAATATTTTGAATCCTTTTAACTTAGCAACAACAACAACAACAACAACAATAATAATAATAATATGTATAATTGTTATTATTGTTGTTGTTGTTAACAATAATGTATAATTATTTTAAATTAATTATTATTATTAAAATAATAAACTAAAATAATAAAATTATTAATAATAATAATAATAAACATCTATTGTTGTTTTTCTAAAAAAAAAAGGTGGCAAACATTACCCACAATTTGCTAGATTAAGAGCGTGACACATCTTACCCCACCATCCTCTACAATAAAACTATACAACATAACAAAACTCCAAAAATGCTGCTTATTATAAAAACCTTTAGTCATTTGTGTGCAAAAGAGCATCTCCACAACACAATAAAACCAGGTTTACATTATGTTCAGAAATCATTGCAATTGTTATGCAAATAAATTCACTAATGCATTTCATTAGTTTAGTTCATTGTTTTTCAACACCATAAAGAAAGCATATTTTATTCTAAAGTAGTTGTTTAAATCATTAATTAATTAATTATTATTAATTAAAAATCTACATTTCAGCAAGTAGCATTCTAAATGTCTTTCTACTGCAGTATATCATTGCTCAAAATATTTTTCCTGGTAGTATACAGTAAGTTGCACATCAGTCAATATTATTGATTCATGGTTGATGTTCTCCAGCTCACCTGTGCAATGGCACGTTCCACAAGCACCTCCAGGACCTGTACGTCCCTCTGGTGGTGCGCTACATTGACCTGATGGAGTCGTCGATAGCTCAGTCCATTCATCGCGGCTTTGAGCAGGAGACGTGGCAGTCTGTGAAGTAAGAGTTCATTTCGTGTCAAGCCATTAGTCCAGTGTGATTTTATGTATGTTTTCTTATTGATCGATTCTGTTTGCATTTATGAGAATACAGTGCCGTGTTTGTTTAAACATGTCAGGCTGTTTCTAACAAACCTATTAACTTGTTCATTGTTCTCATTGTTTTCCATTAATGCTTTTCACTTTTTTGATTCACTTCACAGTTTCCTGTTTGTTCTCATCCTATTTAATTTGATGTGAATGAACACAAGGCTGTGAGGTGCAGACGTGACGTCTGTATGTTGTATACATGGCTCGTGATCATTCGGTTGACCAAACAATTTCTTGTGGATGCAGAATTTAAGAAAACATTAGCTGTGAAGATTTGAGCTTAACTTAGGACCTTAATGCTAATGTTCTGATGAGAATGACTTTACTGTTTTTATGTTGGGAATCCCAATGACCCCTGTGATGTACATGTAAAGTAGTAATAATAATAATAATAATAATAATAATAATAATAATAATAATAATAATAATAACAACCAATTTTATTATCCCATATTATTATTATTATTATTATTATTATTATTTATAATCATTTGAAAATATTAAAATAATAATAATAATTATTATTATTATTATTACTTATAATTATTTGGCTATTTATATATATATATATATATATATATATATATATATATATATATATATATATATATATATATATATATATATATATATTTATAATTTTATTTATAATTTCCTCTGACATAATAAACAAACCTCGCATTTTGCCTTAAAAACATTTCAAATAATTATTTGTTATAGCTTCTCTGATCAAAGTTCAAAATTAAAATGCTATAATTATAGTATTATTATTATTATTATTATTATTATTATTATTATTGTTGTTATTATTATTATTATTTGTAACAGTAAATCATAAGTAATTAAAATAATTAAAAAGTATATTATTTTATTTATAATATTGTTTTTTTATTTATTATTATTATTTGTATCAGTAAATCATAAGTAATTAAAATAATTTAAAATATTTATTATTATTATTAGTATTAGTATTTATAATCTTTTGGCTTTTATTTTTTATATAATTTTTTATATTTATAATTTCCTCTGACATAATAAACAAACCTCGCATTTTGCCTTAAAAACATTTCAAATAATTATTTGCCTGTAAGTTTCTTTGATCAAAGTTCAAAATTAAAATGCTAAAGTATTATTATTATTATTATTATTATTATTATTATTTATTATTTATAACAGTAAATTATAAGTAAGTAAAATAATTAAAAATGTTTATTATTTTATTTATAATATTGTTTTTTTATTATTATTTGTATCAGTAAATCATAAGTAATTAAAATTATTAAAATATTTATTATT
>NC_133385.1:23769950-23952349 GCF_049309525.1 Garra rufa | reverse complement strand
AGAATATTTTATTTAGGAAATTAAAAATCTTGCTGTCTTCCTCGTCAGAACCCTAGATGGGGTCAGCTGGCACAACAAAACTGACTTCTATCCATAGAATTGTTGAGTAGACAGCTGCGAAAGAAAAGGTTTCTGAGTCAGTATCAAGCCCATGTTGATTTGTTTGTGAAAGAAAAGTGCAGATCTACTGAAAACATATAATATTCACATAAATAGTAAATTTATAATAAGAACTGAAAAAAATAGCATTAAGTACTGGTGGTACCACCTATTTTAGCAGAAATAATAAACAACAATCTATTGGTACTAAAACCAAAATTACAAATTTTTCACTGTTTATTTCTTGATCATTTCAATAAATGGTTTAAGTTTGACACTGGATTACTGTATCATGTTATACAAGCCTTTGCAATATTCAGTGGACAAAAAACAGGCATAAAAACAGCCAAACTATCACTTGCCTTACTTTTACCTGAACCGGGCGTATGTCTAAAAATGGACATTCTGTTGTGTTACCACAAACGGGCGTATGATCAAATATGATCACACCATTTTTATACCACATCGTTCACTAATTTCTAGAAATCCAACGCAAACAACGTCTATATCACCATATAACACAACTATTCAGCTATATAATGTGTGAGTTTCATTGACTTACCATTGAGCATTTCGATGCTTTCTCCGTTTTTGTGGGAGAAGGTAGGAGCGTAAATCAGCATTTTCTCATTCCGGAAGCACGCTGAAGTTTGAAACGCCCCAGACAACTTCCGATTGGTCAGATGCCATTGTGTCGCTATCCGTGACGTAGACTAACATCTGTTGATTGGCTGGGACAAATCCATGTGCTTACACGATCTCATACAAAGGAGGCAGACGCTTTTGAAAATGTTCGATTAAGTGATCAAATATGGTGCCTCGCCCTATAAAGGGTTAAAAAAAAATATATATATTTAATATAATGTCATTACTTGAAATATTAATAGAACAACAATCATAATAATATAAAGAATATTAATATTCTTATTATTCTTAATATTCTAATTGTGGTTTATTAGTATTATACTGTAGATGTTATACTAAAATATAGTATATATTACATTTAATATAAATGATATATTTAATATAAAAATCTATATTTATGTATTAATAAGTAGTATAATATAATACAATATTCATGTTTTTATAATTATAATAATATTACACATAAAGAATATTTGAAATGAATATTTTAGTTAAATGGCTAACATTAATTTAATAATAATAATAATCATCATATAAAGAATATTAATTATAATACATTTAGATGAATATTATTAAATATAATACTATAATATAAAATACATTAATCTAAATAAAATTAATGTACATGTAATATAAAAAATATATTAATAATATATTATTTTAATATATTTTAATTAATAACTTTATATAATTAATTTAATTAATTAACAATTATATAATAATATAAAATATATATTGTATGTTAGTATTATATATGTAATACTATAATATAGAATTTATTACATTTAATATAAATGTATTATAAAAATCTAAAATAATATACTACTAATAATTTAATATATTTTAATTAATAATAATTAATTTAATTAATAATTACATAATATAATAAAAAATGATACATATGTATATTGTATTGTATATTAGTATTATAGATTTAATACTATATAGAATATATTACATTTAATATAAATATATTATAAAAAGCAATATTAGTATAATATTAGAATACAATATTCATGTTCTTATGATATAATTGTCGTAATATGATAAAATTATAAATAAAATATATTTGAAATTTTTATTTTAGTTAAATGGCTAATATTAATATAATAATAATAATCATAAATAATATTAATCATAATATATTTACATTAATATTATTAAATATAATACTGTAATAAATTAATAAATATATTAATTTATTGTATTTTAATTAATAACTTAATATAATTAAATTGATTATTAATTAATAAAATATAAAATAAATACATTGTATATTAGTATTATAGATGTAATGCTATAATATAGATTATATTAAATTTAATATAAATGTAATATAAAATCTATTTATAATATAATAATTTAATAGGTTTTAATTAATAACTTAATATTTAATAATTATATATTATATATATATATATATATATATATATATATATATATATATGTGTATATAAATTGAATATATATATATATATATATATATATATATATAGTATATTAGTATTATAGATGTAATACTAGAATATAGATTATATTAAATTATTATATTTATATTAAAAGTAGTATAATATTAGAATTAAATATAATATTCATGTTCTTATGATATAATTATCGTAATATTATAAATAAAGAATATTTGAAATTAATATTTTAATTATTTATTTATTTATTGCTAATATTAATATATTAATTATGATAATAATTATCATGTAAAGAATATTAATTATATTATTATTGAATATAATACTATAATATAAAATATATAAAATTGAATATAATTGTAATATACAATCTTTATTAATAAATATAATAATTAAATATATTTTAATTCATAACTTAATATAATGTATTAATAATTATATAATACAATATAAAATTAATATGTACATATTGTGTATTAATATTAGAATATAACATTGTTATAATAATTTATATATTAATTTATGAAATGTAATATTTATAAATAGATTTTTTTTTAAGTTGTACGTAATAACTTTAAAGATTCAAATAAATCAAAATTCTTTAATTAAAAAGATTAATGTTCAAGGCCAGCTATATTCATTATGCTCTTTTTTCGGTCTGCCATCATGTATTATAATATATTCTTTTTTAATATTTATATTTAGCAATTGTATTAGTTTTAATGCACATTTTTATCATTTAATTAACATTTTTAGTTTAAATAAAATGTAAATAAAATTAGTATTTTGGTTATGTGCATTTGAATATGTTTTTGTAATTAATATTTTAACATTGTAATATTTTATGTTTTTGTACACATTTTATCATTAGAAACTGTACATTTTTAATTTAACTTTTTATTTTATTTTATTTCAGTTTTAGTTCATATACACAAAATTCACATACTAAAATTACTCAAACTAAAACTGAAATAAAAAAATAAAAAAGCTAAGTTGCCAAGACAAAATTTCACATAATGAATTTTGTGACTTTTTTTAACACTAGTTCCAGTCACACTAACATTATGTTAAATAATAAATTAAATCGTAGGTTCATGGGTACTCAAATAGTTACAAATGCCAGAAAATTGTGATAATATCATACTGATCAAAGGGTCTGTTTTGCATGACAGTGTCTGTGTACTTACTCTTTTTCTTTGTTACTTACTCTTTAGTGTACTTTTCCCTTGGTCTTCATTTCTTAGTTTATATGTTTCTTTTCTCCTTTTTAGATTTGTAAAGTGAAAAAAGTGAAAAAAACAAAACAAAACAAATGTTGACATTTGTGGCTTCAAGATCAAGCATGTGCTGACATGTTGCTGTTTCTTTCTTCTTCAGTAACGGCTCGGCCACATCGGAAGATCTATTCTGGAAGCTGGATGCTCTTCAGATGTTCGTGATGGACCTGCACTGGCCAGAGCCGGAGTTTGCCAAACATCTGGAGCAGAGGCTCAAACTGATGGCTAGTGATATGATGGAGGCCTGTGTCAAAAGGTCAGCTATTTAACTAATAATGGCATTCCTTTTAAAGTCAAGGGCTTCATGTAATCGATTTCTCCATCTCTGATGTCTAGGACCAAAACAGCCTTTGACGCTAAAATGCAGAAGTCTTGCAGGTCGACTGATTTCCGCGTCCCCTTGTCTGTGTGCACAATGTTCAATGTTCTCATGGATGCCAAGAAGCAGTGCTCCAAGCTCTGTGTTCTTGACCAAGGTCAGGAGGTACGTCACAATCCTGTCAGGGTCTCTCTGAACAGACACATTCACCTTTACCTTAGTAGATGAGACTTACAGTGTTCATAAAATCATCTCGTCTCTGTTCAGTTGACAGTTGGGAGGTGAAAACAAGATTAAGAACATTGAATTACGTGACTCTAATCAGCCATTTGAATAGCTGTCAAACTGGCAAAGATCCATTTATCAGTTTCTCCTTTTATACAGCAAACTTGCTTTTGAGTTGAACTAGCGCAGGTGTTATCGGTTGGTGTGAAGTGTTTTGTGCTGCCTTTCTGTGGGCGATATTATTACCTCCTCTTCTTCTGCCTAGTGATAAGTCTCGACCAGAAAGTCCTTATGCTCCAGAGGCCTTGAACATACCACAGCCAAACTCGATACCCAGAGCTGCCATTTTAATTTTGAACAAGCCAAATCATTATACTGGATTCTCATTTTCATGTCTAGATATCTTAATTTTCTGCTTTTGTGTGAACATTTCACATAGCAATTCATTAAAGAGTAGTTTCTTTCATTAAAAAAAATTAGCCCAGCTTAATGTGCAGAAACTACTTTAAGTTAGCCATTCAGTCATAACTGAAGTGAACTGACTTCAGTAAAAATTTACCTCTTTCAAAACATTGTTCTGTCAGCTTCTGACTGGAAAGCAAAAGATGTTCAGACTGTCCTTGAAAGCTCTCAATTGGATAATTATGATTCTGAATACAGAATAGAGTCACTTAGTCTGTGTTCACACTAGAGACAAACCCAAATTGGTTTTTAAATCCAAATTAAATGTCACAGTTCATTATGAGGTAAAAAATCAGTGTTCAGACACAGTTATAGATATTGCACATTTTATATGACATTACATGCACTGCGTAATGAACAATGAAAACAAAATTAAATCCAAATTGGTCATTCACACTGAGACACATTGCACATTGCACATTTTGAATAATGAAGAAAAAGAAAGTACAGTTTGAAGTCACTTGAGATGTATTCACACTAGAGACAAATCCAAATTGGTGTTCAAACCCAAATTAAATGTTGCAGTTCGTTGTGAGGTAAAAAATGAGAGTATTCAGATACAGTTATAGATAATGATTAATGAACAATACATGAACAACAAAATTACAGGTTTGAACAATGAAGAAAACAAAAGTACAGCTTGGAGTCACTTAACCTGTGTTCACACTAGAGACAAATCCGAATTAAATGTTGTAGTTCGTTATGAGGTAAAAATGAGAGAATTCAGACACAGTTAAGATATTGCATATTTTATAGTCACTTATAGTCACTATTTTGAGTCACTTAAGCTGTGTTCACACTAGAAACAAATCCAAATTGGTTTTTAAATCCTAATTAAATGTTGCAGTTCACTATGAGATAAAAATAAAAGTAGTCAGACACCGTAATAGATGTTGCACGTTTTATGACATTACATGCACCATGTAATGAATAACGAAGTAAACGAAAGTACAGTTTAGAGTCACTTAAGCTGTGTTCACACTAGAGACAAATCCAGATTGTTTTTTTTAAAATCCAAATTAAATGTCACAGTTCACTGTGAGGTAAAAATAAGAGTATTCAGACAGTTATAGATGTTGCACATTTAGATTACATTACATGCAACACGTAATGAATAATAAAGAAAACTAAAATGTACAGTTTGGAGTCACTTAAGATGTGTTCACACTAGAGACAAATCCAAAATGGTTTTTAAATCCAAATGAATGTCACAGTTCACTATGAGATAAAATTGAAAGTATTCAGACGCCGTAATGGATGTTGCACATTTTATGACATTACATGCACCACCTAATGAATAATGAAGAAAACAAAAGTACAGTTTAGAGTCACTTAAACTATGAGACGAATCCAAATTGGTTTTTAAATCCAAATTAAATGTTGCAGTTCGCTGTGAGGTAAAAATTAGAGTATTCAAACACAGATTAGATATTGTACATTTTATATGACATTACATACATCACCTAATAAATAATAAAGAAAACAAAAGTACAGTTTGGAGTCACTTAAGCTGTGTTTACACTAGAGACAAATCCAAATTGGTTTTTAAATCCAAATTAAATGTTGCAGTTCACTATGAGATAAAAATGAAAGTAGTCAGACACCGTAATAGATGTTGCACATTTTATGACATTACATGCACTACGTAATGAATAACGAAGTAAACAAAAGTATAGTTTGGAGTCACTTAAGATGTGTTCACACTAGAGACAAATCCGGATTGTTTGTTTTTTTTAATCCAAATTAAATGTCGCAGTTCACTGTGAGGTAAAAATGAGAGTATTCAGACACAGTTATAGATGTTGCACATTTTAGATGACATTACATGCAACACGTAAAGAATAATGAAGAAAACAAAAGTACAGTTTGGAGTCACTTAAGCTATGTTCACACTAGAGACAATTCCAAATTGTTTTTTAAATCCAAATTAAATGTTGCAGTTTGATATATAGGTAAAAATGAGAGGATTCAGACAGAGTTATAGATATGGCACATTTTATGACATTACATGCACCACGTAATAATCGATGAAGAAAATGAAATGAAATCCGAATTGGCCACTCACACTGAGCACATTGCAGAAAATCTGATTTCAATCTGCATTTTCAAATTAAGATTGGTTTAGATCGGGTTTAATATGTATTTATGTGTATGTATTTATTATTTGCCATCCAGGCTACAAACAATGAAAGAGAGCTGATTTAAATCAATTTTTACTCTGAATAGTGTACCTTATAGGTTTACATTTAACTACAGTTTCTTTTTTTGTTTTTGTTTTTTTCTTTTTTTAGGTTTGTTTGCTTTAATAAATGACTGTAAATCTCATTTCATATTCTTACTTCAGAAATGAGCAAGTTTGTTAGATTTTGTGTTGTGTTTGTTTATTACCTATCTGATGGCTGTCCATTAACCAACTCTGAGATTAGTTTTCATTCAACTATGTTTCTTTTTCTTTTTGTTCGTTGTCTTTCTTTGACTCATCCCTACATGTCCTGCACGTTATTGCATGAACTCAAGGTTGAGCAACAGTGGGTAAGTGTTTCCTCTACGGGCTCATGTCCATATAAGCAACGAAAGAATACAATGTGTGCAATTAACTCTTAAAGGGATAGATCACGTTAAAATGAAAAATCTGTCATCATTTACTCCGTTCCAAAATTGTATAAACATTCCAACATTCATTTGTATGAACTAAAAGGTTTTTAAAATTTCAAAAATCTCTTTGAGTTTAAAAATGATTTTGATTTAAAAACAGCCCCAAATTTGATCACTGCCATAATTCTTCTCAAATTAATGCACATTTGAATGTATGAAAGCTTCTGAAATAGAAGTAAACTATATGTTTTTGTAGTTGAGATCTCGCTTTTTCTCTCTGAATTGTGCAGTATAGTCGATACTACTCTTTTCCAGTCCTAACAAAAACAAAACAGGTTCTAACTTTATGAAAAAAGCAGAATTTTCTCCAACAGTGACACTTGAAGTATGTGGCCTTGTGCGGCGAGATAGTCGCGCAGCTGCGAGAAACCGCCACTTTTATTTCCACTTACTTCTTAGTATCGGGTTAAAAGGTATTTCTCACCGCTCAACTGATTTTCCTTCACACGGGATTGAATTTAATGGCCATCAGTGCGTGCCGGCGCGTTTGTGAAAGACTTTATTTAAAAACAAAGAAAAGATTATTTTACCCGAGTTTGCCTGCCGCTTTATTTCGAAATACAAGGTTATGCTTTATAAGCCGCCATCTCGCTGAAGTGACTCTGAAGTGGATGCCTACCAGATAAATGTTTTCAAAAGAAATTATTGTTCTTTTGGTTTTCACACACACGGCAAAGACCCTCCCTATTTAATCGGCGCTAATGCGAAAAAAGAGCCCTCGGCGTTTAGCCGTATAAAAAGCAAACATGGAAGTGTTAATTGAGGTAAAAAGTCCTCAAGATTCTCCTATAATGCCATTTATGAAAAAACTGCCATTTCGCACGTAGGAAAAAAAAGGGTGAAAAGAAAATTAGGGCTGCTGACAGTGACCTCTTAGCACCCTCAATTTGTCACCGATCTGCACGCATTGTTGATTGAAATTTTTAATTTGGGTGTCCTTTAGATTCGCCATGAATGGCCATTGTTGGCGGAGATGAACTCCTGCTTGCAGCGCATGCAGCAAAGGCATCTATTCAGCACGGCCAAATGGATGCGCTCTCTCTCTCTCTCTCTCTCTCTCTCTCTCTCTCTCTCACACACCCCCCGAGCCCTCGCTTTCTCCTTCCTCCTCTCCCTCTCGCCACAAAATAGGTGAATAAGACTTATCAGACATGAAATGGCGGATTAATTGAATGTAGTGTGAGCCTTTGGTCGCCGCAGCTGGACGGGTTCTTTAGAAAAACACAAGGCTGCCCTAATTGTGGCCCGCACAAAAAGTATCCTTCAAATTCCTTTGCCCTAAACGAGAGCAGGAATGCCATTCACGGCCATAATGGGCCTAATAGCTGCTTAACTCAGCCCTATTGCACGGGGAGGATTTTTCCCTCTGCCGAAATATGTCTTTGTGAGCGTGTTGTTCTTTTAGGATGCCTGGCGATCCGTGCGTTTCCCATCGCGCCTGTTGATGTTTCTCCTCCTCTTCTTGTCCTGCAGCAGCAGTACCACTCGAAAATCGATGTCCTGATCGATGAGGCCTTTAAGGAAATGATCTCCTCCTTGGTCTCAAAGGTACTCCCAACAGCCATTGTCTCGGCCTCTTTTGAGCCGGCGCATTTCACAACATTGAGATTTGGCTTTTGCCCATTCTTTTCAGCTGGCCTTCACTGCAAACCGAAACGTTAAATCTGTTGTACCTTTTCAGCAAATGTTACTTTGTCCTAAATTGTTAATTGTCGCTTGTGCAAAAGGCATATGCGCTTGTCACGTGAACCGTACTTGTTTGCTTTCACAGTTTGCAGCTGTTCTGGATGGGGTGTTGTCCAAACTCTCACGATATGACGAGGGAACATTCTTTTCATCCATCCTGTCTTTCACAGTGAGTATTTTTTACGTTCATCCCACCCACACCCCTTTCCGGGATCTCATTTCGTACTAATAAGCCAAAGATATTCAGCAGGTATTTTGTTTTTGTAAAAGGTAAAAGCAGCGGCCAAATATGTGGACGTCCCAGTAAGTGTCATTTTGGACAATGTGCATGATGCCGGCATGCCCCGTGTGGATATTTTTGCATGCCGCTTTGCGTTTGTGTGTGTGCGTGTGTTTTATTATTTACTTAGGGAAACAGATTCTCTATTCGGCTTTGCCAAGCATTTCCATCTTGCTTTGTTTTTAATATTTAAAAAGGCTTAATGTGTATTATTTCATCATTACTTAACACAATTATATATATATATATTTTTTTTATCATTTGCGATTCGTGGCCAACTGAAAGCAGGATTGGAGCGTCTATCAGAGCTGGCTGAGCAAGACTAATTAGCAACCCGATTGGCTTAAAATCAGTCCCACGATCTGCCACAGTGTTGACAATGGGCCGTCACAAGCAGAAAAAGATGCTAATGAATCACCAGGAACCAGGACTGTTCAGAGCGCAGACAGTGAGCAAGCAGAAAGAAAACTAACACGGGGTGAGGGAAAGACTGAGTAATCACGTGACCTCCTGAACCGAGACCACAGTATTGCAGAAGGGCCTTCTGAACAAAAACATGAACAACAACTCATTCCAGTTAGTTCTGTGACTAATATCAGACTAGATTTTGTGCTTATACATAAAGCACAGTACAGTCCAAAAATTAGAATTTAGTAATATTTTTAAAAGCAATCTATCATGCTTTCAAAGGCGTTTTTTTCGCGCAGTTGTAAGTTTGCAACATTCAGATTTTTTTCTCAGAATTATGTGATATAAACTTGCAATTCCGACTTTTTTCTCAGAATTGTGATATAAACTCGCAATTTGGACTTTTTTTTCAGAATTGCATGATGTGAATTCCGAGTTACAATCCGAGAACAATTCCGAGTTATAAAGTCACGGGATATAAACTCGCAATTCGGACTTTTTTTCTTAGAATTGATATAAATGCTATTGCGAGTTATAACATCAGAATTGCGAGATACAAACTTGTAATTCTGACTTTTTCTCAGGATTGTGTGATATGAACTCAAAATTATGAGTTTTAAAGTGAGAATTGCAGGATATAAACTTGGAATTGCGAGAAATAAAGTCAGAATAATTCTGAGTTTTCTTTCTCGCAATTGCAAGTTTATATCTTGCAATTACGACTTTTTTCTTAGAATTGCAATGTTGTATCTCACAGTTTTTACTTTTTTCTTGCAGTTTTGTGATGTGAACTCAAAATTATGAGTTAAGAAGTCAGAATTGTGGGATTTAAACTTGCAATTCTGACTTTTTTGCATGTTATAAAGTTGTAGAATTGCAAGATACAAACTTTTAATTTTGATTTTTTTTTTCAGAATTGTGTGATATGAACTCAAAATTATGAGTTATAAAGTCAGAATTGCAGTATATAAACCCGCAATTGCGAAAAATAAAGTCAGAATAAAAACTCACAATTCTGAGTTTTCTTTCTCGCAATTGCGAGTTTATATCTTGCAATTATGACTTTTCTAGATTGCAAGTTTGTATCTCACAGTTTTTACTTTTTTCTTGCAATTGTGTTATATGAACTCAAAATTAGGAGTTAAGAAGTCAGAATTGTGGGATATAAACTCACAATTCTGACTTTTTTTCCTTTAAATTTTAAGATGTAAATGCAATTTGAAAGTTATAAAGTTGCAGAATTGCAAGATGCAAACTTGTAATTTAGATTTTTTTCAGAATTGTGTGATATGAACTCAAAATTACGAGTTATAAAGTCAGAAACATGAGATACAAACTTGCAACTCGGACTTTTTCTCAGAATTGTGTGATATGAACTCAAAATGATAAGTTATAAAGTCAGAATTGTGGGATATAAACTCGCAATTCTGACTTTTTTCTTTAAATTTTAAGATATAAATGCAATTTGCAAGTTGCAGAATTGCAAGATAGAAACATGTAATTTAGATTTTTTCAGAATTGTGTGATATGAACTCAAAATTATGAGTTATAAAGTCATAAATTTGCAATTGTGAGAAATAAAGTCGCAACATAAATTCGCAATTCTGACTTCTTTCTCGCAATTGCAGGTTTTATATCTCACAATTCTTTTTATTTCTCAGAATTTTGTGATATAAACTCAGTTATGAGTGTAAAAGTCAGAATTGTGAGATACAAACTTGCAATTGTGTGATATAAACTCAAAAATATGAGCTATAAAGTCAAAATTTCCAGTTCGAGAAATAAAGTCAAAATATTAACTCGCAATTCTGACTTTTTTCTCGCAATTGCGAGCTTATCTCTTGCAATTATGACTTTTTGCTTAGAACTGTGAGTTTGTATCTCACAATTTTGACTTTTTTTCTCGCAATTGTGAGTTTATATCTCGCAGTTCTGACTTTTTTTCTTGCAATTGCAAGGTTATAGCTTTCAATTCAGAGAAAAAAAGTCAGAACTGGGAGATATAAAAGTGCAGTTACCCAGTTATATTTTTTATTCAGTGGAGGAAACGGGCTTCCATAAGATAATGATGTACAGTGGCTCTAAATAGTATTTGAACACTTAAGTCACTCCTAAAAATGTATTAATGTCATTTCGTTAGATAAGAAAACAAAACTCGAAAAATAAATATTGGAGACCTTTTCTCAAAACTATCTATTTTTTGTCTCTTTTAGCAAGAATTAGACCAAGATTAAATTTGCAGACATTTTCTGTGCTGATTTTATTTTAGAATCGGTGGAATGAAATTTAAACATTGTGAAATGTTCAACAGGGCTGAGAGAACTACACTTTTTTTGGCAGATAAAAGCATTATCAAATTAGCCAAAATATTTAATATACAAACACACAAGGGCCGGGAATGTTTGGAATTCCACAGAATTGGAACACCCGTTATTAACAGTTTTTCTGTGGCATTTTGTGACTGCAGAGTCCATGTGGGCATAAGTATAATTAAAAAGTGCTTTTGTATGTAGTCAGTTCCTCCTAAGTTCACACAGGTGTTCTGCAGAGTAACCACAGGTACAGTTCATCACTTTAACCATTAACATGATCCACCAAAAAGTGTTCAAATACTTTTTGACTTCATTTTGAACAGTTTATATACTGTTTTAAAAATAATTTTTCTTTGAAAATATTTAACTTGTTTTGATATTTTAACCAATGCAATAACATGTATACATACAATATTTAAGTGTGACAAATGTCTTCATTTTGAACAGTTTAACTTTTAATATTTGCATATAAACCTTTTAAAAAATGTAACTGTTTGTCCTACAAAAATATTACATTGATTTAATATTTTATCTAATGCAATAATATTCATACATATTTCTGTGCAACTTAGTTTCTTAATTCGTGAACAGTTTACCTGTCATTTTATCTTCATTTTTTTTACTTAAAAATACATTTACATTAAAAGTGCTTGTGTTGTGTTTCTTTTTAAAAATTACACCTGATTTGATATTTTATCTAATGCAATAACATTCATACATATTTACATTTGACTTAAGTGACTAAATACATTTTGTCGTGACTTTAAACAGTTTACCTGTTGTTTATTATTTGACCTGCAATAGCATCCATGCATACAGCATTTAAGTCTCAAAATGCGTTTTGTTTTGATTTTGAACAGTTTTTTTTTTGTTTTTTGTGATTTGCAACTTGCAAACTTTAAAAGCTTAAATTATTTGATTCAAAAGTCTGCTTGTGCTGTTTTTCTTTAAAAAATGCAGTTGATTTGATATTTTATATAATGCATATATAGCATTCATGCATACATAATTTAAGTGTCAAAACATTTTGTTTTGATTTTGAACAGTTTATCTTTTAATTTGTCATTTGCAACTTATATTTTTTTATATTTTGGTTAAAAATGCACTTGAGTTGATAATTTATCCAATGCAATAGCAATAGCATTCATGCAATCATTAAGTCTCAAAATACATTTTGTTTTGATTTTGAACAATTTATCTTTTAATTTGTCATTTTGAAACTTATATTTTTTTTAAAAAAACTTAAATTATTTGATTCAGAAGTGTGCTTGTGCTGTATTTATCTTAAACGTGCACTTGATTTGATATTTTAAATAATACAATAGCATTCATGCAAACAGTATTTAAGTGTCAAAACACGTTTTATCTTGATTCTTTTAATTTGTCATTTTGCAACTTTAAAAAAAACTAAAAACCTAAACTATTTGCTTTAAAAATGTCTGTGCTATATTTCGTAAAAAAATGCACTTCGATTGATTTTTTTATATAATGCAATAGCAATTAAAATCCATGTCAAAATACATTTTGTATAGATTTAGAACAAGTAATGTTTTAATTTGTCATTTGCAACTTAAAAAAAACTTCAATTTCAAAGGTGTACTTGTGCTATATTTCTTTAAAACAAAATACACTTTGTTTAAATATTTTCTATAGTGCAATAACATTTATGCTCATTTACATGACTCAAGTGTCTGAATATGTTTTTGAACTGTTTTCATATAATTTACTATATATATATATATATCACTTCTAAAGTTTGCTTGTGCTGTGTTTATATCTCACAATTCTGACTTTTTTATCAGAATTTTGTAATATAAACCCAACTGCAAGTTAAAAAGTCAGAATTGCAAGATAAAAGCTTTTTTTATCAGAATTGTGTGATATGAACTCACAGTTACGAGGAATAAAGTCAGAATTGTGAGATATAAACTAGCAATTCTGAGGGGAAAAAACATAAATATTGCTATGTAACCAAAGGAGTGCCATTCATATATAAATATAACTTCTAAATATTTTTACATAATTTTGAAGTTTCCTGTTTCATTTAAAACTTAACAAACAATGTCTTTCTGTGAAATATTTTGTGTAAAAGTACACTTCCTTCAGATAAACGATTCTTGGTGTGGTATTTATTGGTTCTTAGGCCTGACTTGAGTGTCCAAATACTTTTAGGGACACCGTTGCAAAGCAAACCAGCGAGATAAAGAACAAGAAAAGTCAGCCAAACCATCTGAGCTCTCGCCATTGGTTCCCCGAGGTGTGCATTGGGCGAACACCCCATCTCCCCCTCAAATTTTAACGTCACCTCCACCTTGCGCTTTTGTGCAGAAAGCACGCTGCTCCATGTAAGCCCTTTTCACAGCTCCCGCTGAAGCTGTAGAGGGAGGGAAGAACCTGGCTGCGGTCTGGCCTTTGGCACTGAACATTTCTGGGCTCTTGTCACGAAAGGTTAAGCTCCTCTGCTCCTTTGTGAAGGCTGCCATTCAAGCGCCGAGGCTTTCTGGCGAGACGCCCTCCCGATAGCGCTCTGTTAACACACTCGTTCGCACATTCACACCCACGGCTCGAATCTGCGCTCGCATTAGCGCTACCACAACAAAGTATTTACTCAAAACTTGCACAAACGCACTTCACACGCTCTCTACTCCGCTACCGCACACACACACACACACACACACACACACACACACACACACGCGCTCCCACACACCTGCACCTGGACAGTGAATGAGGCAGTGGCAGGAAGCCAGGCTAGCAGCTCTGTGTAATTACTGCGCATTTCGTCTCCCCTTCCCTTTCTCCTCTGTTTCCCATCCACGCCATTTATCCGCTCAGCTTAACCAGTCATTAACCTGGCCCTAATCGCACCGTCCCACACCTCTCCATTTATTCATTCACACACGGCCCACACCCAACCTTCGTGGCATTGTCTGGCCTGACGGATCGGGCCTGTCCCTCGGTCCTCCGGTTGGATTTCGTGCGAGAAGATCGTGTTTTCGTGTGCTTATCGCTCCATCACAGGCTTTGTCGCCCTGTCAGAGAGATGGAAGGAAGGGCGTTGGGTTAAAAAGACCCCGTCTTGTTTCCACCCAAGTGCCTTTTATGGGGTCGCAGGTGACTGCCATGATACGTCAACGATTATGTGCTTGGCTCTGCACAGGAAGTGGCAGTTTTCTGCCCTTCATGATAATATAATATATATGAAGACCTCTGAAGACCTCTCACTCAACGTGATATCAAGTCCTCTTGAGATCCCAGTCGTATTTGATCAAGTGCTGTTTGTCTGGATATCAGCTGACTGTGGATGCGTTCAGGAGGTTATACTGTACTGTCCAGTGAGTGTTGAATGAAAGGTTTGAAATAGGGCAGTTAGTTTAACGCGTTAACTTAATTAATCAATTATGAAAAAATAACGCTATTAAAATATTTTAACGCAGCTAACACGCTGGCCCCACCCCCAGGCCTGACTCTATCTGTCTAAATACAGTTATAAGCTAAAATTCAAGATATTGGGGCAAAAAAATGCCCCTGTATGTGTTTTGTTTCATATTTATATATATCACATATCACAATAACAAATAGGCAGCAAAGAGCAATATTACACGAATGCTGATTTTGTAGGCTACCAATCTATCACAAGCTTAAATGTGATTTTAACAATGCAGTAAATAATAAGTTGATATTGTGTTGTATTTTAAACACAATATAATGTGTTTTTCTCAATTTTGCAGAGAACTTATTACCTTTGAAGCCGCAGAATTGTTGCGCCATCTCCGAGCAACACAGCGGTGTTTAGTTTCTGAATGAATCTCCGTTTTGAACGAATCATGCAAACCGATTTAATTCAAAAGCCCATTCATAGGAAGAGAATGAATCTGCCATTTTAATTAATCGAATTAATGACTCATAAAAACATTACCGCCACCTGCTGGCAGATTAAGTTTCTTACTTAGAATATCATTTCATTAAAAGTAATAAAAATAAAAACATAAAGGTATAGTTCACCCTAAAAAAATTGAATTCTGACATTGTTTACTTACCCTGTACTTTTGTGGAACATAAAAGAAGGTATTTTGAAGACTGTTGGTAACAAAGCTGTTTTGGTTACCAGTGACTTTCATTGTATGAACAGAAAATGTTTCTCAAATGTGACCCTGGACCACAAAACCAGTCATAAGTGTAAATTTGTCGAAATTGAGATTCTTACGTCATCTGAAAGCTGAGTAAATAAGCTTTCCATTGACATATTGTTTGTTAAAATAGGACAATGTTTGTCTGAGATACAACTATTTGAAAACCTGGAATCTGAGGGTGCAAAAAAATCTAAATATTGAGAAAATCGCCTTAAAGGTTGTCCAAATGAAGTTCTTAGCAATGCATATTACTAATCAAAAATCAAGTTTTTATATATTATTTACAAAGTATCTTTATGGAACATGATCTTTACTTAATATGCTAATGATTTTTAGCATAAAAGAAAAATCGATAATTTTGACCCATACGATGTATTTTTGGCTATTGCTACAAATATACCCGTGCTACTTAAGACTGGTTTTGTGGTCCAGGGTCACAAATGATCTTCTTTTATGTTCCATAGTTTACGTTAGGCTGTTGCAGCTTAAATGTGTAAGACATTTTATGCTGAATCAAATCAAATATTTATTTCTAAAGCTACTATTTGCAATGTCTACTTGCTACTTTCTCATTTAACACAATAATAGCTTTAAAATAGTCTTTTTGGGGAATTTTCACAGCCAAATTTAGTTTGCGATTAATCGAAACATTATGTAATTAATTAATTAATTAGAATAAGAGTAATTAGCATTTGTGGGCGTGATTACATTAGAGATGAGATGAGTTTAGCTTGCGTTGTTATTAAACAGATTACTTCAACAGAGAATATTAGTTTTCAATGTGACTCCATTTAAAAGTAGACATTTCCAACTATGTATATACATATGTTTCTCATGTCTGTGAGGCAGGTATTCGCGGAGAGTGTCTGTGAAGAGAGGTGCTTAGACCGCAGCCTGTTTATTGTATTTATTTTACAAAAGCACATTGTTTTCTTGTTATTATGGCTATACACAAATAAATGTAGACCCTTTTCAGTTTTTTTAAATTGACTTGAGTATTTTTATTTCTTTTTGCGGTCATCGAGAAAAAACAAGGATGTTTTTCATGTCTGCGGGTTGAAGCGACCCCAATAACGTGATATTTAGCCCCTGGAAGGTGTCTCTCACATTGTCCGACAGCAACGTTAAAATAGTGTAGATTAGTGAACAATGTTTTATTCATTTGCCATATTTAATATTGGGGGCATCCAAGCTATTTGACATATTTGCACATTTATTAAACTACATTTTTTACTAACTCAGTTACTGTTGGTGAGAAGTAACTATTAACTGTAACTAATTACTTTTTTAAAGTAACATGCCCAACACTTTAGTATTAGTATCATCTTAAAGCTGAATAAGTAAGCTTTCCATTGATGTATGGTTTGTTAGGATAGGACAATATTTGGCTGAGACAACTATTTGAAAATCTGGAATCTGAGGGTGCAAAAAAATCCAAATATAGAGAAAATCGCCTTTAAAGTGGTCCAAATGAAGTTCTTAGCAATGCATTTTACTAATCAAAAATTACGTTTTGATATATTTACGGTAGGAAATACAACATATCTTCATGGAACATGATCTTTACTTAATATCCTAATGATGTTTGGCATTAAAGAAAAATCAATAATTTTGACCCATACAGTGTATTGTTGGTTATTGCTACAAATATACCCCAGCGACTTAAGACTGGTTTTGTGGTCCAGGGTCACATTTAGTCTGTTTAATTCTTTTTTTTTTTTTTTTTTTTTTTTTTTTTGTGAGAGATAAATCTGGTGTATATCAAATGATATATACATTGATAATCAAAAGTTTGGGGGTTGGTAAAACATTTAAGTTTTTTTTTTTTTTTTTTGTCTCTTATGTTTACTAAGGCTGCATTTAACACATGCAGTAAAACAGTAATATTCTGAAATAATATTGCAATCTCAAATAACTATTTTCTATTTTTATATATTAAAAATGTAATTTATTCCTGTGATGCAAACCCGATTTTTCAGTCTTCAGTGTCACATGATCCTGCGGAAATCATTCTAATATGTTGTTTTGCTGCTTAAGAAACTTATATTATCAGTGTTCTAAACATCTGTGCTTTTAGTGAAAACATTTTTCAGGATTCTTTGTGGTAAAAAAGGCTATTTTTCAGATAGATACATACCTGTTGAATTATGAGTCAGTTGTAGTTTGGAAGCCACAATGTAGCACACTGGTACTGTCTCAACATTGGACCTTCATTCAGTCATATGACCAACACACAAACTCACATGAAGAGAGGCCTGACAAGAACAGGAGATTGATATTCGGTTGTCTCTTTGCACTCTAATAAAAAGGGGGTTTTCCAGCATTCAAGCCCTCAAGCTACATCAGCCCTTGAGTCATGGGTGGGAAACGTGTCACAGCAATTACAGCACTATTAGGACACTTTTTTCCTGTTTTAACAGCCCCAGTGTGAATAGAAATGTTTTTGCACGGGTAAAAGGATTGCTTTTAACAGGGTATAAGTGTCGCAGGTGCTTTTTGGCACTTGTTTTTTTTTTTTTTTTTTTATATAAGTTTACATGTGTTTTTATTTTATTTTTTTAAACATTGAGATGGCGGTGGCTGGCAGTGTGTCTGTATTCGTGTTTTGACTTGGTATTGGATTTGCTCTCCTTGGCATGCAAAGAAAATATTTGAATTATACATTTTTGTTTAGTTCGCTGTCTGATGCGACTGTCTGCACAATTCAACCTCGTACTAACAATTGTCATGAATGCAGCATCATATAAAAGCAAAGAATTTTAGTTAATGTCATTGCAGAAATACCAGCTTGCATTTCTTAAAAAAATAGTCATCATAATTTTTTTTTTTTTTAAATGTATCTCTTCTTGGTCAATTGTGACCCTGGACAACAAAGTAAAGATCATGTTCCATGAAGATACTTTGTAAATTTCCTAGCATGTCAAAATTTCATTTTTGATTAGTAATATGCATGGCTAAGAACTTCATTTGGACAACTTTCTAATAGTTTCTAATAATATATCTTGTCCTATCCTGTTTTAGATGATATATATCTTAATTTAAAAAAAATGTTCCCTTATGATGGTTTTGTGGTCCAGGGTCACAATTTACAAAAAAAAAAAAAAAGAATATACAATAAAGGCCCAATCACACCAAGAAGGATATCAATATTATGAGCATATGCTGCAGTTTTTTTTGGTACAATAAGAAATAAAGTATTAGAATAAAGATCATGTGATATCAAAATAGCCACCACCATGAGGTGGACCGGCCCTTATGTAGAATAAAACAGCTTTTACTCAGCCACTGATCTTACTGATGTTTTGTCAAAAATATTGTATATTTCTTTAGATGTAAAATGTTTCACTTAGTGCACCTTTATGAAAATAAAGTTTGAATGACTCTGTGTTAATCATCAGTATGTTTTCTGGCCCCAGATTTGCTTTGCATGAGTGGTGGCAAATCGATTAATCGTGATTAATCGCATCCCAAATAAGTTTGCGTTTACATAAGGGTTGATTTTTTTTAAATTGAGGTTTATACGTCATCTAAACGCTGAATAAATAAGCTTTCCATTGATGTTAGGACAATATTTGGTCAAAATGCAACTATTTGAAAATCTGGAATCTGAGGGTGAAAAAAAAATCAAAAAATTGAGAAAAAAAAGTTATTCAAATGAAGTTCTAAACAGTGCATATTACTAATCCGAAATTAAGTTCTGATATATTCACAGTAGGAAATGTATAAAATATCTTCATGGAGCATGATCTTTATTTAATATCCTAATGATTTTTTGGCATAAAAGAAAAATCGATTTTGACCTATACAATGTATTTTTGGCTATTGCTACAAATATACCTGTGATACCTAAGACTGGTATTTTGGTCCAGGGTCTCACATGTGTATAATATCAGTTATAATTGATATATTAAATCATATATGTAATTTTTTTGGATGCGATTAATCGCGATTAATCGATTTGACAGCACTGCTTTGCATAATAAAAAAAAAAGACTTCAAGACTTAAATCTTATGACCATGCTGACTTTGAATCCGTCACTCTCAACAGAAACCCGGTATGGATCTAGCAGACACCTACATCACCTTTGTACGACAAAACCAGGATATTCTGCGAGACCGTGTGAGCGATGAGATGTACACCGAGAAAATATTTGACGTAAGTTCCTGCCAGTCAGAGAACCCACTGTAAATGAGATTCAGTTTGTCAATGCTGCTTTCAAACACTGTTAACTACAGAAATGTTTCATTGTAATTCTACAGATCAATGCAAAACCAGCAGAATTTTTAAAGCAAGTGTTATTCGTGGTCATCTATGTGAATGAACATTCCAACATCGCATTCTATTTCTTTTTGAATCCGTCTGGGATCTTTTCCAACCGCGTTCCCGCCATATCTCCTCAGCTCTGGGTATTGTAAAGCTTAGGCCGAGGGAGGTGAGAAGGGGTGGGGAAAGTTTTTGTAGGAAGAGGCAATGAGGCCTCACCAAGAGCACTCATCAGCCCACTGTGACCACTTCCAGTGCCTGAGCACTCACCCGGGGCTCCTGTTGACCTGTTTACTCTCAAACAACATTGAGAGAGAGGTACAAGGCGCAGACGCGTACATCTCGCTCCTTAATTTTGTTTAGAACACACTGCTCATCCTTCCGAGCCGCTTTCAGAGGCGGCAGATCTATAGAGCGGCACAAACAGATTGCCTTCGAAAACTTTCTATTCCGAGCCAGATTGGAGAGATGCAGTGTTTGATGTCTTCTCTTGATTTATTAGACCTTTGCTGAGGCCGCCGATGGAGCCAGGCAGGCGGGATAGAGGTGCCCTGCACACCAGCAGCCCCTAATGTGTGTCACATGTTCACAGTCATGCACCAAGAGCGAGCCGAGAGAAGGGTCGCCGTGTGTCACCGCAGAAGCTTCCTCATCAAGCAGCCTCACAAATCTGTCTGTTTGAAAACATTTAATCTAATTCGTATCTCTGGATGGCGAAAAGTTTGGGCGTGAATATATTTGAGCGTTTCTTCTTAAGGACGAGCCGCTGTAACGCAGGTTGTGTTGCAAAGGCGCTCGAGAAAATAAGAAAATCAGTCACCGCATGCCCTTGCAGGTTTGTCCGGGGCGCTAAATCACTGTGATTAGCGGAGCGATGAGGTTTGCACGGTGAGGGGCCGCGGCCCTCAGCCTGGTCACAGGTGCGGAGGCTGCCCTCCCCTGCCTCCCTAATGAACCAGACAAGTGGACACTTAAGCGTGTGATTACCGACGGAGATTCGTCTGATATGAAGAAATGCGTCGCCATTCTTTCACCTCCAACAATTAGGACACAGTCATCTGTTTCCCAACCAGCCTAAGTGCTTCAATTAAGTGGTGTCTCATCTTTCCGTTTTGCCTGCTTTTTTGTTAACGGCAGGAGCGGACTTTGCTGATTACTGGTGTGCTGTTGGGATTCATTTGCGCTCCTGTAACGCCTGACGTTAAATTACATGGAAAGCTCAATGAAAACGGGCCTAAGTGATGTATTTCGCCAGTAAACACGATGCGGTCTTGCTTCGGCGAGTGCGTGAAAGCACATTCTAAGCGCCTGGACAATCAAATCGGAGTCTTTTTAACTTTTGTCGACGTGAGCTAATGATTTCCAAAATGAAATTACCGGGCTGAACGCAAACACAAGCTGGTGTCAGAGGTTCTCTACAAAACCGATTCACAGTCTGATTAAAGAACCGCCGTCTTTCATAGAAAAGGCCGGTAATTATATAAGGTGTCCTCGCGTGAAGTAATACGCGAACTAAAGGTGTTTGGAGTGCAAGGTGACCCCTTCATACGCAGATTCAAGTGTTAGCCCTGTAATTAGTAGGTTCGCTATCTTTAAGTTTGTTATTATGTGCGAACGCGACCTCAGATGATACTTGGGGCACCAGAAGGTACTTGCTGCAAGTTTAGTAATGAGAAATGAAGTAATGACTCTTAATGAATATTTAATACGCTAATTGGTTTCTTGCAAGTTCTTAGCTAAAAAAGGTGTAACGAAAGTTATTTTTGAGGACGCCAAATTCAGAGCGTGGATGTGAAATGTTCAAGGCGTAATCGACCGAGAAAAACACGCATAAAGGGAACTTTTGACATTAACCAAAAGCAGCTTTTTCTTTGAGGCCCTGCATAGGTCACGTCTTTTATTTGCTTAAAGTACTGAGGGTTTTTGTGCGGTACATTTACGTCCCCTTCAAGGTTTATCTCTCTCTCTCTCTTACATGCACAGCAATGGTACAACTCTTTGATGAAGGCGGTGTGCGCCTGGCTGACGGACAGACTCGACCAGCAGCTGCATGTTTACCAACTCAAAACTCTCATCAAGATTGTCAAGGTAAAAAAAGAATACGGCGTGAAGAAGTTTTTGTTGGAAACTCTGTTGATGCTAATTGACCATGACAAGAGTGTCAAGTTCAGCTTGGCTGCACAACGAATTCCATTACCATGAGAATGAGAGATTAATTAGTACACGAGTGCCGTTTCAGGCGAATCCTGATGTGCGAGAAGTCAAAAAGTAAAATCGACGTGTCCTTAAACTATCTCATTGTTCTCCGTGCTTGTTTTGGCTCTTTCTTTGCAGAAGTCGTACCGTGACTTCAGGCTGCAAGGCGTGTTGGACGGCACGTTGAACAACAAGAGCTACGAGACCGTTTACAATCGGCTCACTATTGAGGAAGCCACGGCGGCCGTGTCGGCCGCGGACGGTCTGCAGGGCATTACCATGAGGGACAGCGATGAAGAGGAGGGTTAACGTCCCACCTACTGGACGGTCATAAACTTGAGGTCGGATTCCAGCTCTCCTGATTGGAGCTCACGCTTCGTGCTCCCCAGCCAGTGCTACACTGCCCTCTTGATTAAGCCGATGTCACCACGCTTGTATAAAACTCTCATTGGCCACTTACAGACAGCTAAAGTGTCTCTGTCGTTCTGTATTTGATGTGCAGTGATACATTGGCTCATCGCAAGGCGAGCTCGAATAGCGGGAAGAACTTGTAGGCACAGATTTACCCACAAAGAACCAGCCGATGATTTCTAAGTGTATCATAGACACTGTGTTCCGGAGTCAAAGCTAGAAAAATACAGAGCGTGAGGGAAGTAGCGTCTGCTTATGTGCAGCTTATGTTTTTTTTGCATCAGCTTCAGATCCTCAGGCCAAAGCTCCAGATATGGTGGATGAAATGCTAGCTGTTCACTGTTTATTCGATGAAGTCGTGACACTGTTCCACTCAATAGCTATGAATTCACATTCAGATTCTTCTGTAGAAGTAACCGTTGAGTGTGTCATGTATAGTATGCTGTCAATGTCCACTGTTTCAGATGAAAGAAAATGTCACTGGATTTTAACAAGAGCTGTATATTTCTATCGTCTTCGTGCACCTGAGATTGCCCAGGTGTCTTAAGTGTTACAATTAAAGTGTTTATAATGTCACCTCTCTGGTCTTTGTTTTTCATTAATGAAATTGGCACATATATGAAATGAAACATTTAAAAAATGTGTTTGTGTATTTTTATATTTACAATTTAATACGTTTTAAGATATTTGTCATATTTCTATATTAGTTTGTAATTCAAAGCAAAAAAGAATTAGGCACATGGAAACACTTTAAATGCCATTTTAGTTAGCTAAAGAATAAGCAACACTCATAAAATATTTATTCAATGATTGAATGTGATTTACTTAGGTATTCAACATATTTATTTTATTTACATTTCGTTTTAGCCACTATTAAAAATTATGGCAATTGCTGGTCTCGGTATCAAACCCATTCGGTGTGCAATTTTCTCTCTGTTCTTTTCAGCATCACTTTAAATGGCCTTTATCTTTATTGTGCGTTATTACACAAACAATTAAAAATAAAGATATGGAATTCTATTCATAGAAACACTACTTGAATGGCTTACCATACAACAGCGTTAACTCTATTATTTCTAGACGTCTACACTAAAAAAAAACTTGGGTCACAATAATTAAAATGTTTTTTAAATGCTTATTTTACTAAATAAAACGTTGAACAAAATATAAAAATAGACTATTAGCTAAAACATGACACATTTACCTAATGTAACTGTTTAAGACGTTTTATTAATATTTTATTAAGACGTCGTGATCATTTCGATTCAGCGTTCTAGTCTAGTAACCTTGAAGAAGAAATACTCTATTATTTTTCCCCTAAATATGAGGTTCAAAAATGTCAAGGCTTCGGTGTCAGAAATAAATCGCGACTGTGAGTTTTTTTCTGTCATCGAATTGTGCCAATTATGTTTCTTACTAAAAGGCTTTTCACGTAGACAATGGAAATTATCATTATCATTATTCATATCATTATTATTTACCAAGTCGTATCCATTAACTAATAATTTGACTGTAAATAAAAATCAAACTCTTTCAGAATCATCTAAACCTATATTTATCATATTCAGATTACCGCTTGATTGAGCGTAGTCTATTTTTATATTTAATACGGGCGCCGAAAAAACATGACATTCTTGAAATACAAACATTAAGCAAAAAGAAACAAATATTAAGACGCATTGTGCCTTGATATCGTTACAGAGGGTTTCTTTTTTTCGTTTTGCCTTCGCCCAGCTGAGGAAATCCGAGGAGCAGCATATGACAACAGTGAGGCGACTGCTTATTATGTGAAAAAGCTCCAAATTGCAGGTTATTTGACACCCATCTGCTTCCCATTGAACAGCAGTCAAAATTAGCAATGTTCTAAAGTCGCCCTGAAAACACAAACATTATCATTTTAGCGCATTTATCTAACTGCTCCGCGTCAATAGCCGTTGTATAAAAAACGATATTACAAATATATCCGAGAATAAATTATTAATAATTAAAGCCACGATATGTCATTAACGCACTCGTTTTCCATATATTTTACCTTTTAAATAGAATAATCCTTCACGAAAAAAGTCTTCGCATCGAATCAGTGTCAAGTGTATTTCACACCGAGCTGCCACTTTTCATTTCTGCTTTTGCTCGCGGACTGACTGTAACGCGCTCGACTCTCTCTCACTCTCTCTCATGGCATGATCTCAGCTCCTTGGAGGCGTTTTGCTGTTAATACCTCTCGTTTGGCGCACAATTCCCAGATGAATGTCCTCACGAGTTTGCGTTTGGAAAGGAAGGTCGTCTGATGCGAAATATAGCTTTTGATAATCGTTTAGTCTGTGTGTGCGTGAGGCGACGCGTGATGGAAAACCACGGAATGGTAGCGTGAAGTTTCACTAATGAGAGACAAATAATTATTTTATTATATTTCACGTTAAACTGTATGTAAACATAATAGGGGGACAATCTGTGAATTCATTGTAGGCTAAATCAGACAACAGGTGCTGCTGGAATCGACTATGAAGACTGGGAAGTGTTGTAACACGGGGTGAGCTGTAATACCAACAGTTTAACCAATTAAAATTAACTACGGGGTAAAATTACGATCATACAAGACCAACAACCCCCTGAGGTGACATTATAAGATTTAGAATTGAAAATAGAAACGAACGAGACAATATCCTACATTTGCGCGTGAATATGGAGTTTACCTCAATACTGTTGTGTTTAGAGTTAGACTCTAAAAAAATGCTGGGTGAAATGTGGACAAACCCAGCGACTTGGTTGTTTTGTCCCAGTTTTACCCAACCTTCTAGGTAGTTTTATTTAACTCAGCTATTGTTTTAAGAGTTACTATATGGCTTAAAATGAACCTAAAATAGTTTGCAAATTAAAAATCAGATAACATAATGACTAGTGGCATCAGTAATAATCAAAAGGTGAACATTTATTAATAAGCAATTTAAAAAATATATTATTTAATTATTATTCATTCAACTTATTAATAAATGCAAGAAATATGTGGCCCTGGACCACAAAACCAATTATAAGGGTCAATTTTCTGAAATTGAGATTATCTGAAAACTGAATAAATAAGCTTTCCATTGATAGTATGGTTTGTTAGAATAGGACAATAGGGCAATATTTGTCTGCGATACAACGATTTGAAAATCTGGAATAAAAGGGTGAAAAAATCTAAATATCGAGAAAATCGCCTTTCAATTGTCCAAATGAAGTTCTTAGCAATGCATATCACGAATCAAAAATTAAGTTTTATATATTTACGGTAGGAAATTTACTAAATATCTTTATGGAACATGATCTTTACTTAATATCCTGGCTATTGCTACAAATATACCTATACTACTTAAAACTGGTATTGTGGTCCAAGATCACAAATGTTAATTTATTGAACCTATTAATAAATGTTCAATTCCAAACCATTGGGTTCATTTTAAGCAAGAAATATGGGATTTTTTAAGCAATAGTTGAGTTAAATAAAACTAACATTTAACTCTACTGATGGTTTCAAAACAACCCAATCGCTGGCTTTGTCCATATTTCTCCAAGTTGTTTTTAACCCTGAATTTTTAGAGCGTGCTATTAGCTTATACGAATCACGGTTTTATGGTTTGTAACAACAGTTTTAACGGTTTAGGGAAACGTAGACTTGTAAGCCAATTTGCATCTGGTAAATACAAACCGACAACGCCGGCGTTTAAACAAAATCGCTTAACTTCAAACATCGTGTCCATTCAGTCTTGATTTGTGTTCGCTTTAATACAAACAAAACGTTTCAAAACAAAAAGAGAAAACAGTGAAAAGTCTTAAATAAAGTATGTCGTGATAATATCGCCTTGCAGAAAAAGGAAGAAAAAAAACGTGTGAGAATGCCGTTTGAGATCAGGTAATTGAGGAGCTTTCATATGTCAGATGTTGACAAACATGATGCCTGCGCAATGATGTCACAGCGAGACGCGAGGGGACCGGAGATTCGCCCAGCGCTTTACAGTGCTAATAAAGAGCACCTTCTTGAGTTAGTCACCCACAGCAGTGTGTAGGACAAGCGCAGGGAGAGAGAGAGAGAGAGAGCGAAAAGCCGCTGTAGTGATTGATATAACTAAATCGAGCATCTGGGCTGCTTTACGTGTCTTTGACGTGAGCCCTGAGTTGCGCTATTGACAAAACACTCTTTATTGAGCAATCCGGGGCGGACATAAGTGCTGATTGTCCGCAATTGACAAGCGGTGGAGCAGCCAGGGGGGCCTTTGCGCTTGATGATGTCTTTTCTTGCGGGTCACTGAGAGGAATCAAACTTATCTACGAAAGGAGGGACACAGGTACAGGTGCTGTGCTCAAGTCATGGACAGCGCGCTGTACCACTCAGCGGGAATATTCGGCGCCCCTTCGGCTTCGACGGGTGGAAGCATGATTGCGAGCTCCAAACCTCTCGCTTTTTCGATCGAAAGGATTATGGCCAGGACTCCCGAACCAAAGTCGATACCGTTCCCGAACTTGTTCCACGCTCCCGTGGGGAAAGCGGAGCCCAAGCAGTCTCCCGCGCCGCTGCACTGCATGATCCCCCTCATGCCGCTGGCCTGCGAGCCGCCTCATAAACTTCACGTCAATGGATTAGACCACCCTGACGCTTTTTCCTACAACGCCAACGAACTGCTCAGTCTCGGCTTGAATTACAAGAACGAGCAGCAAGACGCGACGACCCCGTCGGCCATCGGACAGTACAAACTCTTCCGGCCGCGCGTCGTCAACCAGTCGTCGTTCCACGCCATGGGCGCCGCCGTCTGTTACCTGAACTGCGGGGAAAGCGCGTGTCCGCCTCACGCGGGTCTGGTGAATCTGCACCCCATGGCGTCGTATCTCCTCAACACACCGCTGCACCCCCGCCAGAAGAGCTTGTTCTCCTCGGAGAAGAGCAAACCGGGCGCCGCGGCGGACAGGTGTCCCCCTCCCGGCGTGTCTTTTAAGGAGCTTTCTCACTCTCATCTCCACCATTACATGAAGGAGAGCGCGCACATCTTGTCGGAGAAGTTGTTCAAGAACTCCGCGGCCAAACTCAACAGCGGCTCTCCTCAAACCAAACCAAAGGTGTTCACCTGTGAAGTTTGTGGCAAGGTGAGACGAGCGAGATCGATCTTCTGTTTTAACACGCATTGCATCCACTTTTTTTAACGCAGTTTGCAATTTTCAGGTGTTCAACGCGCACTATAATTTAACGCGGCACATGCCGGTTCACACGGGCGCCAGACCGTTCGTCTGCAAAGTGTGCGGCAAAGGGTTCAGACAAGCGAGCACCCTGTGTCGCCATAAAATCATCCACACTCAGGTAAATATGCGCTGATTTTACAAAACCTTTTAAATTGTATTTCTTTTGATGGTGTATTATCTCAAATTAAATTATTAACCCACACTGAAAAAGCTGTAGTTGTAGAAACACATTTCATTGGCTTCTAAATTTCACCGTTACAAAGAAAACGGAAAGTAATACATCGAATTAAATGTGAATTTGCGAAGCAAAACTGAAATGGTATTCAGTTTTATTTCTCAGAGAAATCAGTTTTTACAGTGAACTAGTAATTTGTAATTTAAGATTTATTTATTGGTAAATATAGTCCTGTATATATCATAAATGTATTATTATTATGTCTGTTTTAAGCAATTTTTAAGTAAAAAACGTAGAATAAAATCATGGAATAAAAATAGACATGCTATTTTATATTTTCTTTGTCTCTATTATAAGATTTATTTCTTAAGAAGGTTTTGGATTTTTTTCATGACGAATTAATGGTTTGTTTAAAAACAATCTATGAAAGTTAAAATAACGATATAATAACGGAAAAATGAGCAATCCATATTTATCTAATTATCTAATTTTCGTTTATCAGTGTATTGTAGTTGTAATGAACCAGTTTAACATGATATAATATAAATATTTTTTCAGTCAATAACAGATTTAGCTTTATTATGTGTCATAACGCTTCTTCGCCATTTGTTTGCAGGAAAAACCGCATAAATGCAACCAATGTGGCAAAGCTTTCAACCGAAGTTCAACTCTCAACACTCACACACGAATTCACGCGGGATACAAACCCTTCATTTGTGAATTCTGCGGCAAAGGATTTCATCAGAAAGGTAGCTGTTTTGAAAATGTAATATTTTCTATTCATAGTGTAATTTACAAAAACAAAAATATAGATACACAGAAGTATAGAACGATAGATAAAACTACATTCTTAAAAATTAAGGTTCCATGCAGTGATGCCATGCATAGAAGAACCATTTTTGGTTCCCCAAAGAACCTTCCAGTTAACAGTTCTTAAAAGAACCATTTTGTAAAACATTTAAAAAACCTTTTTCGATTATAAAGAACCTTTTCTGCATTTGAAAGTTTCAATGGATGTTCAATGCTCTTCATGGAACCATAAATGCTAATAAAGAACCTTTATTTTTAAGATAGATAGAAAATGATATATTGCTTTTGTGGCATGTTTTTGGGATTGGCTTCTCACATTCGCGCTTTGTTTTCAAGGAAACTACAAGAACCACAAACTGACCCACAGCGGAGAAAAACAGTTCAAGTGCAATATCTGCAACAAAGCCTTCCACCAGGTGTACAACCTCACGTTTCACATGCACACGCACAACGACAAGAAGCCTTTCACCTGTCCGACATGTGGCAAGGGTTTCTGCAGGAACTTTGATCTTAAGAAACACATTAGGAAACTGCACGACATTTCCCCAGGACCCCACTCACCATCGACACCCACTGCGAACCTGGAGGCGCAGTAAAACTCCTCTGCGTTCCGGGTGGAAAAAAAATCTAATCGCGCATGCAACGTTTTATTTTTTTAAATGTATTTTTATTATTATTTGTATGATTTTGAGCGCCCGTCATCATTGTTGGAGCTCGTCTGTGAATGGTAGATGATTACATGTTTCTTTTTTACTCTCAGGGTAACGACAGTCTTATTTATTTGAAACTGTACTGTTGTCATTAACTTAAAGAGAGTAATTTAAACCCGTACATGGAACATTCATTCTCGTGACCGCTGTGTATTTTAAACCCCATTTTATGTTTATTATTTATACGGTTCTTTGTATTAGCTATACTGTTTGCCAACTGTAAACGTTTTGTTAAATCAATGTGAATATATATGCAAGGTTTGTTGTATATTTCCAATGACATCTGATTTGTCAAAAAAGATTATAAAACATATGATAAAGGGGGTAGGGAATCAAAATAAATAAAACATATCTTATACTATATATATTTCTCTGTGAATACAAGCACACTGCGTTTTTTAAGAGATCGAGTTTCAGCGTCCTTTCGTTTCTGTCAAACAATACCCATTGAGGTCTATGCGATGACGGATATTTCGTATTTCAGTTTAACTAAATAAAATTGAAATGCCATAATCAGTATCAAAATTCTGGTACTCTTTATTGGCACTAATAGAACTGTAGACGCTGTGCGCACATTATGAAGAGAAAAGGCCCCCTCTGGTGGACGAAACTAAAAAGGGAAATATTCTCTAGTCTAAAATATATTGCACGTACAACCGGTAAATATAAATTAATATATGGGAAAGATGCCATTGCAACAGTAATGGAACTAAACAGATGCTAACACTATTTTTGCGTTCAACGTTCCAAACGTTGGCAAAGCTTGGGGACAACTGGTCAGGCTTAAAAAAGGTTTTAAAAATATTTTATATTTCATGTATTAATAATATGTTAATAAAAGAGCTTGTATTAGGGGGGTTTATTGAAGTATAGATGGTAGTGAGTTGGTTTAAATCGTTTAATAAATAGATCTCGATGCATTGTGGGAGGGTGGGGCCATAAATTATTTCAGCACCACAAGACTGAACAGCTCCCAATATTATATTATCTAAATATTTTCCGAATGCTACAAATATTTCAATTATGTCTAATGTGAGCGATATTCAACTTTGTATTCCTCTTATCCAATTTTCTGCAAAAACGAACACTTTCGAATTCAATTCAAACTTTTTGTACATTTTTGTAAAACTTCAGTTTCTATTTTATTATTATTATGGGTTTTTATACTGTAAGACAACTTAAGGAAGGCTCTCATGGCGTATTTGATAACATTTGTATAACCGCAATTTTACTACAAATACCACGGTTAAACTATGTTTAATGGATCAAAACCTTGGTTAATTTGTGGTTACATTGGTTTAACCATAACTGTTTTTTTATTATTTGTGGTAAAACCATGGTTAATTTTCGTAAGGGTTGTGTCCTAAATCTATTTCTATTTTCTACATCTATACTCGGTGTCGTGTTATATGTTAATTCTCGTTCAAAACGACTGTAAAAATTGTGTTTACGCGGAACAAAGGACTAAAACTTTAAGAATATTAGGGGGAAACTGATTTGTTGGTCTTCCCTTCAGACAATTAACCATAGTAAAAGTGTAGTAACCATGTTTTTTTAACGTATTGATTACCATTTGTATAACCCTTACGAAAATTAACCATGGTTTTATTATAGTAAAAGTGTAGTAACCATGTTTTTTGGCGCATTCTTTACCATTATAACCATAGTTTTACTACAAATACCATGGTTAAACCATAGTGCAGCAACGCCTTGGTTAATTTGTGGTTACCATAGATTAACTATAGTAGTATCCATGTATTTTTTTGGTTTTATTTGTAAAACCATGGTTAATTTTTTTAAGGGAACCACAGTTTTACTACAAATACCATGGTTAAACTTAGTGTAGCTAAAACATGGTTAATTTGTGATTACCATGGTTTAACCATAGTAACTGTGTTTTTTTGGTGTTGTTGTTTTGTTTTTGTTTTATTTGCAGTAAAACCAACTCGTTTCTTTTTGCCTGGCCAGTTTAAAATGACCAAAACTCCTATAAACCAGCCATCTGATCTAGACCAGATTGGTAACCAGTTAAAACAACGTTAGTCTGGTTTGAACGGTGTTTTTCAGTCAGGAGTATGGAATTGTTATTATTGTCGTATTTCCTTCAGTAACTTTAAATCTAGCTGGTAACACGAATAGTCCGTTGTGGTTTTAATAATAACATCGCTGGATATTTTTTATGAACTTGGAGAAAGACGAAACACAAAACAGAACATTTTACCTCAGATCTCTCCTTTCGACCACAGTATTTGTAAGAGCGCGTGCACGCGAGAGAGAAAGCGCGCGAAAGGTGAAGGGAGAGGAAGGGTCTATTTCCTCACGCTGCTCAGTCATAAAGCTGCGACGCGACGTCAAGGGCACGCAAGGAGGCAGATCCGCGTTCTGAGTCGGGATTGGTGGGAGCTAATCCAGGGCTCGGATTACTTCACTGAAGTGGAGACGCATTCCAGGCAGAAACAAATATATGTGCTTCTATACCGCATGGATATGTTTAGTTAGCGCCACATTATTTGCCTGACGTCTTGAAACAGGCCAATCCCCTGGCGTTGTTCTTCCGCCATTCACGTTTACGCGATACAGTTACAGTCATAAGAGGGGGGGCGAGAGTTTATATATAAACCTCCTGTGCATTTCACAGCACGTTAATGTGATTATTCAGCCGGTGCAACGCTGTAGGTGCTAGCAAACTGCTTAAGTCTAAGGGTACAGGTATGTATCGGAAAAACTCATTGCACATGCAGTCAGACACTTGTTGCTTATGAGCTGCTGGAAATCTACTATACAGGGCTGTTTCTCAGTAACACTGAGGTTTTGAGGCAAATGACTGCGTGTTTGTTTCTCACAGTGGTTATGTTTCAGACTAAACAGGATGTTTTTTTTGTAATACATGTCAGGTTGGGGCAAGTTGTCACATGAGTTTTATATGTTTGGGTTTCATTAAATCGTTTTATGTTATTTTAAGTAGCCTACTAATTTATTTAAAATAAATTATTTGTGACCCAGGACCACAAAACCAGTCATAAGGGTCAATAAATAAGCTTTTAATTGATGTATGGTTTGTTAGGATAGGACAATATTTGACCAAGATACAACTATTTGAAACTCTGTAATCCAAGGGTGCAAAAAATTGAGCAAGTCGCCTTTAAAATTGTTAGCAATACATATTACTAATCAAAAATTAAGTTTTGATATATTTACGGTAGGAAATTTACAAAAAATCTTCATGGAACATCTTTATTTAATATCCTAATGATTTTTGGCATGCAAGAAAAGCGATAATTTTGACTACAAATATGCTACTTAAGACTGTTTTTTGTGGTCCAGGATCACATTTCTTTTTTTAATAACATATTTTAAATGTTTTTATTTTGAATATATCTGAAAATGCTATTCTTCTCAAAGCAAGTTTCCATTGTGACAGCTATGTTCAATAGCTGGTTTTCTTTCTTACTTTACTTACCTACAGTTCAGTGTCTGACTTTGCAAAGGTCAGACTTTAAAAAACAACTTCACTACAATACATTACAGTCATTTTCTTCCTGAAGAATGCAAACCACATTCCAGGTACTGTCAGTTTACAGCTGGGTTCACATGATCATATGACATATGCTACTCTTTGAAGTTTTAAAAGAGCACACTTACAGCATGTACAGAAATGCTGCTTTAGTTGTTGCTAGTTGTGATAATAAATATATTTCAATAATGGCATGTCAGATACTCAGATGTTAAGTCAGGTTCATTTAATTATCTTTTAATTTATATTTATTCTAAGCAATTTGAAAAGCGATATATCAATATAACTGACTCCTTTGCAAATCATAGGCTGGGTTTCTAGGATCACTTTTCTGTACTTCTATCACTCTCAGCATTTCTCAAGTGTGATTTTCAGATCTGTGTAGTTGTGGTAATCTGTTTTGTAACCTGTTTTGTAAACTGGTCCAGTCATGCTGCATCTCTTGAGGAGCCAGGGCCGAGGGTTTAGGGGCTGTGTGTGCTGTCAGCAGAGGTCTCAGCATCAACATCATCACCAGAAGGAACCCAAGAGCATTGTAGCCATCCGCCGCGAGGATGTCAACGTGTGGGAGAGACGCGCACCTCTGGCACCACGACACGTCAGGGAGATCACAGCAGCTGGACACAAGGTCCTCGTGCAGCCCTCCAACAGACGGGCCATCCATGACAGAGTGAGTAGTGCTTATTAGTATTTATTGGTGGGATGCATTAAACTGATGAAAAGTGACAGTAAAGGCATTTACAGTAAAAGTGAAGACTGGAGCTAAAAATTCAGCTTTTCATCACAGGAATACATTACAATTTCAGTTATGTTCAAATAGAAGACAGTTATTTTAAATTGTGATAATATTTTACTGGGTTTTTTAATCAGAAAACTGCCGTTCAAAAGTTTGGGATCAGTTCGATTTTTATTGTCTTTTAAAGAAGACTTTTCTGCTCACCAAGGTTGTGTTATTTAATACAGAAAAACAGCCATATTGTAAAAACAATTATTACTATTTAAAATATGTGACCCTGGACCACATAACCAGTCATAAGGTTATATTTTACAAAACTGAGATATATACATCACATGAAAGCTCAATAAATAAACTTTCTATTGATGTATGGTTTGTTAGGATAGGACAATATTTGGTCGAGATATGTCTATTTGAAAATATGGAATCTGAGGGTGCAAATAAATCAAAATACTGAGAAAATCACCTTTAAAGTTGTCCAAATTAAGTTCTTAACAATGCATATTACTAATCAAAAATTACATTTTGATATGTTTACAGTGGGAATTTTACAAAAAAAATCTTCATGGAACATGATCTTTACTTAATTTCCTAATGATTTTTGTCATAAAAGAAAAATCTATAATTTTGACCCATACAATGTATTTTTGGCTATTGCTACAAATATACCCCAGCGACTTAAGACTGGTTTTGTGGTCCAGGGTCACATATTTTAATATATTTCAAAATATAACTTATTCCTGTGAGGCAAAGTTGAATTTTCATCAGCCATTTCTCCAGTCTTCAGTGTCACATGATCATTCGGAAATCTTTTTAATGTGCTGATTTTTTATCAATGTATCAATATTTTTTTAGACACCTGTGTTGCCCTTTTCAGGGTTCTTTAATGAATAAAAAAAAAAATAAAGAACAGCATTTATTTAAAAAAGAATAACAATGTAAGTCAGTTTTTTTATCGGTTTAACATATCCATGCTGAAAAAAACATGAATCTCTTTTGAAAAAAGAGAGATAAATTGACCCCAAAATTTTGAACAGTAGTGTATATTGTTACAAAACATTTCTATTTCGAATAAATGCTTTTCTTTTTAACTTTTTATAAAAAAAAACTATCATAGGTTCCAAAAAGAAATAATAATAATAATAATCAGTACATTCATTTCCAACATTAATAAATCTGCATGTTAGAATGATTTCTGAAAGATCATGTGACACTGAAGACTGGGGTAAAGATGCTGAAAATCCAGCTTTACATTAGGAATAATTTATATTGTAAAATATATTAAAATAGAAAAATGTTATTTTAAATTGCAATAATAATTCACAATATTACTGCTTTTTTCCCCCCTGTCTTTTGATTAAATAAATGCAGCCTTGATAAGCATAAGAAACTTCTTTAAAAAACATGAAAATCTTACTAATCCTAAAATTTTGAACAGCAGTGTGAATGCAGCCTTAGTGAGCATAGGAGACTTATTTATTATACTTTGATAAATGTCTATACTTGTTCTCCCACTTTTTGGTGCTGTTAATGTTATTGCTAGGGCTTCCCTCGACTAAAGATTTTTCTGGTTGACTAGTAGTCGTTCGTTTTAAGCATCAGTCGACTATTAGTTGCACGTTTATTAATAAACCATATAAATCATAATAATGAGCCTTTAATTACCTACATGGCCTAATAAGCACTCAAAAAAAAGCTTGCCACAGCGCACCGGCAGATATAATAATTATGAATGTGTTTGGGAAAAACAGCAACAAGACTGCATTAATAATAATTTGTATGGCTTTCTTTGTTTTCATCTTAAATAATGAAGTTGGCGACACTTGGCTCCTCATCTCCGCAGTAGTGGATGCGCCTGTATGTTTCATACAGATAACATAAACTGAGAAAATTAGTTTTCCATTTGAATTGGTTCATTTGAAAGTAGACATTTCTCTCTCTATAAATACATTTTTCATGTTTCATTGTGAGTTTCAAAGTTTTGTGATCCAGTTAACAGAGACTGAGACGGCATTATTATCATTATTTTGCAAAAGCGCAACGCTTTGTTGTTATTCTGAGTGCACGTAAATAAACGTAGAGTCCTTGCAGATTCGAAAGATGAATTTTATCTGTATGACCAAAAATGACTATTTTAAGAGCAAGTCATTAAGCCATTTCTGTGGGTTTTTTTGTTCTGCGACTAATGAAATTTGTGTCGACCAAGCCTCTTCTTGTCAACTAAAGGTTAGTCGACTATTAGAGGGCAGCCCTAGTTTTTTCCCACTTGATATTTTATATGCATGAATGAAAATCTTATCTGATTGAGTAGAATCGACTCTTTCTGTTTTTGCAGTACTACGAAAAAGCAGGTGCTGTTATCCAGGAGGACATCTCAGAAGCATCTGTTATCATCGGTGTAAAAAGACCCCCAGAGGAAAAGGTGTATCCCCGCAAAACCTATGCCTTCTTCTCTCACACAATTAAAGCACAAGAGGCAAACATGGGGCTCCTAGACGACCTTCTTAAAAAGGTGAAAGTCTCTTTATACAATGAAACTAGTCAAGGACAGTGTTTACACTGGAAGCCAGCTGCAATACTCTCTCTAACGTCATATGTGTTTGGAAATATTTATTCAGGGCAAGCAGCTTTCACAAGATACTCATGTTTCATAATATCCTTGCCTTTAGGAAGTTCGACTCATTGATTATGAAAAAATGGTGGATCCCAATGGCTACAGAATTGTAGCGTTTGGGCAGTGGGCTGGTGTTGCTGGTATGGGATCTTTTTGATGGTGTCAACATAATGTGTGTGTATATATATATTATAATAATGTCTTTAAATGGTTTCCCTGCTGTTTAACTTGTCTGTATTTTTTATAGGAATGATTAACATTTTACACGGTCTGGGCTTGCGTTTTCTTGCCCTTGGACATCACACCCCATTTATGGTATTGTTTTTTTAATTGCAAAACTATAATGATAGAACTTTTGAATTATGTGTTTAGTTATTATTTCTTAATTATTTAGTGCGTTTTAAAGTTTACTTCCAGAACAAAAATTTACAGATAATGTACCTCCTTGTCATCCAAGATGTTCATGTCTTTCTTTCTTCAGTCGTAAAGAAATTGTGTTTTTTGATGAAAACATTTCAGGATTTTTCTCCATATAGTGGACGTCTGTGGTGCCCAGAGATTAAACTTCCGAAATGCAGTTTAAGTATATAAATTGTATTTATTTTTTTTCCTTAAATAACCAATCGTCCTTCCTCGGCTGGAATAGTTTACAGCCGCATTTGGGGTCATTTGAAGCTGCATTTAAACTTGCATTTGGAACTGCATTTTGGAAGTTCAAACTCGGGGCACCATAGAAGTCCACTATATGGAGAAAAATCCTGAAATGTTTTGCTCAAAAAACATAATTTCTTTACGCCTGAAGAAAGACATGAACAATTTGGATTACAAGCGGGTGAGTACATTATTTGTATATTTTAGTTCTGGAAGTGAATTTCTCCTTTAAGCAATTTTTAGGTAAATGTTTTCATATTTGTTGCTTGACAGCACATTGGTATGGCGCACAACTACAGAAACGTCAGCCAGGCCATCCAGGCAGTGAGGGATTGTGGGTATGAAATTTCCTTAGGTCTGATGCCCAAGTCCATTGGTCCTCTCACATTTGTGTTCACTGGCACGGGCAATGTGTCCAAGGTAAGTGCATTTTATTGTTGTGTAAATAATTAAAGTGCCTCAAACATGTCAATGCAGCACATGCCTACAAACAGAAAAACAGAAGTGTGAGAAGGAATGCTTAATGGTCTAAAAATTATTCTAAAAATGGTTCCTTGCCAGGGTGCCCAAGACATTTTCAACGAACTCCCCTGTGAGTATGTGGAACCTCACGAATTGAAAGAAGTCTCAGAAAGTGGAGGTATTTCTTGTTTCCTGTTTTTTTTTAATGGTTACACGTAAAATGAAGTGTATTTGCTTCTGGGGTGTTTGCGTTAATCAGCATTTTGCTGTGTGTGCAAGTTGACTCATGCTAATCTGATTTGCAGAGATGACCAAAGTGTACGGCACAGTGATCAGCAGACACCACCACCTGATAAGAAAGAGCGACAGGCTCTACGACCCCCTGGAGTACGAAAACCATCCTCAGCTTTACACGTCGCACTTCAGGGAGACCGTAAGTAAATATACCAGGCAGCTAATTGGTTCTCCTTGTGGCTGCAACCCAAAAATGTAAATTTACTGAAAATTTGCTCATCCTGAGGCCAGCCGGGATGTAGATTTGTTTTTTTAGTTTTTTTTTGTTTTGTTTTGTTTTTCAAAACAGATTTGGAGAAATTCCGCATTACCTCACTTGCACACCAATTGATCATTTGCAGTGAATGGCTGCAATTAGAATGAGAGTCCAAACAGCTAATAAAAACATCACAATAATCCACAAATAATCTACACAACTTCAGTCCATCATTTAACATCTTGTGAAGCGAAAAACTGCATTTGTAAGAAACAAATCAGCTAAAATACGAGTCTTCTATACACTATTGTTATAGAGTTATAAATCTGGAGAGAAATATACACAAAACAAAGCATTGTTTACAAGTGAAAACTGTCCGAAACGGTTCTAAACAAATGTTGGTTTGATGTGAGAGGACAACAGAGGATCAATTTACTAGAGGAAGCGTTATTTGGGATTATAGACTGGTATTTTGCAGATTAAAATTTAGTTAAAACACCTTAATGATGAATTTGTTTCTTACAAAAACTCAACTTTTCGCTTCACAAGATGTTAACTGATGGACTGGAGTCGTGTGGATTACTTGTGGATTACTGTGATGTTTTTATCATCTTTTTTGTCAATTATTCTGACAGCACCCATTCACTGCAGAGGATTCATTGGTGAGCAAGTGATTTAACGCTGAATTTTTCCAAATCTGTTACAATGAAAAAAGAAACTCACCTTCATCTTGGCTGGCAAGAGTGAGTCAATTTTAAGCAAATTTTAATTTCTAGGTGAACTATTCCTTTTAAAGGGCACTTATTATTCCCCTTTTCACAAAATGTAATATAAATCTTAGGTGTCCCCAAAATGTGTCTGTGAAGTTCTAGCTCAAAACATCCCATAGATTACTTATGGCATTATTTTGAAAATGCCTATTTTGAGTGGAAGCAGAAACACGCTGTTTTAGTCTTTTTAAATGCAAATGAGCTACTATGTGCAATTTCAGCTTGTATTGATATTTTAACGTTTCTGTTCCTGCGTTCCTCTGTATTATCATTCCGAAACCAGTTCAAGTAGAAAAAAAATACAGGTTAATAACGTTATTATAAAAAAAAACCACACACAGCCAGTGCACCATAATCTTTTCTATATTTTGGCCAAATGTAGGCTACTAAACAAAAGAAAAATCTGTTAAATCTTTAAAGAATGCTGTTAGAATAAATCTCCACAACAGACAGATGCAAGACATCATTCAAAACTGTAAGCTTTTGCAAAATAAAGAAAACTAAAGTTACTTTCCACCATCTCATTTTCCTTTCTGTAAACATTTGATCGTGTCACAATAAACCGAAACTCATCTAATTTTTTTGATGTAAGTGAAATACTTAATGTAATGTATTCTTTTTTTTTTATGTAAGCCTATAGCTTTATTCTGCTTTCTCGGTTCACAGAAGCGCTGCAGGTGTGTGATCTGTGGAATCCATCTTACGCTATCCTCGGATAAACTCTAATGCCAGTGCATTGCCATTGCGATTTACCCATGACGAGTTTACGTTTCACTCATTGGATGCATCAGCTCACATATGCATAAGCTGTATTATTTGACTTCTTGATTGCATTTTAAAGTCATATCAGTTTAAATTTCTGAGATACGTTTTTCTGGATGCGCACATCTGAAGCACGCGATTAGATAGCGGCTGTCACACAACATGTACTAAACTAGATTCTCTTTAACACACAAGTTTATGTTAAAAACAGTCTGTTATGTGTATTAAAGAAGTAGTTCATTTCCAGAACAAAAATTTACAGATGTTCATGTCTTTCTTTCTTTCAGTTGTAAAGAAATTGTTTTTTGAGGAAGACATTTCAGGGTTTCTTACCATGTAATGGACTCCTATGGTGCACAGGATTTTAAACTTCCAAAATGCAGTTTAAATGCAGGTTCAAAGGGCTCTAAATGATCCCAGCCGAGGAATCTAGCAAAACGATAAGTTATTTTCTAAAAAAAAAAAAAAGTTACAATTTATAAACTTTTTAACCTCAAACTCTTGTCTTGTCTAGCTCTCCATAACTCTTTGCACTCCGGTTCATGACAGTTAGGGTATGTCGAAAAACCCCCATCTCATTTGTTCCTCATACTTCAAAATCGTCCTACATCACTGCAGAAGTACTGACCCAGTGTTTTCAAAGTGAACATGCAAAGAAGGTCAAATGCCCTTTATAAAACAAGGTAAAATAACGATGTAGGGTGAAGTTGGAGGAAAAAATGAGATGGGAGTTTTTCGACATACCCTAACTGTCATGAACCTGTTTGAGTTCACACAGACCTAAACAAGACAAGCATTTGAGGTCAAAAAGTATATAAATTGTCAATTGTCAATTTTTTTTTTTTTTTTTTAAGAAAATAAACTATTGTTTCGCTAGGTAAGACCCTTCTTTCTTGGCTAGGATCGTAGAGAGCCCTTTCAAGCTGTATTTAAACTGCATTTTGGAAGTTAAAACTTGCGGGTACCATAGAAGTCCATTATATGGAGAGAAATCCTGAAATGTTTTTCTTTTAAAAAAAACTTTTTTTACGACTGAATAAAGAAAGACATAAACATTTTGGATGACAAGGGAGTGAGTACATTATCTGTAAATTTTTGTTCTGGAAGTGAACTACTCCTTTAAGTGACAGCAGTGTAATATACAGTGCATGTGCTGTTAATATGTGACTCTGGACCACAAAACTATTTGTAAGTAGCACGGGAATATTTGTAGCAATAGCCAAAAATACACTGTATGGGTCAAAATGATACATTTTTCCTTTATGCCAAAAGTCATCAGGATATTAAGTAAAGATCATGTTCCATGAAGATATTTTGTAAATTTCCTACTGTAAATATATCAAAACTTAATTTTTGATTAGTAATAAGCATTGCTAAGAACTTCTCACTCAGGGCGGGGTCTCTGCTAATATGGCACTGTCTGTCAACAATTGTGGGTGGGGCTTACGGATTCTATGATCAGTAAGTTTTGAGGATTAAAAAAGGAGCGGGTGGATTTTTAACTTTATAGGGTGGTTGTGTACACACACTGCTAACACACATTTATGTTCAAATTTATGTGTTATGTTCAAATTTTGTGTAATAGGTGACCTTTAAGGTGGTGTCGTATTTACCTCCATTACAGGAAAAATCTAGTTGTTTCATTGGAAATCCACATGATCTGGAATTTCCCCATACAGATTTTTCCAAATTTCTCTAATGTGACTGCATCTTTATTGACTGCAGTGACTGAAAAGCATTATTGTGTTTGCATAGGTGGCCCCTTACACAACCTGCCTGATAAACGGCATATACTGGGACCCTCACACACCCAGACTGCTGCGGCGACTGGACGCCCAACGACTGATCAGGCCCGTTATACCTGCAGTATCGTCACCTGATCATGGCTGCCCTGCGCTTCCCCATAAGTAAGCTTGCACTCTTATTGTTGGTCTCCAAAATGACCAAAACACCATAAAGTATCATAAAAGCTGTTTCTTAAAGGGGTCATGACATGGATTTTTTAAAATTAGTTTAAAGGGGTCATCGGATGCCCATTTTCCACAAGTTGATATGATTCTTTAGGGTCTTAATGAGAAGTCTATAACACACTTTGGTTAAAATTTCTCAAGGGTAGTGTAAAAAACACTTTTTTTTTTTTTACCCTGTCGAAATCGGCCCTTTTTAGAGCGAGCTATTCTGTTGCATGTTCCTTTAAATGCTAATGAGCTCAGCTCGCCCCGCCCCTCTCTGCAGTGGGATGACGAGCTGTAATGTTTACTTTAGTAAAAATAAACTATCCACTTATTCCTTATACTGGGATCCTTCTGATATCTGTACAAACACACAAATGAGCTGTTTAAACCAAACGCGCCAAAGCAAACATTCTTTTTTACTCCATTTGTCGTATTGATAACAACAGACAAGTGTGTGGACTGTGTCAGAAAGTGAGTGCGCATCTGCATAATGTATTCGTTGTAGACAAGATGGCGGCAATGGTTGAAATTTCTGTTTGCTTTTGACACGACGCGACACTCACATTAAGCGTGATCAAGTCAGCCAATAGCGACTGAACACTGATGGGTGGGGCCTGTGTTGATAACTTGCTCTGGAGGCGGAGTTTATGCAAACGACTAGTTCTGGGCGATGTCACCTTGCCCCATAGGATCAAAAAACGGGATGTTTTTGGAGCTTGATTAAACAAATGTTTTGTTTATAATAAGGAGGACTTCTTAAGCTATGAAACTTGCAGGAAGTTTCATCTCTTATATGCCAAAAGATCAAGGCAAATTTGATTTCTCATGTCATCACCCATTTAAAAAGTTACAAGTTATTTGTGTGAGAAATTGACTCATCTGATTATCTGTGAATTTCAGGTTATTGGCCATTTGTGACATCTCTGCGGACACAGGTGGCTCCATTGAGTTCATGACTGAGTGCACTACTATTGAGAAGCCTTTCTGCATGTATGATGCCAACCAGCATATTGACCGTGACAGGTGTGGCACTACTTTCTCCAACTCAATTTTAAACGTCAGCACAAAGTTATGTCTGGAGGACGTTGAAATAAGCTAGATGTCCCAAAGATTTTCAATTAGCTGAGTTATGTCTAGAGACCAGAATGTCATGCATAATTAAAGTGATGGTTCACCCAAAAATGAAAATTACCCCATGATTCACTCACCCTCAAGCCATCCTAGGTGTACATGATTTTCTTTCAAGCTAATACGATCAGAGTTATATTAAAAATGCTCTGACTCTTTCAAGCTTTATGATGTATGGTGATGCATTGCTGCCACACACATTATTTTTCCCACCCAATTACACTGCCATTCAAAAGTTTGGGATCAGTAAGCTCAAAAATACTGAAAAAAACAATACTGAAAAATATTACAATATAAAATAATGGTTTCTATTTTAATATATATTAAAAAATGTTTTTTTCCTGTGATGCAAAGCTGAATTTTCATCAGCCATTACTCCAGTCTTTAGTGTCACATGATCCTTCAGAAATCATTTTAATATGCTCCTTTATTATTAAAATGATCTATGTTGGCAGCAGTTGTGCTACCATTTATTCGAAATATAAATCTTATCTAACAATATAAGTCTTTGCTATCACTTTTTATCAATTTAACACATCCTTGCTGAATAAAAATAATTTCTTTCAAAAAAGGAAAAAATACAAATTTACTGACCCCAGACATTTGAACAGTATTGTATATTATTAGAAAAGATTTCTATTTTAGATAAATGCTGTTCTTTTTAACTTTTTATTCATCAAAGAATCCTGAAAAAAAGTATCACAGGTTCCAAAGAAAATATTAAGCAACTGTTTCCAGAACTGATAATGAATCAGCATATTAAAATCATTTCTGAAGGTTAATGTGACACTGAATACTGAAGTAATAATGCTGAAAAATTCAGCTTTGATCACAGAAATAAATTAGATTTTTAATGTATATTAACATAGAAGAACGTTGTTTTATATCGTAATAATATTTCACAATATTATTATTTTTTCTGTATTTTTGATCAAATAAATGCAGCCTTGATGAGCATTAGAAACTTATTTAAAATGTGAATGGCTTTAAAGGGTCGCCCAAAAATAAAAATTAGCCCATTATTTACTCGCCCTCAAGGCATCCTAGATGTATATGACTTATATTAATCATTATATTAAAAATTGTTCTCGCTCCTTTAAGCTAATATATAATAATATTATTATCTAGCTTGTGCTAACAGTAGGAAAGTTTCCTGACTTTAGCAAAGGAAAACCAGTCTTCTCTTGGCTTTTATTAAAATCCTCTGACATTCAAGTCCTCGTTTTATACTTCTAATTCGTGACCGTTGTTTTGTTTTGATCTCTCCACTGCGCATCCGCCCGGAAATGCTTCTGTTGTTAGCACAACCTAGATTAAAGTGATTTTTACCTTTAAAAAATGCATTGATTCGCTATAGGAGGCCTTTATTCACCCCCTGGAGCTGTGTGAGGCACTTTTTATTATGGATGGATGCACTTTATTGGACTTGTTTTAGACTGAAGAGAAACACCCGCCCATTGCATTATGAAGCTTGAAGGAGCCAGAAGAGCCAGTTTTTTAAATATACTTCCAATTCTATTAGTCTGAAAGAAGGAAGTCATATACACCTAGGATGCCATGAGGGTGAGTAAATAATGGGCTAATTTTAATTTTTAGGTGATTAACTCTTTAACACAAAGAAGCATTTCAAATAAGGGAAGCAATCCTCCATCAACAATGTAGAAACCACTTAGCAATGCAAGTTAATTCAAAACACCAAATGAATGCCCTGGCAACCTCTAATTTGTCTGTGCAGTGTGGAAGGTAATGGCATTCTCATGTGCTCCATCGATAACCTGCCCGCCCAGCTGCCCATCGAGGCAACTGAGTATTTTGGTGACCGGCTGTTTCCTTACATCTGGGAGATGGTAAGATATGCCACAGGGTGGTGAGTAATTATCCAACAGCATGAGATGCTTTGCTCAGAATTGCTTTGAACACTGGTATAGTTATGACTGAGAGACTTTTTTTTAGTTTTTCGCCTGTTTGAATGTGATTTGTGATGAGTACTGCTGTTGAGCAGATTTGTAATGGTAGCCTTTATCCCGCAGCTCCCATCAGACGCCACCAGGCCACTAGAGAAAGAGGATTTCTCTCCACAAGTCAGAGATGTGAGTGTATTAAAAGGGTGTTTTTACAACTTACAACTTTTTTTTTTTTTTTTTTTTGCGCTCTTGCAACATAATGAAATTCTTCCTTTGGGTTGTGATTGTATGCGGTCATGCACTTCTGCACAAAATGCTGCACAGAAGGCAGACTCAGAAATGTGTGGAAAAACTTGAATCAGAGCTAAATGGGCGGCGTTTCAGCTGGAGCCCGTCCACACATTCATTGATTTTCAGTATGGAACTAAAGCTGAGAAATCTGAAATACACATTTCTGTTTACTTTGAGGTAAGGGGCGCATGTATGATCAGTCCAGAGATTTAAAGTTCATTGCAGCAACTAATGGAATTGCAAAAATAATAAGTATTATTTTCCACACATACAGTACTATTAAAAAGTATGGGGTCTGTAAGATTTTTTTATTGCTTTAATGTCGCTTAAGCTTTATTTGATCAAAAACTGTAAAAACAGTAATATTGTGTATTATTATTATTATTATTATTATTATTATTATTATTACTACTACTACAATTTTTAAATAACTGTTTTCTGTTTTAATATATTTTAAATGGTCATTTATTCCTGTGATATCAAAGCAGCCTTTAGTTTGGATTTCAGTATCACATGATCCACCAATTCAAATTCAAAAGTGAATTGAATGTGAATGTAAAAATTTGGTAAGACTTTACAATTAGGTGTCATTTGGTAACATTGATTAATGTATAAACAATGAACAATACATTTATTATATTATTTATTAATCTTTGTTAATGTTACTTAGTAAAAATACAGTCGTGCATTGTTCATGTTTGTTAACATTAGTTAATGCACTGTGAACTAATACAACTTGTGATTTTAATAATGCATTAGTAAATGAACATTAGCTAAGATTAATAAATGCTGTAGAAGTATTGTTCAGTCTTAGCTCATGTTAAATAATGTAGTTAAATAATGTTAACTAATGAACCTTATTGTAAAGTGTTACCAAAAAATCTCTATTTAGTTCTGAATGGTACATAATGGCTTGGGATTTCAGAATATACCACGGTGCATATCTAAATGCAATACCATGGTACTTTTTTGTTAGCATCTTAAATCTGGTTGGTTGCAGTAGTATTATTTGTATTACATGCATTGTTTTTCTCAATCTAGGCTGTGATTACATCAAATGGAAAGTTGACGCCTAAGTTTGAATACATTCAGAAACTTCGAGAAAGAAGGTAAGGGACAGTTTTTCTTTTCTTGGAGGTAATTCAGCGTTGTGTGGCATTACAGTAGCTCTTTAGGGTTTGATTGGACAAAACAAGTTGCCGTGATGTTTTATGAGGCTCAGAAGTTCTTGTGACAATGCTTTGGATGATATGCTTGCACGCTGAGGATGGCAGGCTCATTCTGAAGATTTCTTCAAAGGTTAAAAGACAGGTAAAAACATTGCCATATTCCAGCTCTCAACAGCTTGTAGCCTTATTATGCTCTTTAAAAGCAAAACCCCTGGTATTAAGACTTGTATGGCTTTATATATCATAAATGATGTCTCTTATTGAAATATGTAGTAGAAAACCCATTAAAGATTTACAGTAAGTTGGCCTATTTTAAAAATCGTAAACATTGTTTTATATATATTTGCTACTGGTGCTACCTGTTACCATTTTTACCACAACACAACTTGGAAAATAAAATATTGATACAATGCCACATTGTGCAGCTTTTGGTTGTAATTTTCGGTCGAAGGACAACAAGAAAAGTGATGTATGTCTTCACTGCTTTCCTAGCCATGAGAACAGGAGAAAAAAATGGGAAGATGCCTGTTAACTAATAAAACTTCCTAAAGACCTGCGTCTTTGTTCTCTCCACTTTAGTCCTGATGCCTTTTGAGGCTTTTAGTAGACCACAGCTACTGAAAGACCTTCAAATGGCAGAGACAAGAAACGCTAGATGCCATCCTGACAGGATGTATACATAGCAATGCTTGTCAATACGCCGCAGCCACTGAAGGAGTTTCTCAGCGCGGATTTCATTCGATATCCAGGAGCGTTTAGACTACTTGTGGGGAAAAATTTGGTTTAAGTCTACGCTTATATTCATCACCACCTGTAAGCTCTTTCAGTAGTATTTTATTTTCCAAGTTGTGTTGCGGTAAAAACAGGGTTCGTACAAGGTGCTTAAAAGCTCTTGAAGTACGTTAATTTGACTTTTTGAAATGTAAGGCCTGGAAAACACTTGAAAAGTGCTTGAATTTTTGAAAGACAATGTATCTATTAAATAAGTGTTTAATTTTGTCAGTAAACTCAAAAAACATCATACCTTTATTGCATATTTTAGTTAATGACAGAAAACAATCGAACTAAGCCAGTAGTAGTACTGACAGTGTTGTGTAAACATGGCTGAAGATGCGAAAAGAGGAACAGATGAACCAATTCAATTGAGTAATTTACGCTGGAACCACTCTGATAGATTCAAACTTATGACTTCGATTGTTCATTTCAAGTGATTCACTACTAGCAAAAGCCATATCAAATTAAAAGAGCCATTCATTTTAAAATTTCGACATTGCTTGTAAAGAAAAAAGCACGTAGTGATGGGTGAAACAGAGCTTTTTGAAACTCAGAATCAGTTAAACCACTGTGTCGCAAAATGATTCACTGTTTCAAAGTGCTCCAAACGGATTGCGTATCACAAATCATTTGATTTGGAACAGGTTTATGAATCATTTAGCATATTGAATAATTTGATATACAAATTGATATCCGATCTAAATCAGATTCAGATCAAGACTTCAAAGCGCGGCTTGTAAATAATTTGATTCAGGACAGGACTTGGGAGCGTGTATCATGAATCATTTGTTTTAGATCGGAACAGGTTCGTGAATCATTTCACAAATTCAAATTGAATGATTCACGATACGCAATTGAAGTCCTTATCTAAATCAAATTCAGAGTGAGACTTCAGAGCGTGGATCACGAATCATTTGATTTAGATCAGAACTTCGGAACAGGTTAATGAATAATTCCGCAAATTGAGTAATTTAAATCGAATGATTCGCGATACGCAATTGAAGTTCAGGTCTAAATCAAATTCAGAGTGAGACTTCAGAGCGTGGATCCCGAATCATTTGATTTAGATTAGGACTTCAGAGTGTGCATCACAAATCATTTGATTTAGTTTGAAATGGGTTCGTAAATAATTTCGCAAATTTAATTATTCAAATCAAATATTCAAATTATTCGCAATGCGCAAATTAAAGTCCCAATCTAAATCAAATTCAGAGCGAGACTTCAGAGCGTGGATCACGAATCATTTAATTTAGATCAGGACTTCAGTGTGCATATCACGAATCAATTGATTTGGATCAGAGTGGGTGCGTGAATCATTTAGCAAATTGAATAATTCAAATCGAATGATTTGCAATACGCAACTTGAAGTCCCAATCTAAATCAAATTCAGAGTGAGACTTCAGAGCATGGATCGCGAATCATTTGATTTAGATCAGAACTTCGGAACAGGTTAATGAATAATTTCACAAATTGAATAATTCAAATCGAATGATTCGCGATACGCAATTGAAGTCCTGATCTAAATCAAATTCAGAGTGAGACTTCAGAGCATGGATCGCGAATCATTTAATTTAGATCAGGGCTTCGGCCTGTGTATAACAAATCATTTGATTTAGATCGGAATGGGTTCGTAAATCATTTAGCAAATTAAATCATTCAAATAGAATGATTTGCGATATGCAAATTGAAGTCCCGATCTAAATCAAATTCAGATCGTGGATTGCGAATCATTTCATTTAGAAACAATAGAAAACATCAAATTATTAATGCAGTTCAGTTATAAAAACATTAAAACAAGAAAAAAGAAAGTACACACAAATACCAATTCCTTAAGAAAATGAACAGCGGTTTTACTTTAGTAAAAGTGTAGTATACTTTGTAATACTTACATGTGCTTCATTTTATTTTTGCCATTTTTAAATTAATATATTTTTATCTATTTCTCTTTTTTTAGAATTTGAAATGGAAGACATTGTTCGATAAGTGAGAACCCTAAATGAAGTCCTTGAAAATCAAAAAAAGTAGTGCTTAAACTCCTTGAAAGTGCTGGAATTTAAATTTAGAGTATCTGTACAAAACCTGGTAAAAGCCATTTCACGTCATCGAAATAATGGCGCCCCCATAGTACAAAACATATAAAGCGATGTAGATTTTTGAAATAATGCAAATCTATCATCAGTTTTCTACTACATATTTCAGTAAGAGGCATTTACATTATATCAAGCTATACATGTCATAATACCCAGGGTTCTCTTTACACTATAGATGACACTGCTTTAAGTTACGCTTAAATGTAGGCACTGCTTATATGCAAATGATTAGAACTAGTGAATGATATTTGTAATGGTAATATTTGAGACTAATTTGTGATGTCCCAAGGAAACCGGTGTGAATCAAAGCCTGTTTAGCTCAGTTTTGTGAGGTTAATGAATTTCCCAGACTGAGTTTTAAACATTAAACCTTAGTCAGAGAAAAAAAACAAGGTGTTGACCGTGTTTTTTTTGTTCAGACACAGGTTTCAGCTTCTGTGCCTCCCTCTGTACTGCATTAACACCTTGCTTGGCTAGAGCACAGGTCCGCTGAGTGCGTTCTCTCATGGGTAGACAATCTTACTCTCTCACTGGAGCCACAGTCTCTCTCACTCGCTCTTTTTCTTGGGATTTTTTGCATGCCAGAAAACGAAATCAATGCACCGGTTCTTTTCTAGTTTAAGTTCAATTATTCTCCAAGGTAAGGTTTCTTTTCACGAGCCAATTCATGGCCATTAATTGATTTATATCACGTTTTTGAATCATTTTCATTAAATGGAATAACGCGTTCCTTTCTTTTTTTATTTTCTTATTGAAGACATAATCAAAGCTTACTATGCTTTCCGCAGTCAACACATCTTTCTCAAAACACTCTTTTGTGCTGTCTCTGCCTCATTCAATGGTAAAGAACCAGCTTGACAAAACATTACGCTGAATTTGCCAGTCTTGTTTGTATCTATTGTGGTCTATACTTAATGGAGCCGCCCACAAGCCAACATTGACCTCCATTTAATCAATGGAAAGCTTTAAAGATCCACCATTTGACTTGTTTTGATTTGCTTGTTCCTGTCCTGAATGTAAACCTTCTAAGAGAGCCATTGCTTCTGATCTAAGGTCATCTGATTATGAGATACACACTGCAATATAGACAAAATGGTTGTGCATTTTTAATTTGTCTTAAATTTATTATTTTTTTTAATATTAAATTTATATTTATTTAATTTTAGTGTTGTGAAAATAATTTGTTAATAATTTTCATGTATTATTTTAAAAATGTTTAGTGAAGTAAAAAAAAAATACTTTTTAAATGTCATTACAGTTTAACACAAATGTAATTTTTGTAACACTAAATATATACTAAATATTTTATAGTAGTAGTAAAATGTAATAGTGTTTAAACATGTAAAATATAAAAATAATAAATTATAACTAAATTATTTTTTGTCATATTCTAAATATAGTATTAATGTTTAATTAGTGCTGTTATAAATATACACAGTATACACACATAATATTTAAAATATTAAAACTATAATTATTTTGATTTTTGTTTTAAAAATATTGTGTTTTTATATTGTATATTATATATTGTTATTACATTGTCACCAGTAACACTATTTTTAAGCATCATTTTAAAATGGCTTGTCAAGTGTGAAAACATGTTTCGAGACCACAGTGATCTGTTTGGTCTCAACCTGCATGTTTGGCAAGTCCAGCAATAGCCAACAATACATTGTATGGGTCAAAAGTATCAATTTTTCTTTTTCTCGTAAATATATCAAAACTTAATTTTTCATTAGTAATATGCATTGCTAAGAACTTCATTTGGACAACTTTTTTCAAAGTTTCTCAAATAAAAATATTTTGATTTTTCTTTTCTTTTTTTCTTTTTTGCACCCTCAGATTTTCAAATAGTTTGAAATCTTGGAATCTCTGCCAAATATTGCCATATCCTAACAAACCATATATCAATGGAAAGCTTATTTATTCCACTTTCTCAAAATGTCAAGATAAAAAAAATAATAACCCTTATGACTGGTTTTGTGGTCCAGGGTCACATGTGAGTAGGAGCCGTAATAATGTGGTTTGACCAGTGTAGCGCTGTAGCGCAAGATTGTAATTCAGCCTTCGTGGAGACAAGTCAAGAGAAGACCACACGCATGCTTCAGAGCAAAAGCAGTCGAACCTGAGCGGCGTTTCGATGAATATGTAATTATATGCTGCGCTTCTTCATCTAAATAAGGGGTCTTTCACATGTCGCGGCTGAAAACGCTAGGCGCGCCGCTTTCTCCTCCTTTTCCTTCTCTGCCTGTGCTCTCCACGAAGACGCGGAAGTTTCAGCAAAGGTTAGCCTATGCCTGTTTCACACATACTCCGTCTGCAAAGCGTATGCAGTCCGTGTGTGTTGCGTATGCGATGCAGAAGCAGCACGGACTCGTTTTGCTTTCACACAGGACGCGTTTGCAGTCCGTTCCTGATACTCTTTTATCACAGTACACTAATACAATACTAGATATATTCACGTTTAAACTCAACGTATTATAAACAACGTATTATTCAATGCACTTGACTTCTAGATTTGTATATCAAGTTGCTCAAGCAAGTTGCAACACATTTAAGCAGCATAGGTAGGCTATAGTTTCCTTTTCTTATTGAAATTGGGCTATCAGAAATATTTTAAATTAAAACTTACCACAGACAGAAACAGTCGGCTCTCTGTGCCCTTCTTTCGCATTAAATCTGTATTAAAAACAATATTTTAAAGAACTTTTCAACCTGGAGAAGTGCATCTATTATGTTGCCTTGTTTATTTAAAACTGCACTATTTTAAACCTAGCCAAAAAGCCACGTGTTGACTGTGAAACACAGTAGACTGCATTTATATGCATTTATGGTACATTCCCGTGTCAATTCATGTTCATTTTTACAGCGAACAATGCGCTGTCACTTTAATTCAGTGCATGCAGAGCAATGCAGCACAGCAAAAAATAGACTCTTGTCAGTGTTGCCAGATCAGGTTGAGGATTTCCAGCCCAAAAGCTCACCAAAACCCGCCCACTTCAACAAAAACCAGCCCAAATTTTAACTGCCAAAATAATGAGAATTTTATTGCAATGTCTAGGTTGATAAGGACCATTTTTATCTCTTTAAAAAAAGAATAATGACAAAATAAAATAAAGATAAATCAATTTCACAGGAATATGGATCAAAACAGTCCGAAAATATGCGTAAAATGTCCAGAAATCTTTTCAAAGTGGAAATTAACAAATGACTTTAACCCTTGGAAAAACGCATGCATCATTTTCAATGTCCACAGTAAAAAATATGCTAATTTCTGTGCAAAAAGTGCACAATAAAGTGATGAGAAACAAATGTAATGTAAAACCCCGTCACTCACAAGTCATCACATCTCACTAACGTAAAAGATGTAAATTGATTGACAGGTCTCTGTTAAACTAAACCAGTAAGGGTTACGTTAAGCAAAAATGAGTTGATGACTGCACTACACATTATATTACTGTGATACTTTGAGCTCGAACGTACTAAAATAACATGACTAATGATAAAAGCGAAGAAAAGAAACTGCTGATTGGGCGGCTTTTAATTTTTTAAAGCAGCCCAAATTTTGTCTACCCGCCCAATGCGTTATTCTCCGGTCCAAGCCGATCAAAAGAAGCCCAATTGGGCGGAAACCCGCCCAATCTGGCAACACTTGACTCTGTGCCGAAACGATTGCTGCACTGCTGCAAACGCACCGCTTCTGGGACGTACTGCCGGACAGCAACCGCGTGCAGTGTGAACGCTCTAATCAGTTACATGGGTGCGGAAAAAAATACTCAACGCATACGCACTGCAGACGGAGTATGTGTGAAACAGGCAACTAGCGGGTGCGTCTTTGACTTGTTTTTCGTTATTTTCCGCCATTCTTCTCACTTCTCTTTTTTTCTTTTTTCTGCGCTTCTTCTCTGTTGTTGTTAGATAACTTGTGTTCTTCACTGGCCGCTGCTTCCGCCACTTTACCCCTATTTACTCGAACAGCGCCCCCCGCAAACAGAATGGTAGATATTGGGTAGTGACAGTGACACTGACGACAGGTATATTAATCATTTTGTGTTGTAATAAAATATCGATATTGGCCGTTAGTGTATCGATTATTTATTGCGACCAGAGAGCACAACAATATATTGCAATATCGATTTTTTTTCCCACCCCTAATTAGAACCTGTTAAGGCGCGGTCACACTGCACTTTGAGCATGCGAAATTCCCTCGGATACTTCTGCAACGGTCGTGATATGACGTCATGCTCTGCCGCATCTTTTTAAATGTTAAATTCAGCACATGACACTAATAATACATTTTAAATGTAAAAACATACAATCTACTACACTTTACCGCAGTGCTACAGTTTTAAATGTTTAAATTTAAGGTTCTTTTCATTCAGCTAGAGGTTATGCTGTGACGTATCGATCTCCTGTTGGTCACACAGAGTCATGTGATATGAATTCGTTGGTCAGAGTTCACCAAGCTTGAACTTTCAAACGCAGCGAAATGCGAAAATATTTCGCACGGGCTTGCGTTTCCGGTCTAACGCATTCACATGCGTATGAATGGAAGTCAATGGAACGAAAAGTGCAGTGTGACCGCGCCTTTATGCTGTCTACACTGGATGCGGCACGAGGCGGCGCGGCGCGACACGGCAAATCCCCGACAGTAATCTGCTGCCGCGTTCTATTTATGACGTGCTCACACAAAGTTTAAAGGAACCGTATGTAGGATTGTGGCCAAAACTGGTACTGCAATCACTTTCAAAATACCGTAGAACGGTGTATCCCCTCCCGCTCCCCCCTGACTCGAGGTTGCCAGCTAAGCTGCAGGAGTAGGCTGCAACAAGGAGCTTCCAATGGCAAGTGACGAGTCCTACACAGTAATTTGTTTTTCTTCTGTTAATTATGTTTATGCTTCACAAGAGATGTTTTGCGAAGTAATTATGTATCGCAAAAATTTACAGATGGCGATTAGCCAAATATTTCGTAAAGATGTACTGTAATACCACATTTCAGTCGGAACATAGATTGTTTTCATACCCTGCTAGTGGTGCGATAAAGCTTTTTATGAACGCATTTAGCACGGGCGCCCGTGGAAAATCCACTGTGTACGGAAGCAAAGTTAGCCAAACATAGATGAATCTTACCTGTTCAGGAGAAAATCAGCAACGATGGCGTCTGTCTTCAAATCCTTCTCCGTTTTCAGCCGTCTCCATCTTTCAAGGGCATCTCCTATACAAATCCTTGTTTTATTTCGGACTTTGTCAGGACGTATTTCGGATTCATAACGAGGTCTTTAGGTTTCGTAACGTTATACATGTTTTATCCGACACGTTCGTATAGCTGCAGCTGTAACAGAGCTGGCAACCCAGATCACAAAACTCTACTGACTTCGTGATTGGTAGATAGCTGGATAAATGACAATATCCTGGCCGGACCACTGTTGTCAGTGATATAAGTATTTGAAATTAACATGATTTCTTATTGTTTAGTGACATGTCAGGGCCATTTTATGATTAACTGATATAAATTTCTAACATACGGTTCCTTTAAATTATTTGCAAAGGTCGCTTTGTTGCGTCCAGAGTAGACAGACTTTGGCCCTGATCACACCGAACGCGTCTTTTCGTTCTAAAAACGCGAGGCGCACAGCACTGCTCTTTTTTTTTTTTAAAGTCACCAAAAAAAGGCAGTGTGCTGTGTTTTTTTTTATGTTGCTAGGCAACGACCAAAACAGCTGTCCTGTCAGTCAAATCAAAGGATTATAGCGCGAGCGCTCTAAAATCTTTGGTTTTTGCTGTTAATTAAACTGTAATATTAGCAGAAACCCCCCAAAAAATACAGCTCCGGGTAACCCACGACAGACACCAAAAATTTCTCCTCCATTTCTTTCAGTCTCCGGACTTTTTAAGCAACGGTAAACTTTCGTCACCACAACAGAAGGCCCGCCTCTCCATTCATTCGATTGGACAATGGAAAAAACGCGAATGACGTCAGGCGTTTTTCCGCTCAGTTTTTTTTTTTTTTTTTTTTTTTTCTTCTTCAACTTCAGGCGCTCAGAGCGCTTCTGCAAAAACACAAGGCGCAGCAGGCGGCGAAAACGCGAGGCGCCCGGAGCGCATAAGCAGTGCGAAGAACGCTCACTGCCAACGGAAAACCATTCAAAAAAGGCGCCTCTCACTGCAAAAACGCGTTCGGTGTGATCGCGGCCTTTAGCTGTTGCGGCGGGGCGCGACAACTGTCGCGTCCGGTGTAGACACGGTGTAAAGCCCCGGTCACACTAGACTTTGAGCATGCGAAATTCCTTCGTTGGTCAGAGTTCACCAAGCTTGAACTTTCAGACGCAGCGAAATGCGAAAATATTTCGCACAGGCTTGCGTTTCCGGTCTAACGCATTCGCATGCGTTTGAATGGAAGTCAATGGAACAAAGTGCAGTGTGACTGCACCTTAAAGGCACGGTCACACTGCACTTTTTCTGCAGGACTGCGGTAGTGTAGTAGATTGTATGTTTTTACATTTAAATGTATTATTAGTGTCATTTGCTGAATTTCACTTTTAAAAAAGAAGCTGCAGAGCATGACGTCATATCACGACCGTTGCAGCAGCATCCGAAGGAATTTCGCATGCTCAAAGTCTAGTGTGACAGGGCTTTAGGCTGTGTTTCTCAACGGGGTGGTACCGCCCCCCAGGGGTCGTTCGGAGAGCATCGGGGGGCGCTGAGAGCATTTCTACAGTGGGTGCATCAAAGCGCGCACTTTCTATATCTATTTGTCAACTTGTAGCATAAGCGCGTGGAATGCGTCAGTAATAGAGCGCGGCATCTGTTTACTTTTAATGACATATATTTAAAATAAAATTATGTATGGGCTAATGTGGTCTGTTATATTTGGGTTAAAATAGGCTACATGCTTTTAAAATAGGCCTATATATTGTAAATCAAATATACATTACTATTAAAAAAGGTAAATAAGATTATTAATGGATTATTAAAAAAAAGGTTGCATCTGTTTAAGCTTTTTATTTGTATATATTTTAAAATGTGTTTTCCTCTCATGCTAAGCTTCATTAATCCAGCTTTCAGTGTTGCATGATCTTTCAGAAATTATGCTGAATGCTATAAAAGAGAAGCTCCTTTTATACCCAAAGATGATCCCCTCACCTATTACCAATTCACCTGCCTCCTGTGAACTGTTTCAAAACAGTTTACTTGGTTATTCTATAACCTTTTTATTTTTATTTTGCCTCTGTCCCAATTGTTTTGGAGTGTGTTGCAGACTTCAAAAAAATGTTTGTTTATAGGCCTATTTATAAAATACATGTCAGTGAAAACTTTGGAAATCTTTTCTTTGTACTGTTGTCAATTAAACAGAAGTTAAATATAATTAAAAAATCATAGATTTTATCATTTTACAAAACATCCCAACTTGTGTTGTACTTTAAGTTATTTGCATAGGCAAACTTAGAAATATTCTCAAAATTTGTGAAATATAGTAGAGTTTACATGCATTTGCATGTGTAAATGAGATATTACCCACCAAATAAAAAAAACATGTCCACTGTGTCAGAAAAAAGGGAATACAATATATTCTCAAACAAACAGGGTATTTTCTAAAACTAAGGGAAAACTAATTGAAAATACCCTAACATATCACAGCAGTAAAAAGGGTGTTCAAGAGTTCCAGAAATGGAAGAACAAATAAAAATTTCTTATGTAAAAATGTCCTTTTGAATATGTTCTAAACAGACCTTTTTATTTAGAATTTTTATTTAGCCTTTTTAAATTTGGCCCAACAAAGTATATCAGCATCTCAACAACACTGAAGCTGTAGCAATGAAAATCACCAACTTGCTTAAAAACTCTGTAAATTAATGTTATTACTCTTATTTTTAAATAATTTATTGTTAAAAAAAAAAAGTACATCACTCTTTTTTGATCAATTCAATGCATCCTTGATCATATCATAATGACCCCAAACATTTGAATTATTATAAATTTAATAACATTCCTTGTTATAAACACATAATAATAATAATAATAATAATAATAATTAATTTCAATATTCAGTGAGGACAATTAGACTATGCTTTATTTGACGGGGGCAGTGAGGGACCTGGATTACGGGTAGGGGGGCACTGGCCCAAAAAAGGTTGAGAACCACTGGCCTAAGGGGCCGTTCACCATGAATGGCTCAGGCGCTCTCCATGAATTTCAGAAGTTTCAGCAAAGGATAAATGGATTTCCAGCATTAAAAATCGCTTGATGTAGCTCTGCTATTAAATTTATTTAAAAATGGTTATTTATGTACAGCTATGATAAGCTGTTTCTCCAACTTGGCTGTGCTTTCAATGTTATTAAGGAAAGCTGATTGGTTGGTTCTTGTCACATGACCTGTGATGCGCTTGCGGTGTTCTGAAAAGTTGAGATGTTTTTATGTGGATGCTGAAAAAACGCGCGCGTCACTTCCATTATGAGCGCACATACCGTGTGTCTACATTTGAAATAACAAACTTGAGCGCGCAAAAGCCTCGACATGTGAACGAACAGCCCCTTGAATTTCCAGCACTAAAAATCGCTTGCATCTTTTAAAATGCTATCCCTGTACAGCTGTGATCAGCTGTTTTTCATCTTGGCTGATAAAGATGTGCGGATGAGCTCAAACGTCACCCGAATCCGCAGCTTCAAATAAATTATCCGCCGGCCACCCACCCGCACCTATATTTTTCTCTGGTTTAGAAAACCAAACCCAATCTAATTCTAATTCTTCCAATTCTTAGTTTTGCATGATATGATGAATAGATGCTTCATTTTAACAGCAAATTGTTTCAGATGATCTGAACATTGCTGCACACTTATATACGCTTAATCACTCGTGCTTTTAAGCCAAATCCATCCTGAAAATATTCAAATTAGTAATCAATAATAATTATTTTTTTAACACTCTGCGCGCCTCCCCTGACATACTCTATAGCAGGGCTCTTCAATTAGATTAATTTGAGGGCCGGATTATCGAACTGAAAATTTGAAGGGGGGTCAAGGGGTGGGGGCTGGCCCGATCTCTTTCTAGGGTGGCCTATACAATTAAATTGAAATGCATATTCAGTAAAATGAACTAATATTACCAACATCTATAAAAGGTTAACATTAGTGCTGTCTGTCAATCAATTTAAAAAAATTAATCACACATTTTTCTGTAATTAATCATGATTAATCGCACATTTATATATTTATATTGTCATAATTTTACACTGAACCTCCAAATTAATGTAGAAACAGCATATGTCCCATTTTAAATATGTGATTAATGACATTTTTTACCAAGTAGCCTATTATTAAGTATTGATATCAATATTGCTACTGGTGTCTCTACTAAATGCATTATCCCTCAATTTTACCTATTAATTATAGCCATTCAACAGTATAATTTACAGCATAATTGAAGCCATTATTTTCAACATTTATTCTGAAATATATAACAACTTTTAGTTCAAGAGATTATAAAACAATCTTTACATAAACTATAAATTGTGTATACGCAAACTATACAGATTAATAATGCCATATAATGGTTATTTGATTTGATGTATTTTTATTCTTACATAAGTGTTTGTTTGTTTTACATATTTAATCATATAAAACAGAAATGGCAGTGCTTATAAGCTGAACAACACAATGGTTGCGCCAATGCGACCGCTTACAAAATTGAGCTGCCCCGGCAGAAAATGGTCTTATTCTGAAGCCCTGCAAGCGCTTGTCAACTCTGCCATCTATTGATGTTGCGTCTCCGGTAGATTGTTGTTGTTTTTGCATCTCTTGTTTTTCTTTTGTGGCTGGCCTGGGCCTGTGTTGCCACCTTGTGGACAAACGAATTAGTGCAAAAACAATTCAAGAACACACACACACAAATTAAATCCGTCTGCCTGATGAAAAATATATTTAAAACAGGTTCATATTTTAGAAAATGTAGTTTAAATTTGAATCATTATTGACCCACCCGCAAATAATCAGAATGCATTTTTTTTATTACCTGACCCACGGATTATCCGCAGCGCCCGTGGATATAACCACCATCCGTGCATTACTATTGGCTGATCTTTTCAATGTTGTTATGGGAAAAGATGAAGCTGATTGGTTGGGTCTTGTCACCTGACCTGCGGTCATGCATGCGGCATTCTGAAAAATTAAGATGTTTTTAAACAGCGGTATAAAAGAAGCAGTTAAAGGCACAATATTTATTAAAATATCCAAAAACCACTAGAACAGTGGTACATATTTGTTCACTTTTGTATTTACATTATCCCAAATGCCTAAATCCAGAGAAATAAATAATGTTCCAATGTCCTCATTTTGCTTCCACGGCTTTTAGCCCCACCCTGCTTCATACTGCAGTGACCTTAGTAAAACTTTAGTATATTAGCTCATCCATAAACATGATTTCTTGCCGAGTCCCATCAGATTGCATTGGCTGTGGGGATAAAGACAACTCCATTAATTTCACACTCAATCACGGCACCATCAAACTGCACCTTTGTTTCGTTGTTTGTTTTGAATATGCTCTCTATAGCGGTGAAAATTACATGTTGTGCCTTAAAGAGTTCTCCAAGCTCTGCAGTTCGGTACTCCAAAAAAGTTCAGTCACGTTTGTTTATATAGTACTTTATGCAATAGGGGTTATGCCCAACAGGCTTCTGTATTCTGTTAACCAGGTTTCACCACTTTTTTTTGCATATGCTTCGTTAAATACGAAGCTGTTTTACTCAACACTGTTTTAAAGGATTACTCCACTTCCAGAATAAAAATTTCCTGAGAATTTTCGCACCTCCATGTCATCCAAAATATTTGTCTTTCTGTTTTAGTCACAAAGAAATAAAGTTTTTTTTTTTTTTTTTTTTTTTTTAAGGAAAACATTCCAGAATTTTTCTCCATATAGTGGACTTCAATAGGGATCAGCGGATTGAAGGTTAAAAATGCAGTTTCAGTGCAGCTTCAAAGGGCTCTAAATGATCCCAGCCGAGGAATAAGGGTCTTGTCTAGTGAAGCAATCTGTAATTTTCTTTAAAAAATGTATATTTATGCACTTTTTAACAACAAGTCTAGCTCTGCGATGCTCATGCGTACTATGCACTCCGGTTCAAGACAGTTAGGGTATGTCGAAAAATTCCCATCTCATTTTCTCCTCCAACTTTAAAATCGTCCAACATCTCGTTTTACCTGTACTGTTGTTGTTTTTTTTTGTTTGTTTGTTTGTTTGTTTTTTTTGTAAGGGCAGTTTGATCTCCTTTGCATGTTAACTTTGTAAACACTGGGTCAGGACTTCTGCAGCGATGTAGGATGATTTTGAAGCTGGCATTTGATGTTAAAAATATAAATATATAAATCGGTTTGCTAGATAAGACCCTTATTCCTCGGCTGGGATCTGTTAGAGCCTTTTGACGCTAGACTGAAACTGCTGAAGTCCACTACCTGGAGAAAAATCCTGGAATGTTTTCCTCAAAAAATGTCATTTCATTGTGACAGAAGAAAGAAAGGCATGAACATCTAAAATTAAAATTAAGTAAATTATCAGTTGAATAATCCTTTAATAAAATTTGAACAAAACGTCAACAATAAAAACAGCTAGCTTGTTGAACTTAGTACCTTAAGGGTCTATAGATATCACCTTTATTTGACACAAAAAAAAAGTATTTTATTAAAGTGATATTTTGGTTTGCCTTGATCTAGCTAAGGACTGTTTTGATTATCATAACTATATAAGGTTTTTTAAAAGAGATGACGTTGTGAATAAAATCTAAAAATAAAACGTCTTATCGCTTACCTTTATTTTCTTATCCTTATGACTTACAAAAGGAGGTGTTAGGCAGAATAATGTGTCATTCAGTTACTTTTTCATGCGCTTATGTCACAATTTGGTCAGTTACCCAGATGCACTGCCATATTGGAGATACTCAGATGTAAACAACAGCATGGATTGCATGTTTAATGTACTACTGAATACATTGTTCTGCTAATTTATGCTGTCTAAACCACAGAAAAAGCAAATGGAAGCTACTAATTCATATAGAGTACGACTTAGTAAGCAGGAAAGGGCGCAATATTTTGACAAACTAAAGTTATTATGCGGTAAAGATACATACAAGCAGTATTAATTAAGATATTAGCCTAATATTTCACCTACCAGGCTGGAACTAAGAACAAACATGAATGTTGTCCAGATTCTTTCTCTGGAAATCTTGGTTCAGTTTGGTCAACCACAAGCGCCTTTTGTTCCTCAGACAGCTTTTTGTAGTCTTCTCCTTGATTTGTTATATCTTTTGGCAGTCGGTAGTACTCAATGTTTTTTTCCCAGTGCGTCCGAATAAGAACAGCCCAAAACATGACAATAATTGACCACTTTCAGCAGCAATAATTAGCAAAATAGTGCGAGTTTCATTCAGTTCAGTCTCATTGTTTATGTTCAGTGCCGCCAATATGGCCAGATGACGCGTCGTGAAAACACTCTATAGCAAATTAAATGGCAAATAAGTTTCTCTGTCATCTCATTTTGTGTGCCAAGTATATTTATTTGTATAAATAAATTGTAAAATATTAGCAAGATTTTCAAAAACTAAAGTGATTACATTTATTTATTTGTTAGAATATGTATAACTATGTATAGTTTGACTAATTTCAAAAGCTGAATAATCAAATAAGTCATTGAAATAATTGATTCCAATAATCGTTAATTAATCGATTGTTGCAGCCCTAAATGGTAGTAAAACCCTGATCTGAAGCACATATTTAGTGGTTATTATGAATGTCTGGTTTAATGGTATTTTGAAAAAGGCATGCAGGTGGTTGGGGGTTAAGTGTTAAATTTTTTGCTCATGTGCCGCCTCAGATCCAATTAGGCTGAGCGACGGGGGTGCTTGGATCACACGCGTCTCCCAGGGGATTTGCGGAGCGAAACGTTGCTTTAACAGCCCTCTTAAACTGCTTTCATTATATTCTGAATGGAGAACTGAGTGATCTAGAAGTAGGTCTGTATGTTTACCTTTAGTCTTTTTAGACACCCTCTCTGCTCCTTCAAGTGCCATTGATCATTTCTGGGTGTTTGTGATGGTTTTCTTGTCGTAAAATGTTAAATGAATCTTTGGTGTGGTTTTAAATTCAATTGATTTCAACTCCTGGACAATCCTACGAGATCTTCCTGTGTTCTTTTGTCGGTTTTGCATCCCTTTCAATCGGTTTAAGATCACTATCCAGCAGGATATGTTTTGTGATTTCACAGATTGCTTGGCCAGTGAGAGTTAGTGTGTGTGTGTGTGTGTGTGTGTGTGTGTGTGTGTGTGTGTGTGTGTGTGTGTGTGTGTGTGTGTGTGTGTGTGTGTGTGTGTGTGTGTGTGTGTGTGTGTGTGTGTGTGTGTGTGTGTGTGTGTGTGTGTGTGTGTGTGTGTGTGTGTGTGTGTGTGTGTGTGTGTGTGTGTGTGTGTGTTAGTAGTAATGGCTGTACCATCTGGCAAACAGGGAATCGGAGCAGATCCTAAAGAAAGGAGGAATGAAGCGGGTGCTTTTGCTGGGCGCAGGCTATGTGTCTGGGCCAGTTGTCGAGTATCTCACCAGGGACGCTGGCATTCAGGTCACAGTGGGTATGTTCCCGTTGCAAAATCCGTCTGGAATGCAGTTTTACTGCTGTGTAGAAATGAAAAGCAAATCTTGTGTGATCTTTGCATTGCAGCATCGAATCTGTTGAATCAGGCTGAGGACATGGCAGCCAAGTACCCCAACACCATCGCCGTGATGCTGGACATCACCAGCCAGGAAGGCCACCTCGAATATCTGATCAAAGACCACGACATCGTCATCAGGCATAATCATAAACTTCATTCACTTTGTTCTTTGACATCAGCAATTCTGCTTTAACATACACTTTTAAAGCTAGTTTATTTCATTTCTTTTGTTGTTTTTGGTATCCAGCATGCTGCCGTATGCATTTCATCCACAAATAGCGAAGCACTGCATTAAAATGAAGGTGAACATGGTGACCGCCAGTTACTTGGCTCCAGGCATGAAGGAGCTTCAGAAGAGGTAGGGAACTTACTGTTTCTTAGAAAACGATTTAATTTTAAAGCGATAGTTCATCCAGAAGTGAAAATTCTGTCATTTTGTCAAGAATTTTTTTTTTTGTCATTTTATTTTGTTGTGTTTTGTTTAGTTTGATTTGATTTGGTTTATGTTTTTGCTTTTATGTTGTTTTGTTGTGTATTTTGTTTTGCTTCTTTCGTTTGGTTGGTTGTATTTTTGCTTTTGTTTTGGCCCACTTGAAATTTGTTTTATTTGTGTTTTTTGTTTTGCTTTGGTTTAATTTGGTTTGTTGTATTTTTGCTTTTTGTTTTGCTTTTGCCTTGCTTTCATTTGGTTTATTGTTTTTTTGCTTTTGTTTTGTTTTTATAGTTTTTTTGCTTTGCTTTTTAGTTTTTTGTTTTGCTTTTGCATTGAGTTGGCTTGGTTTGTTGTATTTTTTTGTTTAGTTTTGTATTGTAATATGGAAATTACAAGCAAACAAAAAAATTAAAGTAAATAGATAGGACAAAACATAAACATCACATCATTGACACAACTGTTGCAAACAAATTGAGAGTGTGAGTTGAACTTGAGAACCAGATTTATGAGTGACTCACTGGTTTTGTTAACTGTATGAACTGATTCATTGAAAAGTTCTGCCTCAAAAATATTTTATTTTGTACACTTTGGAGAACTGTCACTTAAGTTCAAATCAGTCACTGAAAGTATCTTGTCGAATCTGCCTCTGGTTGACGTCATTAATATATGCGTGTGGCTTCACCATGATTGGCTGTTGTTTCCCAAGTGTCGAGGATGCTGGCATCACCATCGTCAATGAGATGGGTCTGGACCCTGGCATTGATCACATGTTGGCCATGGAGTGCATCGACCAGGCCAAGGCAGACGGTTGCACTGTAGGTATTGCATGCATGCACTCGTGTTTGTTTACCAGTTGGATGTGTTGATGGGTGTTTGCGATAGAGTGGCATACTGTCGCACCATTGGTGCACTCATCACCACGTCTGGAAGACATATTGACAGACCTCAACAAACGTTCACAGCGTCTTGAATGTTCATTTTTACTTAGTTAGCCATCAGGTCTTTGTGAACGTTTGGTCAAATCAAATGGTGCTATTGTAGTTAATTCAGGTTCAATCATTGTTTCTTGACAGGTGGAATCGTACAGCTCTTTTTGTGGTGGTGTTCCTGCCCCAGAGTACTCAGACAACCCACTGCGATATAAGTTCAGCTGGAGTCCGTACGGCGTCCTGCTCAACACCATCAGTCCAGCTATCTATCTGAAAGACAATCAGGTGAGACAAGCTTACTTCAAAAATCCTCTACAGTTCTGTAGTGTCCAACAATCAACCACTTGAATGACTTATAAATCATTCTGTGTCAAATCAAGCAAATTTTTCATTTTGCTAATATTTTTTCTGAGGAAAGATCGACATGTATAGTGCTGAAAGCCAAAATATTAAATTTCATGGATAAATATTTACTGAGTAATCCACCATTTTGTAGAGGGTGGTCAAAATGGCAATTTTCACCTGAGATTCGGAGTCAAGTTACAGGGGGGTAAAAACAACTTCAGAAAGATGGTATTTCTATTAGTAAAATCTGTTGACTTTAGCAATCTTTGTTGCATTATGTGCCAATGGTGACCATTCAAAAATAGGGAAACAGCACTTTTTAAGTTTTTCTCCAAAGTTTGCATGCCTGTAACTCAAGAAGTATTAAATATATCTTAATGCCCTTTTAGACATTGGGAATTAACAAACTTTCATTTTGCCATCTTTATTTTTTATGCCCTATGAGATTCGGTTCCAGAGATATTGGAATTTCAATATGGCTCCAGGAATAAATTGTTAAAATTTAAACATTTTCAGTGGTCGAAAACCAAATGTGGGTCAGTTTGAAAAATTATGATACTACTTTTCTTTTAAAGGAACACTCCACTTTTTTCGAAATAGGCTCATTCTCCAACTCCCCCCAAGTTAATAAGTTGGGTTTTACCGTTTTGAAATCCATTCAGCCGTTCTCCTGTTCTTGCGATATCACTTTTAGCATAGCATTGCATAGATCATTGAATTCTATTAGACCAATAGCATCGCATTCAAAAATGACAGAGTTTCCATATTTGTTGTATTTAAAACTTGACTCTTCTGTAGTTATATCGTGTACTAAGACCAGTGGAAATGCAAAGCTTCAATTTTTTTGCTTCAGCCTTATTACGGCAGCAAACTTCCTTGACTATTACGCCTATTTCCAAAAAAAGTGGAGTGTTCCTTTAAAGAGAAACATCTAAAGAACAAATAATATTAAAACTAGAGATGTATCTTTTTTTTTTTTTTCCATCAAGACAACTGCATTGAACACACCTGTCTGAGTGCTATAAATATTCTTTTTCTAAAGTTTGCGTGCCTATAACTCAAGAAGTATTAAAGAAACCACAATATGGTTTAAGATTCCATTTTTTTATAAACTTTTCTTTTAAAATCTTCATTTTCAAGGCCCTACATTATTCAGTCCCAGAGATATGAGGATCTCAATGAGGCTCCATGTCCAGATTGTTGAATATTAACCATTCTCAGTGGTCGAAAACCAAAACTCTGAATCTAAGGTGGTTGGTTTGACACAGAATAACTCTTATAATAGTACAATGCCTTTACAAACAATATGGTTTATCTGTTTCTCAGGTGGTCAGCATTCCTCCTGGTGGGGCTCTCATGGATGTCGCAAAACCCTGTGACTTCCTGCCCGGTTTCTCCCTGGAAAGCTTCCCCAACCGGGACAGCACCAAATATGCACAGCCGTACGGGATTGAGTCTGCACACACGCTCATCAGAGGAACTCTGCGCTTCAGGGTATTCATGCTAATGAGATGTAAAGATGAGTGTAAGCTCAGTGTTGCTCCACTTCTTGTGCCTCATCATATACTGTATGTGTCTGCAGGGCTTCGCCTCTGCAATGAGTGGTTTTGTCAAACTGGGACTCATCAACACTGAGCCATGTCCACAGCTAGGACACACAGCTTCTCCTGTCTCATGGGTATGGGTTTATGAATGTTCTTTCCAAATTACTCATGAAATGTCTTTTCTTTAATGAAAATATATACCATTAATATAAAATAATATAAATATCATTGTGTCTCGTTCACAGAAAGAGCTTCTCTGTGAACAGATTGGTTTGTCCACATGTGTGAGCAACAGTGTCTTTGAGGACGCTGTTTATGAGCGAATTGGACGGGATGACTGCAGAATGCAGGGTCTCAGATGGTGGGTTGAGGAATTCACTAACAATATTTTGTAGACTTCCATCACAGTACCTGCTGACATACAGTTTGGGTAGTAACTGATTAAATGTAATCGGATTCCAAAATGTTTCACTTATAATTGGATTACATTTAGGGCTGTCACGGTTCCTCAATTCAATTCAAGTATTCCATTATAAAAAGGTGAAAGTTGCAAGTGGTGCATTCTGTGGACAAGAATCACTGAAACGCATTATTACACCATTTTCTAAGTCTGATGATATGTGACCCTGGACCACAAAACCAGTCTTAAGTCGCTGGGGTATATTTGTAGCAATAGCCAAAAATACATGGTATGGGTCAAAATTATTGATTTTTCTTTTATGCCAAAAATCATTAGGAAATTAAGTAAAGATCATGTTCCATGAAGATTTTTTGTAAAATTCCTACTATAAATATATCAAAAATGTAATTAGTAATATGCATTGTTAAGAACTTAATTTGGACAACTTTAAAGGTGATTTTCTCAGTATTTAGATTTTTTTGCACCCTCAGATTCCAGATTTTCAAATAGATGTATCTCAGCCAAATATTGTCTTATCCTAACAAACCATATATCAATAGAAAGCTTATTTATTGAGCTTTCATGCAATGTATACATCTCAGTTTTGTAAAATTTAACCTTATGACTGGTTTTGTGGTCCAGGGTCACATATATTAAACCCATTTAAAAATCATAAGCTTAATGCTATTGTGAATTCACAAAAGCTACAGTTCAATAAAATAAATATATGCGATGTGGGTTTATTTTATCTGCTTTAAGTATTTATATGCATGTAGATTATATGCGTTTTAGACCGTCTTCGTTCACAGTAAATGCTGCTCCACACAAATATTTCTCATTTACATGTGTGGAGCGTCTCAAACTCAGTCTCTGCATATTGCTGTGAGTTTGGGTTTATTATAACGGTCATCTGGAAATGCAACATGCGCCATCTCGTCAGATTTGTAAGGTAAAATCTTTTACAAACCTACGCCAACACAGAAGAAAACATCAGTATCTTTCTCAATATGCAAACTGTTCATCACGATGTAAATAAAATGACTTACATCGAAATGTAAGCTTTTATTTTTTTAAGGCTATTGTTTGCTTAGGTCTATCTTTATTTATGAATAATCGACCGATTGCTTGAATATCATATGCATATGTATTTAAAGTAATTTTAAAGGCAGTTGTTTGCTGAGATCTGTTTTTATTACCTTTAAAAAAAAGTAATTATATAATTATTCGATTACTCGAATAATTGTCAAAATAATCGACCGTTTACTCAAATATCATATGCATATGTATATAAAGTCATTGTAAAGGCTATTGTTTGCTTATGTCTATTTTTATGAACTCCAAAAAATTTATTTGAATTATTCGATTACTCAAATAATTGCCGGAATAATTGACCGATTACCAAAATAATCAATAGTGACAGCCCTAATGCAATTACATTTTAAAATGTTCATAAGCAGATTACAGTAACTGAATTACATGATTAATTATGTATTGTGTGCTTGGATCTTTTTTATTAATCAAAAAAATTTATTATAATTATTACTTAAACAATCAACCGTTTACTCGATTATCTTATTATATACGTAATGTATTTTAAGCACATCTCAGTTGTTGTGAGATATGAGATGAATAATTACACGGGTTACTAAACACTGCCAATGTATAACTGGCATAAATATTTACCAACCTAGAAGACTTTGAGCATGTCATTGCTGTTTAATGTTTGTTTATGTGATGCAGGGATTTCTCAACTTTTTTGCCAGTAAGGCTAGTAATTTGTAATTAGTAACAGACTTCAACTTGTAAGTAATCTGCCAGCACTGCTGATATTTGAGGGGAGCTTTTTTTAACATTTTTAAAATTATTAATGTTTTTCATTAAAGGCATATTTGTAAATATAAATATTAAATAAGATCATACAGTATAACTTACTGTTGACTCCCATCAGGCTCGGGATGCTCAGTGAAGAACCGGTTCCTCATGCTGACACCAACTTAGCAGCACTTGCTAAGCATCTGGAGGCTAAACTGTCTTTCGGTAAAGAGCTAGTTTCTCTTTGTTTTTCAAATTCTGTCTTATGTGAAGATTCAGAATGTGTTTATAAAGCTCATCCAGTCAATTTGCACGTAAATGATTGCTGTTTTTGGATTGTTCTGTCTGGTGCAGCTAAAGGCGAGCGTGATATGGTCCTTATGAGAAACAGTGTCGGAATCAGACACCCAACAGGCGAGCTGGAGACCAAACACATCAGTCTGGTGGTCTACGGGGATCCCAGTGGATACTCAGCGATGGCTAAAACCGTGGGCTACCCAGCAGCCATTGCAGCCCATATGGTGCTTAACGGTCAGTGCAACTCAACTTGAATATGTTCATTTAACAGCAAGTGTTGTAAAAATGTATTTTCATTTTGAATCTGATAAGTGATATTGCTCAGTATTATATATCTGTCTACATTTTGTGAGACTAATTTTTAAAAAAAGATCCAGATCGCTGTCAATTGGAGTTATTTCTTTTTTTTTTTTTTTTTTTTTACATTTGTATCATTTTATTTTCCAATTTATTATTAGTTCATCCAAAAATGAAAGTTCTGTCATTACTCACCCACATGTCGTTCCAAACACAAAAGACCTTTGTTCATCTTCGAAACACAAATTAAGACTGTTTTGATTAAATCCAAGATCTCTCTGACCCTGCATAGACAGCAGCACAACTGACGTGTTCAAGGCCTAGAAAGGTAGTAAGGACATCAATAAAATAGTCCTATATATATATATATATAAACTGTAATTTTATGAAGCTACAAAAATACTTTTTGTGCACAAATTAATGATAGAATTTTCATTTTGGGGTGAACTATCTCTTTAAATATACCTGTTTTACTTACTGGACCAATAACATTAATACATATTTTATGTATCCCTAGTTTCATTCTACTGTAATTACATCGGTAGTTCTAAATCTGTTCTTAATTTTGCATTATTATTAAAATACACAGTTGAAGTCAAAATCTGCAAAATGTTCACTGACCAAAACAAGAGGAATCATACAAAAAGCATGTTATTTTTTATTTAGTACTGACCTGAATAATATATTTCACAAAAAAGACGTTTACATACAGTCCACAAGAGAAAATAATAGTTAAATTGATAAATCAACCTGTTAAAAAATATGTGTTGTTAGCTTAATGATCCACCGCGGTTTGTCAGAAATATCCTTCAGGTCCACCAAATTCTTTGGTTTTTCAGAATTTTTGTGCGTTTGAACAAGTACTATGATTCTGAGAGCGATCTTTTCAAACAAAGGACAATTGAGGGACTCATATGCAACTATTATAAAATGTTCAAACGCTCACTAATGCTGCAGAAAGAAAACGCAATGTATTAAAAGTTTTTGATTTTAAAGATCAGGGTAAATTTAACTTCTTTAGTCTTCTAGGAAATGTCTAGGATTGTAAGTTTCACCTGTAGCTTCTGAAAAGCAATACTAAATGAAAAAAATATGATATTTAGGCAAAATATGAAAAATGTACACACCCGCAATTCTGTTCAAAAGTTTTCACCTCCTGGCTCTAAATGCATTGTTTTTCCTTCTGAAGCATCAGTGAGCGTTTGAACCTTCTGTAATAGTTGCGTATGAGTACCTCAGTTGTCCTCAGTGTGAAAAGATGGATCTCAAAATCATACAGTCATTGATGGAAAGGGTTCAAATACACAAAAATGCTGAAAAACCAAAGAATTTGTGGGACCTGAAGGATTTTTGTAAAGAACAGCAGGCAGTTGAACTGTTCAGGACAAACAAGGGACAAAAATAACTGCTGTGGATCATTCATTTGACAACACAGTATTAAGAATCAGTGGGTCATCAAACGGGGTAATTTTTATAAATTCAGGTGTTATTTTCTCTTGTGGACTATATGGAAACATCTTTTATGTGAAATATCTTATTCAGGTCAGTACTTATTAAAAAAAAAATACCATGCATTGTGTATGATCACTCTTATTTTGGTCAAATAATTAACATTTTGCAGATTTTTCAAGGTGTATGTAAACTTTTGACATGAACTGTATATTTCTAGGATGTAATTTCCATTAATTCCACACAATGACCAGACTTTGTTCTTATAAAGTCACTTAGACTTGATGTGAATGTGTGACATCCCACCACAGGTGAACTGACGACTAAAGGACTGGTGGTGCCGATGACGAAGAACATCTACGGTCCGGTGCTGAGGAGACTGCAGGAGGAGGGTCTCCAGTGCATCACCAAGAGCACCATATCGGAGTAACTACAACTTGAGATTTTAAAACTCAATCACTTCTGTGCCACACATCTTTAACTAAACCAGTAACAGTCAATTGTTTATAAATGACCCATTACCACACATACTCCACAATGAACGGTTGCAGATCTTTAACTTGTCAAGCAGTCGAGTTCTGAGTGATCCAACGGTTAGTGCTTTTGTTTCCAATCTTGAATCTAAAGGTAGATTTAGGCAGTCTGTAGACATTTGTATTAGTTGACAATTTGTGCTCATATTTAGCAATGTTGTCAAAAATTGGGAGTGTAAATAAGCTCCTACATAGCACTTTGACACAGAACAATCCCATTTCCGCTTTCTGGCTTTGAAAATGAACTTTATACACTGAATGTGTTTTTCTTACCCTTGTACTCAAAGGGTTTAAACATAAAGGTCTGCCTTGAGTTCAATGCAAAACAAGCATATTTATGCAAAACATGATGTCATGTTGAGTACTACTGATGAAATTAGCCGTTTTCTGTAAGGCTTTACCATCATGTCAAATTAATATTTCTTTGAAACTTGGCACTGTAGTGAATACTTTTTAATTTTTGTTCACGTTATAAACGTTCATTGGGTGCATTAATGTGGCATTAGAATCATTTCTAGACCATTTTAATCCTAGCATGTCCAAAGAGTTCTTTTAAAACTAGCTTTTGTCCAATAAAACATTTGCATTTTCTTTCATTGTTTTGTGTTTCTTGTTTTTCTTCAAATAAATTTCTAAAATTATACTGTCATTTTCAGTAGACTGAAATTGGAGGAAACTACCCTTTACCCCCCTATTTTATATATATATTTACATATATACATACTGTATATACAAAAATATAAATATACATATTTTAGACATTTATTCTATATACTGTATATAAATACAGTATATACACATAAAATAACTCGTTAATTAATAATGATATGCATAAGTTATTTTTTTGTCTGTACATTTTTTTAAATTTATGTACCTAATATATGATACATAATACGTTGTAATAAAAAAGTAATATTTAATAATGTCATATTTTTATATATTATATAATTTACATAAAAATGATATAATATGCTATTTATTATAATACATAATTATTTAATATTTATTCTTTAAGTACAATTTACATAAGTAATCTTTTTTGTATAAATAATTAATTAGGAACAATTTAGTATTATATATTAGGTACATAAATTAAAAAAAAATGTACAGCCAAAAAAATAAGTTATGCATATCATTAATTATTTAATGTGTGTATATACTATGTATGTGTATGTGTGTGTGTGTGTGTGTGTGTGTGTGTGTGTGTGTGTGTGTATATATATATATATATATATACACACACACACACACACACACACACACACACACACATATACAGGTATAACTTAATTTTAATAATTTACATTATTAATAAAAATTATAGACTGAGTAATATTTAATATACATAACTATTTTATATTTATTTTCTGTCTTAAAACATTTTTAATTTACATAAGTAATCTTTTTTGTATAAATAATTAACAATTAGTAATGAGTAATACGTTTTGTATCTTGTTTTCATTAACCCCTGTACATAGTATATAATACATGTTTTTATATAGTTTACATAATAAAATCATGTTATGCATCATATTTATTATACATAATTATTTAATATTCTCTCTCTCAATACATTTTTAATTTATATAAGTTAACTTTTTTGTATGAATAATTATTAATAAGCTTTGTATCACTTTGTATTTTTATATCATGTACTTAATATAAAATAATGCATAATGTAAGATACATTTTTATTATTATATCTTTGCATAATAACAGTGATATAATATGTAATATTTATAATAATACATAATTCAATATTTATTCTCTGTGTCTCTTAACACAATTTTTAATTTATATAGGTAACCCTTATGTATCAATGATTAATAATTAGTAATAATTTGTGTATAATTTTTATTATATAATGTACTTAATACAAATTACTTTATTTTATTAAGTAATTTTTGTATTAATAATTAATAATTAGATAAGTTTTGTATATTATTATATCATGTACTTATTATAAAATACAACATATAAAATGTTTATTATTATATAATTTACAATAATAAAAATTATATGATACGTAATATTAATTGTAATACATAATTTAATATTTATTGTCTCTTTTAAAAAATTTAATTTCAATAAATAATTTTTGTATTAAGTAAGTTTTGTATATTTTATTATTATATAATGTAATTAATATAAAATAATACATCAAATATATTTGTATTATTTTATAATTTACATATTAAAAATTATGTGATATTTATTATAAAACAAAAATATTTTATATTTATGCTTTTTAATACATTCTTAATTTACATAAGTAACCATCAATTAATAATTAGTAATAAGTTTTGTATTGTTTATTATTGTCATTTACATAATATAAAAATATAACAAATACAATTCAATATTATATAATTTACATAAATTATAAAATGCCTAATATTCATTATATGTAATAATTTAATATTTTTTTTGTTTTAATGCATTTAATTTACACAAGTATTCTTTTTTAATTCATTAATTAGTAACAATAAATTATGCGTTTGTAAACGTATAAATAATCATTTTTATTATGTACATTATATAATTAAAAAAAATATATGTATTATATATTCTATACATAATATAATACAATAATTTACAAATGTATTACTTGTTACTAATTATACAAAAAAGTAAATGTAAATTGTATTTTAGAATGAATTAAAAATTACTTATTATAATAAATATTACGTATTATATAATTATTATGTAAATTATATCAGATATGAAATACCACATATATTACATATATTATGTTCATGATATAATAAAACATTTATACAAAAAATGTATTAATAAAAAGACATTTTAAATTATGCCTTATAATAAATATTACATATATTATTTAAATGTAAATTATATAATAAAATAAATATTATATTTTATGTACATGCTATAATAAAAAATACAAAACATATTACTTATTACTAATTCTTATATGTATGTATATATAAATATGTATTATCATATATTAATAAAAACAATGCATAATCTTTATTATAATACGTAATTGTTTAATATTCATTCTCCTTTTAATACATTTCCAGTTTACATAAGTAATCTCTTTTGTATAAATAATTAAGAATTGTAATAAGTATTTTTTTTATTATATCATGTATAATATATAATATGTATTTTCTTTATTATATCATTTACATATGGATATAATATGTAATATTATGTAATTAACATTTATTCTTTTTTTAATACATTTTTGATTTGTAATATTTTATGTATAAATAATAATTATACATGTACATAATATATAATACATTTTATATATATTTTTATATATTATATAATTTACATAATAAAAGTTATATAATATGTAATATTATATAATTATTTAATATTCTCTTTTTTTACATTTTAAAAAAGTATTTTTGTAATTTTACATTATATAAATTAATGCTTTGATCAAAAATGACAGTAATGACATTAAATATTTCCGTTTCAAATTAATACTTTTTTAATACACTTTTTTTTTTTATTCATCAAAGAGCATCTGGAAAGAGACTAGCAGTTTTTTATCCAAACTTTTATGTTTCTTTCATTGTTTTAAATTCCTTGTTTCCTTCAGATAATCATCTGATATATTGTTTGTCATTAGACAAAAATGAAAGAAAATGACCCCCCTCCTTCGCCCTTGTTGACTGCCCGGTGGCCGTCTGCATTGTTGCTGGTGTGCGGTCACTATAAAGTAGGCCACCAAGCACAGGATAATTGGGTCTGTAATTATTAGAAGTTAAAAATGCAAATGAAGGCAGCAGTAGCCCCTCAAGACCGTGTCTGGCCATTTGACCCATATTTGTGTGTAAATGACCTTTCGGATTAGAATTGAGGCATAATTACATGCAGTTCTTCAAAGGGATTATTTGATAACTCGTGTAGCTGTCATCTTCGTCACCAAACCCTTAAGCCGTGGACTTATAATAATCGGTTCCTGAAGATGCAGTGGCTTAAGGAGTGACCCGATCGCTGCCAGAAGCACAGTCTCCGTGGCTTAAGATGAGATCAATTTGAAGAGGGCCGAAGCAGAAGTTAATTGAAAAACAACCCTATTTGGTAAACGTCTTGAAGGAAACCTGTCTTTGTTCTCCTTTGCTGACCTCCTGGGCCAGATGGAGAACTGAAGGACTGTTGTTCTGACCTTCTTGGTGGTTTGTCGGTCGGGATGTCGAGCTACAACAAGAAGAGCAAGTTGAGAATGAACAGCTGACACGAGTCAAGCGGCTGCTGTCTGGAGACTGGAATCAACACGAGTCTGTCCCGAGGGCACAATATTAGACAATATCAAGAGTATTATGGAGACTTTAAAGATCTTGCTCGAGGCTGGGAGCAAAAAATGCTCAATGCTGTATGAAAGCACTTCATACAATAGTAATGTTCTGGGTTCGATACAAAATTGAGTCATCCCTTGATTTCTTTTTTTTTTTTTTTTTAATTTAGTGAGGAACTTAAAATGAAAGTGAATAGAGCATATTTGTAGAGATTTCAAATGCAGAAATGTGTAGTTTATGATTTTATTTTGATAACACCTTTACATTAATTTTTAATTTGCATAAGTAATTTTTTTGTATCAATATACTTTTTTGTTATTATATAATGTATGTAACTTATTATGAAATATATTTTTATTATAGAATTTACGGTCCCACTTTACATTAGGTGGCCTTAACTACTTTGTACTTAAATTTAAATTAATCATTTGGTACAATGTACTTATTGTGTACGTACATGTTTTTACACAGTACTTATTTAAAAAAAAAAAAACTGTGTAATTACATTTGTAATTAATTTCTGTAATTACCACTGTTGACCCATCCCTTACACTCTAACCCACCCTTAAACCTACCCATACCACCAAATCTGTCCCTAACCTTACCCATATCCCACCTTAATAGAAGCAAAAGTGTTTTGCAATGCAATATGACCACATTAAGTGCATTGTACTTATATTTTGATGTAAGTACATAATAGTTAAAGCCACCTAATATAAAGTGTGACCGTATTTACATCATAAAAATGATAATACATCAATATTTAATATTCTTTTTAAGTTTTAATGTACATAAGTAGTCTTTTTTTGTAACAATAATTAATATCAAGTACTGTTTTGTATCTTTTTATTATATCATGTTCATAATATATAATATAATTTTTATTATATTTACATAATAAAATGTAAAATGTAATATACTTTTTCTTTACATAAGAAATATTTTTTGTATTAAGTACTAAATTTTGTATCTTTATTATATCGTACTTAATATATAATAATACATAATATGAAATACATTTTCTATATAAATTGCATAATAAGAATGATATAATACGTAATCAATTTTTTGTAGTACTGCATTTTGTATCATTTTCTATTATATCATGTACATAAAATATATAATAAATGTATTACGTATTATAATATTTTAAAGTAATTTTTTTGTATCGATAGTAATACAATTTGTATTTTATAATTTACATAAAATTATTTATAGTATGTAATTTAATATTTATTCTCTCTTTTTAATACATTTTTAATTTACATAAGTAATCTAACGGGTAATAAGTCATGTTTTATATTTTTTCTCATGTACAGAATATATATATATATATATTACATAATTATATTTACATGTATAATATATTTATTATTAAATTTTTCTAATACATTTTTAGTTTACATAAGTCATCTTTTTTGTATCCGTAATTAATAAGTATTGTAGTGTATAATTTACATAATAAAAACGATATTTATTTGTAATATTTGTTATATATTATTGTAATATTTAATATTTATTATTTAATTTACATAAGTAATGTTTTTGTATCAATAATTAATAATTAGTAATACGTTTTGTATCATTTTAATTATATCATGTGCATAATATATTTTTATTATAGTTTCTATTTTAAAAAATTAATGTGTAATATTAATATTTATTCTCTCTTTTTAATAAATTTACTTAAGTAATCTTTTTTGTATCAATAATTAGTAATATGTTATGTACTAAATATTTTACATAAATTACATGTAATATTTATTAAATCATGTACATAATATAATACATATCATAGAATGCATTTTTATGCTTATATAATTATACATTTATAATAAATATGTATTATAAAATTATGTATTTTTTTGTATATATTATCTTTTAATACATTTTTAATTAAGTAATATTTTTGTATTAATAGGTACTACGTTATGTACATATATAATACGTAATATTTATTTTGTATTAAATTATGTATGTAATGCACATAAAATACATTTTATGATAATTTTATAATTTACTACATATAATAATGTAATTCATATTTATTAGTATATAATATACTTTTAATTTGCATAAGTATTTTTGTCTTAAAGAAATTAGATTATATAAATAGATTATATAAATAAAATGTAGATTATATAAACAAAATAATATATATATATCATATGTTTATATAAGTTGCATAATTTTGCATGATATGCGATGCAGTATTTTTTTTATAATGCATAATTGTTTAATTTGTATTTAGTCCGATTTTTGTAACATTTATTTATAACGAAATATAATTGTTTAAATTAAACATTAGTTGAGGGTTAAGGCTCAGATTTTTTTCAGAGAAATTCTTTTATTCAGCATGGATGCATTAAATTTATTACTGTCAAAAAATTACAGTAAAGACATTTAAATATAAAATAAATTCTGTTTTTTTTTATCGATCAAATAATCTTGTAAAAATGTATCAAAGGTTTCACAAAAATATTAAATACAAGGGTCAGTGTTTTTTTAACAATAAAAGGAATATTGAATATTGTTTTTGTCTACATTATTATAGCTGTGAGTATGTTTTGTAATGCTTGCATTTTTGTTTAAAGAAGGATTTTTATGTGGATTTTATTTTATTTTTTTGCAGTATGTTAACATTATTAAACAAACTATTCCTTTATAATTCTATGTAAAATCCAGTATATTTCTACGCATGTGAAATACCCCGGTGTAAACAGAGCAGTCTCCTTGCGTGCTTTCTTGTTTGGTTTAATCCTACGAACAGACAAAAACATCTGGTACAGCTAAACAGAGTCAGTATGCAATGCAATCTTACGTCAGTAAGTGTCATCAGAAATATTAAAACATCAATTCGAAGGTGACTAAATTATTCAAACGCAGCCATGTCTTGTAAAGCACTAGCGCCTCAAATATAAAATTCTAGACATAAATAGAAATTTGGTCCATCGACGTGGTTGCTGTAATATTATTTACACATTAGAATATTATTCATCCATGACTGAGTTTGCCACTTTCTTTGTATATTTGTATGAAAAACAGTGGCTGAAATTCTACTACAAAAAATAGACTAATAAAAAACAGTCTTATTAAAATAAAAAAAAGGTGTTTTCCCTTTAAAACAAGCTTTTAAGCAAATAAATATGACTCTATGAGAAGACATTAGTACGTAAGACATTAGCAGAAGGTGGCGGTTTAGAAGAGAGAAACAATTAATAAAAAGGTGGAGTGTACAAAGGCACACATTTAATGGCGGCGCTGCATCCAGCAGAGCGCTATCAGTTCAGAGATGGACCGGGGAAAAACATGAGCATTCTTTGATAGAAAAAAAACGAGTCCTTTTTTTTTTTTTCTGTGCCGGCTCATCACTATGGTTACACCAAGGATTCCAGACTCTCGGCCGCACTCGAGACGCCTCCTGGGACCGTGCCGTTGTTGTCGGAGGACTGAAGCGCTCGCTCGTCTTCTTGGGTGCTGACCAAACTCAGGATGGCTTTGTAGAGGAACTGATACTGATCCTAGCAGACCAAAAAAAAAATGTTAAAAAACAAGAACATGTTGGTAGTTTGACCACAACATACCACTCAAAATATTCAATTTTCCCTTGTGGATTTGAGTTAATTCCACCTCAGGGCAGGATTATTAATGACTGACTTTTCCTTATTAGAATGACTGCCAACTCCAGATAGATGGGGGAAAAAACAGCACATTTCTTTAAAAATGTATGAATGCCAATAGTCTGCAGACACATGGAAAACACTGACGTTATAAAAAAATAAATACCATCAAATATAAAAGAGCTCTTACGTGCTATAAAACCTTAAAATTTACATATAAAAAAAAATCACAATTTTTAACTTACAAATTCAAATTTTTAAACCCCATAAGATACATATCTAATTTGAATATATGACAATAAATGTTTTTTGAAAAATTATATTTTTTTAATCTATAAAATAACCCAATAATATAAAGATTTATAATTATAATTATTTAAAAAATCTATTGTATATATGCGTGTATATAAAATATTGTAATTATCAAAAACAATCCATTATAAAATAGGTGTTTATTTTTAATTATATATAATTTAATTATTTGAATCATAATTTGTATGTGTATATATATATATATATACGATGTATTTATTCTTAATTATATATTAAATAAATATTTATAATTCATTATATATATGTATATATATATATATATATATAGTGAAAAAATATAAAGATTTCTAATTATAATTTATTAAGTAAAAAATATATTTTTAATCACCTGTTTTTTTTATATATTTTAAGATTTCTAATTATAATTTATAAATTAAACAATCCATAACTATATATATATATATAGAGAGAGTGATTTTATAGACCAAAATTCAAAATGATTATATTATCATAAAGATAATGACATTATTTTTATCTTATTATTATTTTTTTACAGATTTTTTTAAATTATTATTATTTTATTAGTATAATTTTTTATAACTATATATATATATATAAAGCTTGGTATAGTATATGTATAGTATACTATAATACATATTTCAATACCTATACACATATTTTCTGAAATATATGTGACCCTGGACCACAAAACCAGTCTTAAGTCGCTGGGGTATATTTGTAGCAATAGCCAAAAATACATTGCATGGGTCAAAATTTTTGATTTTTCTTTTATGCCAAAAATCATTAAGAAATTAAGTAAAGTTCATGTTCCATGAAGATTTTTTGTAAAATTCCTACTGTAAACATATCAAAATGTAATTTTTGACTTGTAATATGCATTGCTAAGAACCTAATTTGGACAACTTTAAAGGTGATTTTCTCAGTCTTTTTGATTTTTTTGCATCCTCAGATTTCTGATTTCAAATAGATGTATCTCGGCCAAATATTGTCCTATCCTAACAAACCATACATCAATAGAAAGCTTATTTATTGAGCTTTCATATGATGTAAAAATCTCAGTTTTGTCCAATTTAACCTTATGACTGGTTTTGTGGTCCAGGGTCACATATTTATAAATTATAATATAATATATTTTTTTAAATATTAGTAAGCATTAAATATAGTATCTATTCAGGTATGAACTATTTTATATTTAAAGATTTATATAGCGTAAATATAGTTTGTAATGTATTTAGTGTGTTTGAATGGGTTTATACAAAAGGGGGAAAAAACAAGTTATCTTGAATGTAAGCAGGCAGATGAACTCTCACAATGTCAGTGAAGACTCCAGGCCTCATGAGGTTGATCATCTTGGCCACCATGTAGACGTTCACGGCGCTCTCGGCCTCAAGCTGTTGCAGCAGAGTGGACAGCGCACAGAACGTCCCAGCAGTCACACCACCATGCCTGCACACACATTATTAAACAAATCAGTGATAAAGCATGTTCAGTTCTTCACCCTAGCAAACACTGCATTTTTAGCCATCATAGATGTGCTCCCAATTCATTCTGTCTAACATATACCTTGTTTTAACAAGCGCTGCATGTATCTGTAAAGAATAAAGCAGTCCCTGATTGCAAATCCATGAACACTTTTCAGTAGCACAGGTATATTTGTAGCAATAGCCAAAAAGTGGGTCAAAATAATTTTTTATGCCAAAAATGTTCCATGAAGATATTTTGTAAATTTCCTACTGTAAATATATTCACTATAACTAAATTTTTGATTAGTAATATGCATTGCTAAGAACTTCATTTGGACAACTTTAAAGGTGTTTTTCTCAATATTTAGATTTTTTGGGACCTAAGATTCAAGATTTTCAAATATTTGCATCTCGGCCAAGTATTGCCCTATCATAAATGTAAAAAAAACTGACCCTTATGACTCGTTTTGGGGTCCAGGGTCACAAATTATAATATAACTTGAAACATCAATAATTAAACAACTTTACCAGTATTTTATTCAGTGCAAAGTATTGATTTAAAAGAAGCAGGGGTTTTGAATGGGTCCAGAGAGGGGTGTATTGTGGTCTGCAGTTCGAGTAACGTTACTCGATTTTAAAAATCCACGACTGCAATTGGCCCATGTCGAATAACTGGCGCATTCCATGGACAGAATGCAGGGAAAGCATTATTATACCATTTTCAAAGGCTGCATGATAAATTAACCCATTTAAAAATCAGAATAATGCATAATCCTATAGTAAGGTGTAGGTTAACATCTGGGAACGCCATTTCGTCAGATTTGTAAGGTAAATCATTTATAAACCTATGCAAACACAGGAAAATTCACTGGTATCTTTCTCAATATCAAGGTTTGTAATATACAAGGTGTGTAAGGAGCTTGAAGTACTTGAATTTAACTTTTTAATGCCTGGAAAACCCTTGGAAATAACAGCATTCCTAAAGAGGTACTTCAAGTAAAGTACCTAATTATTGAAATGCAATGTATTTATGAAATAAGTGTTACATTTTTTTTAAGCACATATCTTTTCAAAAAATTCACTGAAATAATTGAGAAAAAAGGATGATGTTTTTTTAATGTCGTAAAACTAGCGAGCAAAGCTAGTGGTATTATTGGCAGTGTTATGTATTTCTTCAATATTGAAAAGTATTGATTTAAAAAAAAAAAGTTTTGAACGGCTTCAAAGAGGGTTGTATTGTGATCTGCAAAAAAAAAAGCCATTTGGCTGAAGACTGGGAAAGAAGAACAGATAAATTGAATCAATTGAGTCATTTACGCTGGAACCGCTCAGATTGATTCAAACTCGTGACTTTGATCATTCATTTCATGAAATTTACTAACACAAGCCAGATCAAAATAAAAGAGCTGTTGATTTTCGAATTTCGTCATCGCTTTTAATGATTTATGAGGAGCTTTTTGAAACTGAATCAGTTAAACCATTGGGTCTCAAAATGATTCACTTTTTCGAAGCGCTCCAATCGGATTGCGTATTGTGAATCATTTGATTCAGATCAGGACTTTTATCAGGATTTTTTTTTTTTTTTTTTTTTTAATTTGAATTTGAATTTGAAAGATAAGACATTGTTTGATAAGTGAGATCTTTAAAGGAACACTCCACTTTTTTTGGAAATAGGCTCATTCTCTAACTCCCCCCGAGTTAATAAGTTGAGTTTTACCGTTTTGAAATCCATTCAGCCGTTCTCCTGTTCTGGCGATATCACTTTTAGCATAGCTTAGCATAGATCATTGAATCCTATTAGACTAATAGCATTGTGTTAAAAAATAACCAATGAGTTTCAGTATTTGTCCTATTTAAAACTTGACTCTTAAAACTTAGGCACAGTAATCTCACGCAGCACATGTGCAAATGCTAACCTAGCTGGGAACTAATTGCAGGCGCTGTGTCTATATTACGGCAGCAAACTTCCTTGACTATTACGCCGGAATGGGAGTGTAGTTCCTAATCTTATCGGCCTAGAAAATCGCAGCTTTACATTTTCCGCCAGTACATGATATAACTACAGAAGAGTCAAGTTTTAAATAGGACAAATATCGAAACTCGTTGGACATTTTTGAACGCGAGGCTATTGGTCCAACAGAATTCAATGATCTATGCTAAGCTATGTTAAAAGTGATATCGCCAGAACAGGAGAACGGCTGAATGGATTTCAAAACGGTAAAAATCAACTTATTAACTCGGGGGGAGTTGGAGAATGAGCCTATTTCCAAAAAGTGGAGTATTTAATTGAAGTCCTTGAAAATCAAAAAAGTAGTGCATGAAAAATCCTTGGAAGTCATGGAATTTTTTTTTACAGTATTTGTACGAACCCTGCAATATGCAAAAAAACTGTTCATTGTGATTTCAAAATGAAAGCTCCACATATTCGAAAAATTACAAAAGCTGTAGCATTTTTGAGTAAAGAAATCACCAAATATTAAAGATTAAGTGGACATTTTACTTAAATATTGTTTAGTCAACATTAAACGAGGATCAGATTGCATTCTAAAGTGTAAAAACAATTATCAGGCCATTAGTTCTACATACTTTTTACAGATTTGTTCATTAAAACCATATGATTACTTGGTTTTGATAATTTTCAAGACTAGGGTTTGCTTGGGTCTATTTTTTTTTTTTTTTTACCCCAAAAAATAATTATAATTATCCAATTCATCGATTAATCGTCAGAATAATTTTCAGATTACTCAATTACCAATAAAAACTACTATTTTAACAGCAGTTTATATTAACTAAAAATGTTTATATATCTACTAAAATTCACTAAATACAAACACAAAATTCCCCAGATAATATTTTCCTCAGTTCTTTTGGCTGCAGCATACTGACACTATAAAAGCCAATTATTTAATTTAGCAAACGCTTACTATTATTATCATTTAACAGCTATTATTACAGTTTAACAGCTGGTCCAACATATAGACCAGCATAAAACGGCCTGGAAAATCACGCTGGTTTATTGGGCAGGGGTGTCTGCCGATGTAGACAGCAGACAGTGAGGCAGCTCACTAGCTTCTGGAACAGACATAACGTGTCTTTTCCAAAACGTAGTGTGCATCTCTCTCAGGGCCAAGATGCAACTCACTCATCATGTACTAGCATTGGTCCATCTTTGGAGCCGGACTCTTTTTGGATGATGTTGATCAGCTCAAAGACGCTACTGATGGGACTGTCTGGGTTTGGCCAGCGCGGAGCCCGGTAATGCTTCACTTCTAGAACAAAGTCATCCTGAAAAGAGAAAGAAAAGAGGTTATAATATAATAAACAAATCCGTCATTAAACAAACAGTTCACCCAAAAATGCAAATTCTGTCATTAATTATTCACCCTCATGTCATTCCAAACCCATGTGACATCAGTGGTTCAACCTTAATGTTATGAAAACTGACGCGAAAGAGAAGAAATTGTTAAATAAAGTCGTTATTCAGAATTTTGAGTTTATTTCTCGCAATTCTGACTTTGTTTCTCAGAATTGAGATATAAACTTGCAATTCTGAAAAAAAAGTCACAATTCTGACTATTTCTCCCAACTTTCTCAGAATTGCGACATTTATTTATTTATTTATTTTTTCTAAATTGCAAGTATTTCTCAGAATTGCGAGTTTATTTCTAAGAATTGTGAGTTTGTATCTTGCAATTCTTCATATTTCTTGGAATTGTAACTTTATTTATCAAAATTAGGTTTATTTCTCGCAATTCTGTATTAATCAGAATTTAGTTTATTTCTCACAATTCTGACTTTATTTCTCAGAATTGCATGATATAAACTCGCAATTGACAGTTATAAAGTCAGAGCTGCAAGATATAAACTCACAATTCAGACTTTTTTTATCAGAAATGTGAGATATAAAACAAGCTATAAAGTCCAATTTTGAGGGGGGAAAAGGACTGAAAAGGTTTTTTCAGTTAAAAATTGGTTAGAATCATTAAAAAAGATATATATATATTTGAATTACCTCTCTAATGTACTGTATGTACTTGCTTTGACATTTAAAAAAAAAAGTTATTTGTAATTTTACCATTAGACCATAACTTCTGCTTCAAAAACATCTTTGAAATTATCCTAAATTTATTCAGATAAATTTTCTGCACTATTTGCATGATTTCCAAAATGTTTTTTAATCCTGTATTAAATTGCAAAGCATTTGTATTTATATTTCAATCATAATATACAAACAAACTTTGGCCAATCATTTCCATTTCATTAAATATCATGTGGTGCGACCATCAAAAAACTACCATTTTGGGACTTTTATGTTGAAATCCATTCAACCATAGGACATTGCATCATGTAGCATTTTGCCAAGAACCCATGAAAGCATCAAGCAGGTTTGTAACTACCAGCCGTTAAAAAAAATAGCTTTTTTAACTGCTGGTGTGTAGTTAAAAATCATTTGAATATCATGTGGTATGACCTCAAAAAACAATAAATATTAGGTCATTTCTTGATGTATTTAGTGTTTTTATAAATTTCATAGTGACCTTTTGTTTGTTTTTTTAAGAAACAACAACAAACAACAAATACTGTGGACCAAAATTACAGATTCTGTGTTATATAATCAAACTCCTGGCAAAGGGTCAATTGAACAGCCAAGATTGGGCGAAGTTCAGAAATAACTGGGGCTAAAGAAAGGCCTACAGTTAATGCCACACATATGTCATTTTCACATATGTCCCTTTGAATATATTTTTAATGATATAAGGTCTTAGTGTCATTTGGAGCGATCACTCAGTGTGGTGCAACCAATAATAGCAATAATCTCATTTCTGTGGTTGAAATATGGATCACTGCTACGGTATGCTTAAGTGTTATGCATTATAAGTGCATTATATTTTTAAAACATTTTGATCAGTTTTATACAATTGACAGGAAAAATAAGTCTGTTAAATACATTTCAGAAGGCGACTCTGAAATTATAGAACAAAAACATGAGATCATTATTTATAAAAACTCAAAAGAAATGCAAATGCTTAGTTTCTAAATACTTTCATTACTGAGAACATCTAAAAAAATGTTAAGCATGTTAAGGAAATTCATTAGTTTTAATAAAAATCATGGTCACACCACCTGACATTTTTAAAGCTAAGGCCAATTCATCTAGATGAAAAAAACACTAAAATCAGTTCATTTAAGTGAAGTATTATGAGTTTATGTGTACACAACATTCTTAGCATTTGTACAGTTACAAAAGATATATTTCAAAATTAGTCTGTCAAAAATCCTTGTACGTCAACACTTTAACAGTGTTCTTACTACATTTGCGGGCCTTGAACGTGTCTATGCAGGGTCAGAAAGCTTTTGGATTTCATTAAAAATATCTTAATTTGTGTTCTGAAGATGAACTTTGTAAGAAGTAAGATGGTCTAACAGGCTATCAGTTGATTTTTCATTTTTTGTGTAAACTATCCCTTTAAGTTATAAAATCTACAAAGCATTACTAAAATATGAGTCTGTAATATCAGTTTCTCAAGTGTGTGTGCGTGGCTGTATTTATGATCAATATGCTTCAGCAGCTACAGATGGTCTAATGCTAAGTGTGTGAAAAGCACCAGATGTGTTGTTTAACAGCCTCTGTTCTCGCTTTCGTCAGCAGCCATTTGCTCCTCCTAATATCTTCCACAATCGCACAGCAGGCAACAGCTGCAATCTTCCAAACAGATGCCTGTGTTCGTGTTTTTGAACAATTTTGGAGAAATGACGTAAAGAAATCGCTCATTTACATCTTTCTGAATTGATTATCTCAACTTTTTTCTCTTTGTGCATTATGGGTAAATTCTCTGATCCTCTTTATGTAGCTACTGTTAGCTGTTGAGTCTGATTGGCTGTGCAGCAGATATTGAGTTACCTGTGTGGCCTCTAGGATGTAATCCTGGACTATCAACATGTCTTCATTGGACAGGCACACGTGGCCCTCCCCTCTTAACGATACAGAGAACGTCTCGTAGCTGATTGGCTGATCTCTCAAAGGCCAGAATGTGATCGGCTCGCTGTCTTCTGTCTGGGAATGGAATAAAGAAATGACAGAAGGAGGAAGAGAGAGAGTGAATGAGAGATGAATGAAAGGACAATCTGTTTCATTCAGCACTGGAAGACTGACTATAAAAGCTGTACTGACCGTGCTACTTGTGTCCGGCAGTGAAACAATAACCTGGGTGTTGTGATCCCACACCATCCTCCACAAGTCCTTCACTGTGCTGGGCAAAGGATTCTGGGTAATGATGAACTCTTTGCTCTGCCGATAGCCCTGATGTGAATGCATTAATTAGTCTTAATATGAATCTAGATAAGCTGTTATAGAGAACTAACTATAAAAACGCTGAATGTCTCACCATGACATAAGAGGCGTTGATGTAGTCGGATGTGTCTCCTGCTGATGTGGACAAACACACTCTGGATTTCTCCACTGCAAAACACACAACAGTCAGTAGAGAGAACTGAATATCCGTCCATCCATTCGTCTATCTATCTATCTATCTATCTGTCTGTCTGTCTGTCACCTATCTGACTATCTATCATTCATTCAAGTCCATTCAATCTTCTATCTGTCTGTCTACCCACCTGTTTATCTGTCTATCGAGCTGTTTACCCATCCATCACATCTGTCTATATGTCTATCCGTCAATCATCAGTCTGTTTATACATCCATCCACCTATCGATCTATCTATATATCCATCTATCACATCTGTCTGTTTATCCACTGATCATCAGTCTGTCTATACGTCCGTCCATCCATCCACCCATCGATTTATCCATCTATCATCTAGCTATCCGTACGTCCATTCAATCTTCTGTCTATCATCAGTCTGTCTATCTATCCTTCCACCTGTCTATCCACACATTAATCTGTCTATCTAGCTGTCTGTCTGTCCATCCTTCCATTCATCTATACATCAATCTATCACATCTGTCTATATATCTATCCTTCCATCTATCTATCCATCCATCTATCACATATGTCTATCCATTAATCATAAGTCTGTCTATACTGTCCATCACCTATCTATCCACACATTCATCTGTCTATCTAGCTGTCTATCTATCCATCATCCATCCCATCTATCCATCTATCTATCTATCCATCTATCATTCATCTGTCTATTCAATCTTCTGTCTACCCACCTGTCTATCTGTATATCTAGCCGACTGTCTATCCATCCATCACATCTGTCTATATGTTTATCCATCAATCATAAGTCTGTCTATACTGTCCATCACCTATCTATCCACACATTCATCTGTCTATCTAGCTGTCTATCTATCCATCATCCATCCATCCATCTATCTATCATTCATCTGTCCATTCAATCTTCTATCTGCCTGTCTACCCGCCTGTCTACCCACCTGTCTATCTGTATATCTCTATCTATACGTCCATTCATCCATCCATCCACCCATCCAACTATCTATCTATCTATCTATCTATCTATCTATCTATCTATCTATCTATCTATCTATCTATCTATCTATCTATCTATCTATCTATCTATACATTCATTCAATCATCTGTCTGCCTGTCTACCCATCTGTCTATCTGTCTATCATGTCTATATATTTATACTTCCACATATCTATCCACACATTCATCCGTCTGTCTATCTAGCTGTCTGTCCATCCATCCATCCATCCATCACATCTGTCTATATGTCTATCCATCGATCACCATCTATTTATTTATCTATCTCTGTTCATTTGTTTGTCTATCTATCTATCCATCAATCAATCTATCTATTCTTGCATCCATCTAACATAAAATGATTAATCTATCTGTCCATTCATCTGTCTGTCTCTTATCATCTGTCCATCCATGCATCCATCTGTCTACATACAATAATGAACAGATAATGAAGAATAACAACAAACACACCAGGAATCAGAGAGCAGCTCCTGTTCTTCGTTCTGTTGCAGTCATTCAGGGCACTGCTGTAATCATTCTGTTTGGCATTTGACTGGCACACCAACTGAAATGACAAGGTCGTTGACATGTACTGTATGTCAGGTTACATTATTCAACTACAACTTTGGTGACACAAATATACTTCCTGCTGTACTCTTCAGAAGTCACTTGAGAGCAATTGAGAGCACACTTACTTTAAACTGCTTTTCCAGCCGTGTCTTGCATGAGGGCCCTGGGGTCAGGAGGTTGTTAACATACTGATGAATATGGCTTGATGGCACCTCTGTCTCTTGACTCAAAATGGCCTCAACTATAGCATCATGGGTAAAGATGTATTGCTCCTGTAAGGGTATCAGAACAACTGATGTTGAGAAGGAAACTTGAGTCCAAATTAATAGCAACATTTAAGATTGGATAAACAGTAAGTAATGCATAATTTTTCTTTATAGAGCACTATAAAGTTCTGCACACCAAAATGACACTTTTGATTGCTAATCACTTACCTCTGTTTGAACTAGATAGTTCCGTTGTGTACGAATGTGTTTGAGGAAGCCCATAATGTTGACTGTCCCCTGTGCTTTAATCTGTTTTAACATGCTGTCCAACACTATGTAGGTCCCTGTTCGGCCCACTCCAGCACTACACACACAATCACACGTCAGAAGGGTAAAATATACAATATGATGCTTGATACATTTACAGAAACTCATGTATCCCACCTGCAGTGTACAATCATTGGCCCAATGTGCTCTGTATGAGCTCTAGAGGACTTGTAGACGAACGAAAGCACAGGAAGAATGTACTCAGGTACGCCCATGTCTGGCCACTGTGTGTAGTGGTAATGTATTACTGTCCTCTCATTACTACGACCTTTCTGAGAACCCTAAAAAAAAAAAAAGCAATAGTTAAAGGGTTAGTTCACTAAAAAATGAAAATTCTTACAATTTTCCATGTGATAACATTAAGGTTGAACCACTGCTATGAAGCTACAAGAATGCTTTTTGTGCGCAAAGAAAACAAAAATAACTTTATTCGACAGTTTCTTCTCTTTCGTGTCAGTCTTGACCACTGATGACACATGCACTATTTTAACAATATCCTTACTACCTTTCTTGGCCTTAAAAGTTTCAGTTGTGTTGCTGTCTATGCAGGGTCAAAAAGCTCTTGGATTTCATCAAAAATATCTTAATTTGAAGAAAAAAGAAGATGAATGAAGGTCTTACAGGTTTGAAACGATATAAGGCATGAGACATGACAGTATTTTTTATTTTTGGGTGAATTGTTCCTTTAATACAAACCTGTGATCAGTTTAATAAAGTAAGAGTTTATGTTTGATAAATGATACAATATTAACATTTAATTAACAATTAAAAAGTTAATAATATAACTAATATTAAACTTCTAAACTAATTTGTGTAAATAAATAAAAACAAAAATTACATCTACAATTCTGAAATGCTGAAAGTGAATTTAAGAATCAAAATTATGATGTTCAGTATAAAAAATTAAAAGCCATTTTGAGATTTGCTAAAAATGTGTTTCAATGTTTTAAAATATTAAAAGGTATCTAAATGTAAAAATAGAGAAAAAACATTCACAATTAAATATACAACATTGACCGATACAATTACATACAAATAAATACCAAAAAAAACACTAATATTGGCCTATAACGACTATTATTCCAAAATATTGTGTATTCCTACTTGGTACCTTCTTTATGCTGGTATTTCTGATGGTCAAGGTTCTCTGGGTGTAGTACGCAAGGACTTTAGTGCTCTTTACAGTAATCAAAAAGCATCCATATTCTTCCTGGTTCTCCAGAGGCCAGTACTGGTCACACTTCCTCTGAAAAATGAACAAACGCAGAGTTGAACCCATGTTTGTTATTAAATAGAGAAAAATAGAAAATAGAATATAGAAATTTCATAATTTACTTCTCATCCTCTTCTAAACCTGTACAATTTTGCATTTTCAACAAATATATATATATGGTGTTTCTTCAACTAGGGGCACTTTTAGCCTTGTGAAGTTGAAGAAAAATAAATTGTTCAAAAGTCACATAACTTAGTCTCATAAGTTTACATTAATTTGTCTAGTTTTAAAGTCCCCCTGAAATCAAAATTTAAGTTTTTTGGCTTTTAGTATGAATATATTAGCCTTAAGATTATGTATAAGCTAGTGTGCTTCAAAACAAGACAAAATTTGCGTTTACAAGATATGGCCGTTCAAAATTTACAGTCTCGTCACTTCCGCCAATATGAATCAACGATTTTGATATCATCACCGTGCACTTCAGTTTCTCATCAAACGTTCTGTCCAATCAAATGCTCTCTAGAGTCCGTAGCGTCCCGCCCCCTACACTATAAAAAGACGCTAAATGTACTGCTGAGATCGTCAGTTGTTCACTTCACAGCGTTAGTGTTTTCTGTTTGGTGAATGGCATGTAGTGCGCAATGTAGGCAATGTAGAGAACGATTCAGACAGTTAGCTTTCCATTGGGGAAATGAGGTTTTGTTTCACGTTGTGTCACACGAACCGTGGCAGCGCGCATAGTCTACTCCGGATTTGGCTCCGGTCCAGAGACGCAAAAACACAGAGCAGATCATATGCGCTCATATGTGCGATCGGCATGTATTAATCTACACAGCCTCAGCATGATTATGATCACTATTTTGTTTTAGTAAGAGTTTCATATTGAATCTGTGGGGTAATTTATTAGTCTGTGGCTGTCATAAGTTTACAAATCACCCATCTCAATAAATTAGAATGTTGTGGAAAAGTTCATTTATTGCAGTAATTCAACTCAAGTTGTCAAACTTGTGTATTAAATAAATTCACACAGACTGAAGTATTTTAAGTCTTTGGTTCTTTTAATTGTGATGATTTGGCTCACATTTAACCAAAACCCACCAATTTACTATCTCAACAAACTGGAATACTTCATGAGACCAATAAAAAAAAAAAAAACATTCTTTGTAAATTGTTGGCCTTCTGGAAAGTATGTTCAGAGGTGGGTAGAGTACCCAAAATCTGTACTCAAGTAAAAGTACAAGTACTTATGGAAATATTTACTCAAGTAAGAGTAAAAGTAACAATCGTAATAGTTACTTGAGTAAGAGTAAAAAAGTATCCGATGAAAAAAGTACTCAAGTAGCTAGTTACTAGTTACTTCTTGATATGAAGTGAAGACCCTGAATTTCAAACTGTTTGGAAAGCTTCCGCCCAAATAGAAAAAAAAGTCCTTTTTTTAATATAGAAAATCAGATAGGAGTCTAATCAAAATGTTTTTAATACACAAATATAAACAAATATCAAGGAAGTAATTTTATTTCATTATATTTATTTAATTTAGTGTATCTGCAGAATTTTTAAATATTAATTTAAAGCAATTCATAACCATTTTTAAGATCTGCAAAAGTAAAATAAACAGTAATGGGACTGGACAATGTAAAGTAGAATATTAAGCCATAAAATGGCATGATTTAAAATACAGACAGTTTCACACAAAATCAAAATATGTTACACTATGGCATTTCATCCTTTATAACATTAAAAGGGATAAATTGAGTATATAATTTATTATATTTATTTGAAACATACATATTAATGTACTTGTTTAGATTTTTAGAAGGCACCTTAACTTTTTTACATTTACAACTCTGTGTTTGCTGCATAAAAACATGGGTCGATAATTGCAATCATTTGAACATAAATAGCTGAAAAGAATGATTTGAAATGAAAAATTAATTATCTGTCACGAGGGGGCGCTTTAGGAGCGCTGAAATATTACGGTTTCCATAGTAACAGCTGTATACACAGCAGTATTAACACAGTTTTATCAGAAATGAAATGAAAATTCCAACGACACGTTTCTGAGGACAGTAACGGAGGAACGCCATCAAATGTAGCGAAGTAAAAGTAAATTTTTTTCACTATAAATGTACTTGAGTAAGAGTAAAAGTACCTATATTTAAATATACTCTAAAAGTACTAGTTACCCCAAAAATTTACTCAAGTAAATGTAACGAAGTAAATGTAATTCGTTACTACCCACCTCTGAGTATGTTCATTTACTGTATATGTACTCAATACTTGGTAGGAGCTCCTTTTGACTCAATTACTGACTCAATTCTGCGTGGCATGGAGGTGATCAGTCTGTGGCACTGCTGAGGTGGTATGGAAGCCCAGGTTCTTTTGACAGTGGCCTTCAGCTTATCTGCATTTTTTTATCTCATGTTTCTCATTTTCCTCTTGACAATTCTCCCTTAGATTCTCTATGGGGTTCAGGTCTGGTGAGTTTGCTGGCCAGTCAAGCACACCAACACCATAGTCATTTAAGAAACTTTTGTCTAAAATTTCTTGGTAAACGGGTGCAGTGACTTTGGTTTTCAAAAAACACAGTGAACCAACACCAGCAGATGACATATCAGACTGTGGAAACTTAACACTGGACTTCAAGCAACTTGGGCTATGAGCTTCTCCACCCTTCCTCCAGACTCTGGGACCTTGGTTTCCAAATGAAATAAAAAACTTCCTCTCATCTGAAAAGAGGACTTTGGACCACTGGGCAACAGTCCATTTCCTCTTCTCCTTAGCCCAGGTAAGACGCCTCTGACGTTGTCTGTGGTTCAGGAGTGGCTTAACAAGAGGAATACGACAACTGTAGCCAAATTCCTTGACACGTCTGTGTGTGGTGGCTCTAGATGCCTTGACCCCAGCCTCAGTTCATTTCTTGTGAAGTTCACCCAAATTCTTGAATCAATTTTGCTTGACAAGCCTCTCAAGGCTGTGGTTATCTCGGTTGGTTGTGCATTTTTTACTCGCACTTTTTCGTTCCACTCAACTTTTAACTTTCTGTTAACATGCTTGGATACAGCACTCTGTGAACAGCCAGCTTCTTTGGCAATGAATGTTTGTGGCATACTTTCCTTGTGAAGGGTGTCAATGATTGTCTTCTGGACAACTGTCAGATCAGCAGTCTTCCCCATGATTGTGTAGCCTAGTGAACCAAACTGAGAGACCAATTTGAAGACTCAGGAAACCTTTGCAGGTGTTTTGAGTTGATTAGCTGATTCGCGTGTCCCATATTCTAATGTGTTGAGATAGTGAATTGGTGTTTTTTTTTTTTGTTAAATGTGAGCCAAATCATTTCAATTTAAAGAACCCAAAGACTTAAACTACTTCAGTCTGTGTTCATTTAATTTTGTTAATACACAAGTTTCATAATTTGAGTTGAATTACTGAAATAATTCAACATTCTAATTTATTGAGATGCACCTGTATATTCTAGTCCATGAAGACAGAAATCTGCACTGAAAGGGCTCACCCGTCCTTTCTCCACCAGGTTTGTGATCATAACAATCACTCCCACATTCTGCTCCCACACCATCCGCCAAAAATCCACTGTGCTGGACTTTAAGGGCCCTTGTGCTGCAATGTAGGCTTTCTGTTTGTCAAATCCCTTGTGTGAAACAGAAAGAAGAGACAAATAAAACTACAGGAAGGAGGGAAGAGCAAGTACTCTTAGTTTAAACTTTGAAAGAACATCTCAGGTGACACAATATTACCATAGAGGCCACAAACACTTTCTCACACTCAAAGTGCCACCATGCCTGACCTTTCTATAATCAAATCAATAGCAAATCAGCAGTGCTTTTTAAGTGTTTTCATCACTTGTGCTAGTTAAATGGTTACACTTTGAGGTAGTCATGCCTCACTGATTAAATAATGATAAAATTATCATGATTTGCCTGGCAACGCATCTGAGTTCAAATAAAGACTCTTACATCCACATAGTTGGCATTTATATAGTCCCCTCCGCTTCTCCCATCTTTGTCATTTAGGGGTGCGAGTCGCACTCTGCTGTGGTCATCTATAGGAAGTAATTGAAGATATTGCCATTTTATATCATTCATATAAATGTCCATGTAATGCTTGTATTAATTTGTGGCAATGATTCTCACAGGCTAAAATGTTGACGTATCGGTTCTTGTTCTTATTTTCCGGATGGCTGGAACAGTCCGTCGTTGTTCCCAGGTCCACAGTGCACGTCTGGACTTCCTAAAAATTCACAAACAAGTCTTCATTGCAACAGTCTGCCATAAAGTAAGAACATTATAGACACATTTAAAGACTTTTCACAAGTGCAGACAAGTGAGCATCACAAATTCATGCTGAAGCTATATCAAATTAAAGGGAGATGTGGCTTACCTCAAAATACTCTTTCAATATCTAATGGGGGTAAGAATGCAAAAAGCAATGAAATGACAAACTGTGCAACAGAAATACACAAAACAGCACAAAGCAAAAGCACTGACAGCCTGGGTTGGATTCTGTTCATTTTAAGTGTCTGTAAGTTTCAGTTCTGAATGCTAAATGAATCAACAAAAGCAAGAAATTAACTCACATTGTGAGACATAAATTCACAATTCTGAGATAATACAGTCAAAATTTAAATAAGATAAAGTTGCGCTTTGGAAACATGAAGTCACAATAGTTGCAATTACAAGAACTAGTCACAGCTGTGAGATTTGAAGTCACAATTTTGGTAAATAAAGCTGCAACTGTAAAATAAAGCAATTTTTTTCACAATTCCAAGAAATAAAGTCACAGTTGTGAAAAAAAAAATGTAATTGTGAAATTCAGTCTCAATTAGAAGAAATGAAGTTTGAAAATGCTGTATGATCTGTAAATTTGCAATTATAAGTAATAACTACAACTGTTAAAAAATGCAGCTAAATTACGAGAAATAGTGTCACGCAATTGGATGAAATTAATTTTGAAAAATAAAGCTGTAATTTTAAGATATACTGTAAATTCGCAATTATAAGACATAATTGCAACTGTTAAATAAAGCTGCTAAAGTCATAATTTTATAGATATAGTCACAATTACAAGATATAGAGTTGCGATTATGAGAAATAGTTGCAATTGTGAAAAAAAGTAATTGTGAGATATGCCCGAGTAGCGTTCAAAGATGGCAGCCGAGTGACATGACTTGCCTTAAACAATTGCAACTTGATTTCTCATAAATTAGCGATTTTATTTAACAATCGCTAATTTATGAGAAATCAAGTTGCAATTGTTTAAGGCAAGTCATGTCACTCGGCTGCCATCTTTGAACGCTACTCGGGCAGGCAAGTGCAGCTTTTATCTCTTTGAATGGGGAAACATCAAATTCTCCAAAGCTGTTCACCAAGCTTACAATTAAATTTCATATTTTAAATCTCCAAAGAAATCCAACAAGACCTGCCTCATAAATATGGTTCCTTGTTAAAAAAAACGCTTATTTTTCCGGCTAAATGAGCCAGTGCGCATGCACAGTACTGAGTGCACGTCTCAGAGCCCCGATTGTTTCTATAGCAACCGGGACTTCTAACGGCGCGCTGACTTTACTAATCAACGATTGGCTCTTTCACTAAGAAGGCGGGGCTTCGCGGCTATAATGAACGTTGCATTTTTCCCTATTCAAAACTATACGAGTGACATGTCTTGGGTATTCTATAGTCTTTGGATATAGTCACAATTACAAGATATAAAGTTGCAATTATGATAAATTGTTGCAATTGTAAAAAAACATATAATTGTGAGATACAGTCGCAAAATTCGAGAAATATAGTCACGACTGTTAGATATAGTCACAATTATAAGATATTAAGTAGCAATTATAAGAAATTAATTGTTAAATAAAATCGTAAATTAGATATAGTCACAATTACAAGATATAAAGTTGCAATTATGATAAATAATTGCTATGAGAAACTATCAGAAATAGTTGCAACTGTGAAAAATTTTAATTGTACATTTTTCAAGGTGAATATTACGAATTTCAAAATTCATATCTTATATCTATATATAAGACAGTTGCACCACTTGACAATTACATGAAATGAAGTAAAAAAAAAAATAAAGCTGTAATTCTAAAATATACTGTAAATTCAAAGTTCTACAAAATAATTGTGATTGTTAAATAAATCCACTAAATTACAAGAAAAAAAGTCACAACTGTTAAATATAGCCACAATTATAAGCCACAATTACAAATAATAAATGCAACCATTACTTAAAGCCACAATTGTGAGATATAAAGTTTCAATTATAAAAAATAGTCTCAATTATTAGACATGAAGTCACAATTACGTGACAAAGTTGCATTTGTGAGATATGAAATCACAAGCAATAATTACAATTACTAGGTTTAAAATGACAAAATATTGTTGCAATTATGAAACATAAAATTGTAATTGTGAAATACAACTTCGCAAAGGCAAGAAATACAGTTTCAAAGTTACAACTTTATTTCTATAATATCTTTATCATCTTTTTTTATCTTTATAAATGCAAAGGTGGAAATACACCCAAATATATAATTATCTTTGGAAATTATTTGGGACTTTCAATTCCAATTGAGGTTTTTGTTTAATCCAGTCAATGATCATTGCTATACATTTGTGTTAAAGTAACAGGAAGTCAAAATAATAAACAAATACCACAGAATTTTTGGGTAATGTTTTTCACTGCTGTATGAATGAACATAGCCACAAATATGATGGACAGAATCCAAAAGACATGCTGTCATGGATTGAACAAAACATGCATTTAAACACCACCGTTTCTATTAGTGCGGGTGTTTAACATAACTAGCATTCCCCAAAACACATATCACTAAAATAACACGACACAAAAAGTACCACAGAAACTTCTAAAACATATCCATCACTTTTTCGTAGGTAGTGCTTCTGACAAGAACTAATAATTAGGTTTACTGCCTCGTTTGTGTCCAATTAAAGCTTGCTTGATTTTTGCGTGATCTAATGAAGTGTGTATAATTTACCGTTACGGTGAGAATCTACAATCTGACACTGATTGATGTTAATGAAGCTGTAACTGGGTCTTTTTGTGCACCTGACTGGAACATAAAGCTGAGTGCATTACTGACCTAATTATAACTCAAATTTATTATCAGCAACCTACATTCACACATGAATGGATCGAGAGCGAATATACGTGCCTGAATGAACCAAACAATTCATTTGTAAGACATGCCTTAATGACATGTTGATCTGCTACATCAAGGCTCGTGTGAGACAGCTGTCCCCTGAAGAGTGTCAAAAGAGAGGGGGATGATGGGATACGAACCTCAAACTCTCTAGAAAATGAGTTGGTGTTGTGAAGCTCAGCCACATGCTTCACAAATTGCTTTACTGACTGGGGTTCGTGTTCACCTGGAAGTGTAAAAGACATGTCTGATGAGCAAAACAACAGTTTGACGCATTTGTAATTATTATTAGAGCATGATTAGTATTTGAGTGTAATTTTACTGTATACACTGATCATGATGTAAATAAAAACATGAGAAGATGAAGTGGTAGCACTTCATTTTACAGTCTATGTACATACTATGTACTTATAATAGTACAATAACTAGGTAATAACTAGGTTCTAATCCTACCCCATGTGGTTACCTTATATTAACAGAAATTTCTTAGGTAGGTACACTGTAAGTAAATGTAAGTAAGTGCAACTGATTAAGTTGGATGTGAATGTCATGCGGTTTAACCATCAAGTAAAAGGTATTAACATATTTTCCTTAAACTTTGAATACATTTTAATCAATATTTTTGTATTTGATGTATTTTTCAAGATATATTATGTCAACATCTCATCAAGTTTTAGGGAGTTGCACCACATGACACTGATCTGTTATTTTAAGGGACTTATTTACCTTTACACAAGAGGGTCTTGTAGGATTCATCTTTATATCATGATCGGTTTTAGTTTTTTTGTCGCTGACAAATAAGTCACAACTGTTAGATACTGCCACAATTACAAGATACAAAGTTGCAGTTATGAGAAATAGTTGAAATAGTGAAAAATTATGGCAACACTACAAATATTAAATGAAATTAAGGTGAGACACTGTAGGTGAATAAGGTAAAAAAAAAAAACTAATAGTTATCACCTTATTTACCCAGATGATTGATTACTTGGATAATTGCAAACATTTTTTGTATTACAAGTTTTCTAAAATGTTAGATTTAAATAGGCAAATGAGCCAATATTTAATAAAACATTTCTAGTACAACAATCTAAACACTGGATGAAGTCAATTTCGAAATTAATTTTTTTGACATAGTGTGAAAAGTTTTTACAGAGGGGATTTTGTGTCTCATTTCGTCTCGCCATAATTCAGAAAAGAACTTAGATCAGCCAGGAAACACTATATTTTTTACCATTTTTTGGGAATAAAATGTTGTATAAAATTATATATGAACAAATCCCTCTGTAGAAACCTTCAGGATAAAAACAGGAATACAAATGCAAAGTTTGGTGTGTGTATGGCTCAGTGTAGGAGAAAAAACTCATTTTGAGAAAACGGCCTTTAAAAATATAGATTGTAATTGAAATCTATTGACACAAATAGCTAAAGTGCTATAAAAGAAACACTTAACAGTGTTTATTGGATGTTTTCTTTCCACTAGTCTGAAAAAACACTTGAAAACCCCCCAAAATTTCAAACTTGGTAGGTGCATGAAAAACAGCGTTTCTGCCTGCAGTGTCTGTCCTTAAAGACACAGTTGTGAGATATAAAGTCCCTTAATTATGAAAAATAAGTCACAGTAATTATATATAAAATCAACATTACAAGACATGAAGTTGCAATTATGAGATATAAAGGATATGAAATCACAAGAAATATTTACAATTACTAGACGTAAAATACAAAGTATAGCTGCAATTATAAGAAGTACTTTAGATTATGAAACAAAATTGTAATTGTGAAATAAAAGCCACAAATACAAAGATACAATGTCGCAAAGACAAGAAATACAGTTATACCTTTACAGTTCTGTTCTTCATGTATATACTATGTACTTATGGTAACACTTTAGAATAGGAAACACTTATTCACTATTAACTATGACTTATTAGCATGAATATTGGCCATTTATTAGTACTAATTAAGCACATATTAATGCCTTATTCTACATGAACTTATTCATCCCTAATGCTACCCAATACCTAAACCTAACAACTACCATACTAACTATTAATAAGCAGCATATTAGTAATTTAAGTAATAACTAGGTACTAACCCTGAACCTACCCCTATCCCATGTAGTTACCTTTTATTACCAGAACTTTCTTATGTAGGTACACTGTAAGTACATATAAGTACACAGTGTAAAATAAAGTGTAACCGATTAAGTTGCATGTGGGACAGCTTTTCCCTAAACAGTGAGGACCAAATGACTCTAAATCTAAAATGTTATGTGGTTTAACATCAAGTAAAATGTATTAACATATTTCCTTACACTTTGAATAGATTTAAATCAATATTTGTGTATTTGAGATATTTTTTAAGGTATACATAAAAAATATTATAAATGTACAGTCAACATGTCATTAAGTTTTAGGGAGTTGCACCACATGACGCTAATCTGTTATTTCAACGGACTTACTGACCTTTACGCAAGAGGGTCTGCAGGGGTCGTCTTTATGTTTTTATTATCGTTTAATTTTGTTGGGGGGGTTTTCTGCAAGATGGACGCACTACATGACAGTTCTTTAAATTTTTGTTAAAATAATTTCAAATATTATAAATTATAATAGTGATAGATTATGCTTATGATTATATTAGGGTTTTCTTTTCTAGAATTATTTTTTAATGAGGCTTTTTCTTCTTTACAATATCAGGACAGTTGTACCACTTGACATTTTTTAATTATGTCATAGAAAATCAAAAATATGGTCACCATTGACAAGGTGCATTCAAGTCATTAAAGCAATAGTTAACCCAAAAAATTTAAGTTCTGTCATTAATTACTCAACCTCATGTCGTTCCAAACCGTTCGACCTTTGTTCATCTTCAGAACATAAATTTAGAAAATTTTTTATGTGTTCTAAACTGCATTTTTATGGATTCTCTTTAAGTAATTAAAAAAATTATCATCAAGTTATCGATCCAAACCCAATTAGTATCAATGGAAACTCCCTATTATTAAAAAATTTGAAAAAGTGTGTGTATTACCTGTAGGGCTCAGCAATGGCGAGGAGGAAATAACCCTAGGTGATGTGCTGTCTTCAATGTAGAAATGAGCAGTCTGAAAACATTTCCTGTAATGGCAATAAACAACTTTTCTACTCTTTATGTAATATAAGTACTGTTGACTGAATAGCATGTAAGGCAGACCTTTTCACAAAACTGAAGTCAATGGTTCTAACACACAAGCATTGATTGTTTGTATGTTGTTGACTTGTCCACATATGAGCTTGAGATTGAACTCTAATCTTACAAAATAAACACAAAAACCATATTCAATCTAATCCACAACATATTTTTAACAGGATCACCCAGAGGACTTCCTTAACTGTTTTGTCTAAAATGGTAACTTCTTGGAAGGGATTAGTGGCCACAATGATGGGCGACACGGATTTAACGCTAACGTTTCAAGACGTCCCATTAAGTGCGCATCTGTCTGCTCTCCAAATGAGCACCATGTAGCTACAGATGGACAAGCAGTCGTACATGCCCATGTTCTGCTGAGATTGAACCACCCACGGCTGCACTAACAAGACATGAACATGACTTGGTCGTGTTGAACATAATCACGTGGAGGTTCTTTCTCCAGCCTGGCAGCATGTGTTCCTTGTAGGCCCACAAACAACAGATCAGCGTATCGGAGATTTAATCACCGGCTCCAAGATTACCGATTTAATCTCCTCGCAAATCTTCACGGTGTGACAACAAAAAGTCAAACATGAGCAATATGTTGAAGGGGCAAGAGGGACGTCGGAATGAGAAATGTACAATCTTGTGCCACTAAACTGTTTATACATCTGAGACGTGTTCTTGATGGGATTGCCAAAGTTGCTTATTTCACGGTTGGGAATATCTGACGGTAAACAGGATTTCAGACTTCCATCCTGGTGTGGAAGGACCATTTTTACCGCTTTGGTGTGAATTCTGGGCGGTTTCACACACACACAGAGAGACCAACGCCACATCATGGCTTGTTTATCTTGCTTCCTTTTGAGGTGGTCCCTCACCCGGTGTGTGTGTGAGATTGGGTCTGTGCCCAAGATTAGACCCCCATCACAGACAGACAACACGCTCCTCATGGGGCCACACCGCTCCCCCTTCCCCTCCTTATCGACGACTGTTATGATTATGGATTAGTAACAATATGATAGAAATCATGAGCAGCTGTCTCATAAGAAATATATTTTTGTTTTGGCATGACCAATGCCAAAACGGAGTTAAAAGCACAGAAAAAAACAAAATTGTGATAAACAAAATAACATATTATAACAAAAATGTTATGTAAATATTATTGATTTGAATTTATTTTTAAGGGTCAGCAAGTGTATGCAATATAGAAATAATAAAACAAATATGTGACCGCGGACCACAAAACCAGTCATAAGGGTCCATTTCTTGAAATTGAGATTTATACACCATCTGAAAGCTGAATAAAGCTTTCAATTGATGTATGGTTTGTTAGGATTGGCTAAGATACAACTTTTTGAAAATCTGGAATCTGAAGGTGCAAAACAAAAATCTAAATATTGAGAAAATCACCTTTAAAGTTGTCGTCCAAATGAAGTTCTTAGCAATGCACATTACCAATAAAAATTAAGTTTTGATATAATTACCGTAGGAAATATACAAAAAATCTTAATGGAACTTGATCTTTAATTAATATCCTAATGAATTTTGGCATAAAAGAAAAATTGATCATTTTGACTCATACAATGTATTTTTGGCAAATATCATCAAATATACTCATGCTACTTATGACTGGTTTTGTGGTCCAGGGTCACAAATGTTCTTTACATTTGTATTAAATATACAATTCTATATCAAATAAGATGCTGTTACCCATAGGACTTACCTCCAGTAGATAAAAATGCCAATCAAAACAATAAGACCCAAGAAGGTGAGTGTGGAGACCACAGCCAGAGGAATCACAGCCTTCTTCTGGCGCTCAATACTGCTCGCTAGGCCCACCCGCGACTCATGACTGCTGTTACCGGCGTCTATGGGTTAAAAAACAACCTTTCTCAGATCAGAGCATCATCAGTAATCAATGTTCTTGATGGGAAATGCAGTATCCTATTAGACTCAAAACATATTTGCCGCACTTACCTTATAAAATGTGTTTTACACTCCTTCAAGTCAAGTGGAACTATTATGTTTCACTTGTAACTTATAACTTGTAACACAGATCATGTTAAATCTTACTTTAGTACTAAAGTGACATCATTTGCAAACCAGTAGGCCTTAAAACATGCAATAACTGAGAAAAAAATCTGTTTAAATAAATTAAACATGGCCTAAAATGATGTAAAAACAATGAATGAATATCTACAGTATGTTACAGTACAATTAATGCAGTTGATAACAACAACAATAAAAATTGTTTTTGGTAACTCAAAATCCGCATAAAACGATTAAACACCACCGTTTGTTCTTTAACATGTTGAGTTCAAGCTATCAGACACCGAATATTGACTCAGTTTCTCTTTGATTCTTAAAGACCCTATAATCAGCATGTCATCCATAAGGATTGGTATAGCATCACTTAATCTATGCCATCAGAAATGTGTTTTGAGTTGGTCTGACACTAAGAAGCTAAAGAGTTCACAGGTCATGATTCACTGCAGACAGACAAGTTTGAGAGATTAAGACCTGGCCTAGGACTGTCTGAGATGACCTCGGCATCCCAGCCAAAACACAATGCTGCCATTGCCAGCTGTCGCCTACTAGTGTGCAAATATAAGAGATTTGCTGCTCTCTGCTGGACAAATTGTGAAATTACTAAATTATCCCATGGAGGAATCTACAAACAATCATCAAACCAAAAATAACTGATGGTGCTGAGGCAGTTGTTGATTTCAATGCTAATGTAGCCAAGCCAAATCTTAGCTCAGATGCTATGCCTCCATGTGGTTTAAATTGCTATAAAGACATTTAATCATACAACACAGGATATCCTGTTGAAAAAAAAAACAGCTTATGCTGGTTAGGTATGTTTTGAAGCATGGTAGCTACCAGCACTTAAACCAGCTCATAACCAGTTTAAACCCTAATCTACAAATTGAGCCCATAAACTCTACAGTAATGCCTAAATGTGCAACCAGGTATCTTGGATTTGATTGGAGATGGAAAACATGCTGTTGGTATGTTTCTAATGACAGATGTGAGCATGCTAATACACATTTAAGCAAATTATCACATGAAGAACATGCAACACAACACAGAACACATAGGAATCACACAGGACTAGGAACCAGACACATATTGTGATGATGGGATTTTCTAATTAGGATGATGGTTCTTTAGTAGCACATTTTATGGCCTTTAGCCTAGCTTGGCAGAAGATTTGATGTGTATGTTAATCAAGGTCACTGTAGTGAGGTCTTCGATCTTACCTTCTCAGCAAACTAACTTCTACAGAACACTTTCTGAATGAGGTTTTAGCTGTTTAGGGTGACATTTGTGGTGGGTTATGCCATTTTTAGGATGGATTAGTTCTCCTTGCAGCAAGAGCTTTCAGGTACTTCAAGACTCTTCACTGATCAAGCTTCACTGAGCATGTCTAAATCAAAAAGCACCTTCAGGAATGGACGTCAAAATCCGAGAACTTTACCTTCCACTGGTTCCTCCTCTGAATCCCTCTCAGTGCGTTCTGGAATACTGAAGTCTGAAGATGTCTCGTTATCTGTGAGGTTTTCACCTGATCCGCTCTCCTCTTCCCCACTTCCTCTCAGAGTCCAGGATGGGCTAGGGGGCAGAGTGACTTTGAAGTCAGGCGCTTCGCTCTCTGTCCCGTTTTCACCCTCAAAGTAGAAGGAGGAAGAGTGCTCCTCATTCCCATCATCCGTCTCTTCAGGAGGTACCTCTGTAGGCATGGCAGTGGTGATGAATGGGACAATACTCTCATCTCCTGATGCTGAGCTCTGTCCCCAGTCTAAGTCAAGAGCCCAGCCCGAGGCACTGTTCTCCAGCTGTCCATCTGCAGAGTGTGTAGGCATGGAACTGGACTCTGGACCAGAGGAAACTGCAACGGTTGGGGGCACCACAGGAGCAACCACTGAGATGGATTCTGGGGCAGAGGTTGGTGCAACAGTTGGAGGCACCACAGTCGGTACTAACATAAATTCTGAAGTAGAGGTTGGCACAATAGTCGACGACCTTACGGGAGCAGGTACTCCCTGGGACTGTCCAGTTGCACTTTGTGCAATGCTGCTGACAGTGGCTGAAACAGAAATGCTGAGGTCACTAGAAGGCATGGTGGAAATGAAGAGAGAAGACAAAAGAGCCTCTGTGCGGAGGTCCAAGTCTGCGTCGCTGCACAGAAGTGCACCGGCACTGGAGGTAGACGGGAATGAATAGTGTTCTACAGGACTAGATGGGTCACCCAAGAGACCACTACAAGGGGACAATCCCAAAGTAGAGGAGGGCATCAGGAAGTTAGAAGAGGCATGCAGAGAGGTTTTAGTAGTTGCACCACTGTCTTGACTAAATGTAGGAGCTACTGGAGAAGAATCTACCCATTCCGTCAGCAGTCTAGAGTCCCCAACGCTACCTGAGAGAGAAGAGTCAGAGTCAAGGGTTGTCGTCATCAGGGAGTAGTCATTAGAGACAGGAACTGAAGGCTGGAGATATGCAAGAGTACTCAGGGTGGAGACAATACTGGGGAACTCAGAGAGGTCATGTTCAGAGCTCGACTGCATGGAGACCACTGAAGCAGCAACTTCTGGTAATGTCGGAAGGGGAAGAGTACTTCTACACTGGGGGTCAGCCGAGATGGACCCAGACAAATTATCATCATCACCATCATCATCATTACAACCACCACTAGAGACAGGCTCCATGTCTAAATAAGACACAGAACCGGTGAGGAGCAGGGTAGGGTAGGAAGGGGAAGGGGTGATAGACTGTGCACCACCATACACCTGTATGGAAACAGTGTACGGGATGTCCCAGTCAGGGATAGGCTCAGACAACACACTGCTTAAAGAAGAGGGGGACACAGGACTTGCATGCACATAGGACAAAGTGTCAGATACAGAGGGGGCATACGAGGCACTCTCACCATTAAACACCGGCTGGGTGGTCTGCAACAGAACAGTGCTGAAAGCGGCAGTGGTTGGAAATAGCAAGCTAGCAGTTGTAGGCCGCAGAGGGACCTCTGGGGGGAAGGTAGAGGAAGTTGATTCCATTGGAATTTCAGGCATTGGGGCTACAGTCATTGAACTCTTCTCATAGCTGTGTAAGTCAGTAATAGGTTGAGTCACTTCCTCAACCTCCGAAATGTCTATCGAAGGTGATATTACATCTGTTTTAAGGGTTACGCTTGTTTCAAGGGTTCTGCTTGTTTCAGGGGTAACGCTCGATGCAGGGATTACTCTTATTTCAGGGATGATTCTTGTTTCAGGGGTGATACTTGTTTCGAGGGAGATGCTTATTTCAGGGGTTATACTTGTTTCGGGGGTGACGCTTATTTCAGGAGTGAAGCTTCTTTCAGGAGTGAAGCTTATTTCAGGGATGACACTTGTTTCAGGGGTGACGCTTGTTTCAGGGGTGAAACTTGTATCAGGGATGACTTTTATTTCTGGGATGACTTTTGTTTCAGGAGTGACTTTTATTTCAGGAATGGCTCTTGTTTCAGGGGTGAAGCTTGTTGGAGAATCTGTGAAGGTATTACTTTGTCCATCAGACTCTGAGGATACACCTGCTACAATGCCAGAGCCATCTGGTCTAGTGGTATGTACATCTACAACAAAACTGGTGACTATGGTAGCGGGGATGGTAGGTTTGTCTGTGTATTTCACAGTGGGTTTATCTGTGTATATCACTGGAATATAATGATCATGAGTCTTCTGGGAGTCTTCTACTGGGAATCTTCTTTCATGAGTCCTTGGTGTCGTCTTAAAGAATGGATGGACCGGACGCTGTGTTGTAGTAACTTTTGGGCTGGTTGTGGTGGTTTGAAAGGGATATGGAAGCTGATTTGTGTCAGGTCTGATTAAAAAGGGATTGATGTGATAGTCTTCCTAAAATAGAAGAAAGAGATGGACGAAGAGAAGACATGTTTAGTTTGTTGTAATTAAAAAATCACTTAAGTAACTATACATTAAAGTATTACTAACATTTACCTCTTCATCATACTCAAATGAGTCAGAGTCCTTGTCTGCTTCTAAAAATTAACCAGATATAAAAGTGTTAAAACATTGCATGAGTAAATGATTTACATTAAGTATGCTCTTTACTCTTTATAACAATGCCTATGACGCTGGAACTAAACCATTCTGGTATTATACTGAATTATTGTATATTTAACAGACATAAACAGATCCACTAGTGACAATATTTTCAGTCAAACTTTTCATTTAATAAAATCATTTTGAAAGCAGTTTCACGTAACACATGTACACACACACCTCAGATACATTTGAAAACCAATCAGTGTCTATAATTTCATTTTAAATAAACAAGAAACCTTTAAGTTTGAGGAACAAAACTCAAACACAAACTGGTTTTCACATGCTTTAAAGAGACTTTTTTCAGCATTTGGTATTCTGTTGAGAGCACAGAGGTTAAGAAGGAAGGAAAGGTCAACCAGGCCACCACCAAATAGGAAATTTGTTTAGGTCATTCTTCAATACACAGAGAACATAAAGGAGCAATCTTTGGGTCAGAGAGTCTTTGTATCACACAACACTCCTGTTTGGACACCTTCATGCATTAAAAATCCTCCCAGCACACAGAGATAAAGAGAGAGCTTATAATCTCTTGCAGGCTCTTACCTGTCATGGGACCAAACTCAATGACAGAAAATGATGGAAAAGACCCCAGAGATTCGTGATATGTGGACAAGATCGGTTTGTGAAGCATGGAAACATTAAAAGGTAGAAGATGTATGATTTTATCAGATAGACTGAACCCATTTCAACCATTAAACCCAATCCACTCAACATATTTTCATCATGAAATTATGAAATGTCTTGTGACTTAGGAAATGTGTGACAATTGGAAAATGACAACACATATATCCATAGACACTGAAATATGATGACAGGGATTCTCAGAGAGACAGATAAGTTTATTATAAATCAGTAAGCAAAATACAGCCCAACATTCCAAAGAATTATAAAAGAACAGACCAAGCACAAATGATCCACTGAAATTGTGAGACTTTGTAAAAGACAGAAAAAAATCTTAGTATATGGAAGGAAATTCAAAATGCAGATGACGTCAAAGTATAGGATAAGACAGAGAATAAGATGAAAATCCTTCAAGACGACATGTATAAGAATACTGACAGAGACAAAAATCCTACTTAAAACTAGCCATTTTAGTGAAAACATTTAAATAAATAGAAATAAATTTAAACTTTGTTATATAGTAAGTACTGAAATTGCCAGCAATTTATTAATTTGTTCTTAGTTTGTGTTAGCCTGATTTAACACTATGCATTACACTATTGGATTTTAGTCTGAAACTCGTGAGCATAAATGCTTCTATCAATGCACACTTAAGTTTGTGCATCGCTAAAATCCAAAATGTCTCAGAAAGTCTTTAAAACCTGGAGAAAACTGTCCATTAGCACAAATTGTATGTTTAACAGTGCATAGTTCAAGCATTCAGATCTATGTTTACATAAACACATACATGGGTAAAGTATATTGTTGTCTAAGAGTTGTGAACCATTCAAGAAATGTGTCCATTTCTTCCTAATGGACACCACACCATTTTCTGGACAAGGTAACTGGTTTGCAAAGGATCAGTCTACAGACTTAAGCAGTTGGCTTTTGTCTAACATTTGCAGTAAATCTTAAACTATGTGGAGCATGAGTGTTGTACACTCATTCTCCACGGATGCGAGGGCGGCGGGCGCGATTGGTCTTACCAGGATCATCCAGGGGCATGTCCACTGTAAACTGGTCACTCACTCTGCCATACAGACCGTTGGTGCACACGGCAACCACCTGCACCATGTAACTTGTGTTGGCCAACAGGCCTTGAATGATCGCCCCCTGGTGGTGAAATAAAAATTGATTACCAGAACCTGTGTGATGTTATTTAACTTCCAAAACGTGAATTATGAAAAGCTGACCTTTACGATGTAGGCCTGATTTACAAGATTCAAGTGTTATTAATATCTAATGTTTATGACTAAAAGTTTATGAATTACCACATCCTGGTCTCCATCAGTCAAGTACTCCAAGGCTGATTCATCATCGCCCTGGGCCGGCCGGTAGGTGACGGAGTATCTCTCTATGCTCGAGTCATAAACAGCCCGCGGCCTTTCCCAGATCACAAGCATACTGGTGTGATTATGAGGGTTGGCTTGCACATTCTCTGGCTCGGAACTACAAACTACAACAAGAAACACACACAAACACATAGTATTCAAATTATTTCTTACATTAAACAACAATGAACAGGAAATACTACTACTACTAATAATAAACATGATGGGAGATAAAAAGATAGCATGGTATTCATAGGTTTCTCTACTGCATTTACCACTGTACTTAACATTTTTTCAGTAAGATTTTTAGTTTTTTGAAGTATTTTATGCATACCAAAGCTGCATTTATTTGATCAAAAATGAAGTAACACCAAAATACAGTGAAATATTACAATTTCTATTTTAATATATTTCCAAATGTAACTTGTTCCTATGATGCAAAGCTGAATTTTCAGCATCATTATTCCAGTCTTTAGTGTCATGATCATGATCCTTCTGAAATCATTCTAATATTTTTTTTTTTACTATTATTGTGTCAGATTATGATATAATATAACCTTTAACACTGGTTTAGTTAAATCCACATAATTTACATCACCTTCAGAGTCAATAATAAAGCAGACTGATGTGTAATGTCTTTGGTGTTCCACCACCCATCAGAACCTAACACAAGAGGGCAGAAACCACCCAGAGATAAAACCATCTGACTACTATCAGATACTTAAAAGGGATTTCCAATCATACAGGATACTTAAAGGATTAGTTCACTTCCAGAATAAAAATGTCCTGATAATTTACTCAGCCCCATGTCATCCAAGATGTCTATTCATTCATCGACATATATATATACAGTCGTGGCCAAAAGTTTTGAGAATGACACAAATATTAGTTTTCACAAAGTTTGCTGCTAAACTGCTTTTAGATCTTTGTTTCAGTTGTTTCTGTGATGTACTGAAATATAATTACAAGCACTTCATACGTTTCAAAGGCTTTTATCGACAATTACATGACATTTATGCAAAGGGTCAGTATTTGCAGTGTTGGCCCTTCTTTTTCAGGACCTCTGCAATTCGACTGGGCATGCTCTCAATCAACTTCTGGGCCAAATCCTGACTGATAGCAACCCATTCTTTCATAATCACTTCTTGGAGTTTGTCAGAATTAGTGGGTTTTTGTTTGTCCACCTGACTCTTGAGGATTAACCACAAGTTCTCAATGGGATTAAGATCTGGGGAGTTTCCAGGCCATGGACCCAAAATTTCAACGTTTTGGTCCCCGAGCCACTTAGTTATCACTTTTGCCTTATGGCACGGTGCTCCATCGTGCTGGAAAATGCATTGTTCTTCACCAAACTGTTGTTGGATTGTTGGAAGAAGTTGCTGTTGGAGGGTGTTTTGGTACCATTCTTTATTCATGGCTGTGTTTTTGGGCTAAATTGTGAGTGAGCCCACTCCCTTGGATGAGAAGCAACCCCACACATGAATGGTCTCAGGATGCTTTACTGTTGGCATGACACAGGACTGATGGTAGCGCTCACCTTTTCTTCTCCGGACAAGCCTTTTTCCAGATGCCCCAAGCAATCGGAAAGAGGCTTCATCGGAGAATATGACTTTGCCCCAGTCCTCAGCAGTCCATTCGCCATACTTTTTGCAGAAGATCAATCTGTCCCTGATGTTTTTTTTGGAGAGAAGTGGCTTCTTTGCTGCCCTTCTTGACACCAGGCCATCTTCCAAAAGTCTTGGCCTCACTGTGTGTGCAGATGCGCTCACACCTGCCTGCTGCCATTCCTGAGCAAGCTCTGCACTGGTGGCACTCCGATCCCGCAGCTCAATCCTCTTTAGGAGACCATCCTGGTGCTTGCTGGACTTGCTTGGACGCCCTGAAGCCTTCTTAACAAGAATTGAACCTCTTTCCTTGAAGTTCTTGATGATCCTATAAATTGTTGATTTAGGTGCAATCTTAGTAGCCACAATATCCTTGCCTGTGAAGACATTTTTATGCAACGCAATGATGGCTGCACGCGTTTCTTTGCAGGTCACCATGGTTAACAATGGAAGAACAATGATTTCAAGCATCACCCTCCTTTTAACATGTCAAGTCTGCCATTCTAACCCAATCAGCCTGACATAATGATCTCTTTTCCAATTTCCAATATTTATGTAATTCTCAAAACTTTTGGCCACGACTGTATATATATACACACACATATATATATATATATATATATATATATATATATATATATATATATATATATATATATATATATATATATGCATTATTATCAATTTAGCTAATTTTTATTAAGAAAACTATGTACAATAATGTTTGTAATATGTGTATAAGTTTAACTTTCTAACACAAAATTAATTGTATTTCGATGCCATTTTATTGGTATTAAATGGTTAAATTGGTTTACTGTAATGTTATATGCTCTCTTTTATGGCTGCCTGTTTCTGCCACTAAATAAAAAAAGGTTACTGTGACTTATCTCACAATTCTGAGAATTTCAGAATTGTGAGATATACACTCACAATTGCAAGTTATACAGTCAGAATTGCAAGATATAAACTCACAATTCTGAGAAATAAAGTCGCAATTGCGTGATATAAACTCGCAATCCTGACTTTTTTCTTAGAATTCTGAAATATAAACTCAAAACTATAAAGTCAGAACTGCACGATATAAACTCACAATTCTGAGAAATAGTCACAATTGCGTGATATGAACTCGCAATTCTGACTTTTTTTTTTCCCTAATTCTGAAATATAAACTCACAATTGTGAGTTATAAAGACAGAATTGCGAGATATAAACTTGAAATTCTGAGAAATAAAGTCACAATTGTGTGATATAAACCAGTATTTGCGAGTTATAAAGTCGGAATTAAAAAAAACTCGCAATTCTGAGAAATTAAGTCAGAATTCTTTTTTGAGTTTACATCTCAATTGCGAGATACAAAGTTGCAAAAAAAATCCCACAATTCTGACTTTATATCTAGCAATTCTGACTTTAGACTCACAATTGTGTTTACATTTTACAGTTCTGAGAAAAAAAAAAGTCAGAATTGCTAGATGTAAACTCGCAATTGCGAGAAAAAAAGTCAGAATTGTGAGATAAAATTACCTTTTTTTTTTTTTTTTTTACCTTTTTACCTTTTTTTTTTTTATTTAGTGGTGGAACGGGCTTCCATATGTCCCATATGTCATTTAGTGTAGAGTTTTTGCATTTGTTTTATCCCAAACCTCCCTATGCTTACATAATTCCATTTGGGAGTGAACACGTGTGCATTAACAGGTCATGTCTTGCATTCATCTCAAACAACCTTCTAAGGCCTTTATGATCAAACAGCTAATTATTAAAATTGCAAGTGACACACACCACTTTCAGTTAACACTGATAATAAATAAGCAGAAAAGTAAACATAATATTCTGCATGGATTTAGGCTTTTAGTTCACACAAACATCAATTTTGGTCTATTAGGTGTGGACAGTTTACTGAATTCAACCTGTGCAAGTGAGGGGGCAAACAGAAAGAGACAGTTTCCTAGCAACTCAAAACTGTTTTGATACGCAACCCAGAGAGAGAGAGAGAAAGCGTGAGAGAGAGTCAGAGAGATTGATGTGACCGAATAGTGGTGAGTAAACACTGTTAATACTGTGTGCACAGTGAATAAGTGGTTAAGCAAATCTGGTTTGTCTGGCTGCTTTCGGGTTTACGTTCCTTTGTAGTGTTATTCTGAGATTGCACCAGTTGCTCAGTATATGAAGGACGCCCATGAGAATGATATATACATAGTGAAACACTTACAGGAAATTGCAAATCCAACAAAGAATATCAATAATCCAAACTGAAGTGTGTAAAGCTTGGCCCTGAAATCTTTTTAAGCACATTGCCACCTTCACATGTCATATTTCCCAAGGTTTAAATGAAGTCATAAGTAATCAGTCAGTCTTTACAAAGTAATAATGAAGCATTAAGGTTGTAAATGACATTCTCCAGGCACTGATTTAAGGTTAGACACAGACAAAGGACGCAAGTGGGACATTTTCCATTGCCGATGGCCTCTGTAAAAACAACTCCCACGTGCTAAACGTGCCAGTTCACCCTGTAGCGGAGGAATCTGAAATGGGGGCATCGATGTTCCACCAACGATCTGCTAAAGCGGAAAGTCTGTGAGCAAACCAGTTCGGATCTGTAAGTGGTTCTTTCAAATGAACAGGTTGGACTGATTCGACTCATTTGAATTAATTGAGACATTTAGACAATATTTGATTTCAATATGTGCGGCGTAAACGATTAAATTACTATTTGGTTTTCAAAATCTTACATCAATTTATTAACGATTCATATAAAACAGCCATGAAATGAGTGGGAATCATCCATAAAGGGTCATGAAAACATTGCGTATGGCTAAAAATGGGCCAAATGTCTGTCTGTATTTATAAATAGAAAGTAGGAAAATGTCTGGAGGGCTTCGTCATATAAAAATAGAAAGCTTATTTAATTGAGAAGCCATTGTTTGGGATTAGAATCATGTTGGAGGCTAATTGGATCCATGACCCTCAAACTGCCAGACTGCTTTAAGACCTTAAGAATGAACGATTCCAGACGCGTGCTCCCCTAGTTTGTTTATGCGTGTAAGTGTGTTCGTGAAGTACGTACTAGGAGTGTGGACCTCCTCGACGCCAGTGTAGGATGAGAAGACTTGTCCCATAAACTGCTCCTGCTGCTCTCTGTAGTTATTCTGCAGGTAGTCCATAAGCATGACATATCCAGCCTGCTGCATGGTCATCACCTCACAGAACATCTCCAGCTGTGGACACATATGGTGATGTGGATTAGAAAACAAAACTGTTTCTGTGTTCTGAATGGGGTCTGAAACAGAAAAGCAGCTAGTATTGTTGTCGTATAAATAGTCTTCATAACACCTTCATTAGTCTGACTGTTAAGTAGGCAATACCACACACGCACAAGTAATGTTGTTCAGATCAAGAGTATGATTCCAACTATAATATTGTTTCTATACTACAGTTTAATAATTTAACATTTACAGTGTAAACTTGCACTAGACAGATGTAGAAACATTTTGCACATGCCGTTCTTTGAGCAACACACATTTACATTTCTGAATAAATCAATGTTTTTGAACAAATTGGTTGAGTGGATGATTTAATGACTCACTCATGAATGTACTGAATGTATAAATGTTTTTAAACAAATTGGTTGAGTGAATGTTTCAGTGAGTTGTTCAAGAGTTGTTCGTTCCTAAATAAATCCAATTTGCATATTATGTGAGTGAGTGAGTGAGTGAGTGAATGAATGAATCAATGACTCTCTCATAAGTACAAACATCTCTGTTCCTGATTGAATCTGTGTTATTAAACAAATTGGTTGAATTAATAATTTACTTAGTCATTAAAAAACAGGAATGATTCTGTGTTATTAAAATAATTGTTTGAGTGGATGACTCACTTGCTTACTTATGAAAACAGACTTGTTAATTTCTGAATAAATCAGTGTTACTGAACAAATTGGTTGAGTGAATGATTCACTTACAGACTCGTGAAAATAGACTTGTTCATCTCCGAATAAATCTGTGTTACTGAATGCACTGGTTAAGTGAATGATTCACTTACTCATGAAAACAGACTAGTTCATTTCTGAATAAACCAGTGTTACTGAATAAATTGGTTGAGTGAATGATTCACGTCCTCACTCACGAAAACTGACTTGTTCATTCCTGAATGAATCAATGTTTTTGAATGAATTGGTTAAATGAATGATTCACGTACTCACTTATTAAAATAGACTTGTGCATTCCTGAATAAATCGGTGTTACTGAACGAATTGGTTGAGTGAATGATTCACATACTCACTCATTAAAACAGATTTGTTCATTCCTGAATGAATAAATGTTTTTGAATGAATTGGTTAAATTAATGATTCACTTACTAAGTCATGAAAATAGACTTGTGCATTCCTGAATAAATCGGTGTTACTGAACGCATTGGTTGAGTGAATGATTCACGTACTCACTCATAAAAACAGACTTGTTCATTCCTGAATGAATCAATGTTTTTGAACGAATTGGTTAAGTGAATGATTCACGTACTCACTCATAAAAACAGACTTGTTCATTCCTGAATGAATCAATGTTTTTAAATGAATTGGTTGAGTGAATGATTCACATACTCACTCATAAAAACAGACTTGTTCATTCCTGAATGAATCAATGTTTTTGAATGAATTGGTTAAATTAATGATTCACTTACTCACTTGTGAAAACCAACTTGTTCATTCCTGAAAGAATCAATGTTTTTGAATGAATTGATTAAATGAATGATTCACTTACTCACTCATGAAAACAGACTTGTTCATTTCTGAATAAATCAGTGTTACTGAATTAATTGGTTGAGTGAATGATTCACGTACTCACTCATAAAAACAGACTTGTTCATTCCTGAATGAATCAATGTTTTTGAATGAATTGGTTGAGTGAATGATTCACATACTCATTAAAACAGACTTGTTCATTCCTGAACTAATCAATGTTTTTGAATTAATTGGTTAAATTAATGATTCACTTACTCACTCATGAAAACTGACTTGTTCATTCCTGAATGAATAAATGTTTTTGAATGAATTGGTTAAATTAATGATTCACGTACTCATTTATTAAAATAGACTTGTGCATTCCTGAATAAATCGGTGTTACTGAACGAATTGGTTGAGTGAATGATTCACATACTCACTCATTAAAACAGATTTGTTCATTCCTGAATGAATAAATGTTTTTGAATGAATTGGTTAAATTAATGATTCACTTACTAACTCATGAAAATAGACTTGTGCATTCCTGAATAAATCGGTGTTACTGAACGCATTGGTTGAGTGAATGATTCACGTACTCACTCATAAAAACAGACTTGTTCATTCCTGAATGAATCAATGTTTTTGAATGAATTGGTTAAGTGAATGATTCACGTACTCACTCATAAAAACAGACTTGTTCATTCCTGAATGAATCAATGTTTTTAAATGAATTGGTTGAGTGAATGATTCACGTACTCACTCATAAAAACAGACTTGTTCATTCCTGAATGAATCAATGTTTTTGAATGAATTGGTTAAATTAATGATTCACTTACTCACTTGTGAAAACCAACTTGTTCATTCCTGAAAGAATCAATGTTTTTGAATGAATTGATTAAATTAATGATTCACTTACTAAGTCATGAAAATAGACTTGTGCATTCCTGAATAAATCGGTGTTACTGAACGCATTGGTTGAGTGAATGATTCACGTACTCACTCATAAAAACAGACTTGTTCATTCCTGAATGAATCAATGTTTTTGAATGAATTGGTTAAGTGAATGATTCACGTACTCACTCATAAAAACAGACTTGTTCATTCCTGAATGAATCAATGTTTTTAAATGAATTGGTTGAGTGAATGATTCACGTACTCACTCATAAAAACAGACTTGTTCATTCCTGAATGAATCAATGTTTTTGAATGAATCGGTTAAATGATCGATTCACTTACTCACTCATGAAAATAGACTTGTGCATTCCTGAATGAATCAGTGTTGTTGATCAAATTGTTTGAGTGTATGATTCACTTACTCACTCATGAAAACAGACTAGTTCATTCCTGATTGAATCAGCTTATTGACCGAATTGGTTGATTGGATAATTCACATACTCATAAAAACAGACTTGTTCATTTTTGAATGATTCAGTGTTATTGAACGAATTGGTTGAATGAATGATTCACTAACTCACTCATGAAAACAGACTTGTTCAATATTGAGTGAATCGGTGTTATTAAACGGATTGGTTGAGTGGATGATTTCCTTTGCATACTATCCACTTCTAAATAACATTCAAGATTTCTAATTTCAAATACAATTTAGGGCAGATAGTATGCAAATTGGGACACAAATTGGTTTAGTGAATAATTCAGTGACTCGCTCATAAAACAGACTTGTCTGTTCCTGAGTGAATATTTGATTTTGAAAAAGCATTTGAGTCAATGATTCACTTACTCATAAGGACAAACATGTTCATTCCTGAATAAATCAATATGTTTGAACAAATTGATTAATTGATTCAGTGACTCACTCATAAAGACAGTTGCTTCGTTCCACCTACCGGCATATTGATGTCTCCCGCAGAAGGACTAACTTAAAATCCCCACTACTAATACACAGACTAACAATAACATAGTTATAATAAATATTTAATTATATAAAGTATGTATAAGTTAGCAAAGATGATGAAGCTTACAGGTGAAGATAAAAGGGTAATGTTATGATCTCATTTATAACCTTACAGTATTATGAGGCGTAAACTTACCTTCCTAAAACATAAATATTGAATCTCTATACTTCATATAGACTACTACACACACTACAAACACAGTGTAGCCCAGCGGCGAAATGTCCACTATTGTGTTCAAACATCAAAGCTGCTCTTTAATGTGTGTGTGAGTCAATGTCATTCCCATTGTGACGTCAACAGGTGTGGGTTTGTTACCTTGCGGTAAAACTCCTGCTTTCACCATGTGTTTCAACTGTAGCTTGTATCGACTTGCAAGTCACTCGAGGGCAACAACCCCAGACTGAATGACACACAACACAAAAGCCTCATTTAAGCATTTACAGTCTTTTGTGACGTGTAACTCTATGCTCGCTCCCTCTAATTTCATTTAATGACAGCTTGCTGTTGAATGTGTGGCATCCACCACTACAATAATCAAAAATGTTGTTGACATCCTCTTTTTTGTGTGAACTTTACTATTTAGTGCCAAAAGCACAGCTAATGTTATAATTATTGGACATGACTCAACAGATTTCTAAGAAATCAAATGTCAAATCCAATATAAAAACATACACAGGAAACTAAACAGATCTATCATCAATGTAAGATAACAGTCAGAGTTCTAATTGATATTTGTTCGATCATGTTCAGGCTTGTTTGCCATTTCTAGCTAATTGTTTTTAGTTCCTGAGAGTGTGTGTTTCAAAGTCAGTGTTGCGTAACAGACGCCAAATGACAAACAGACGCCACAGACACAATATTACTTTAGGTGAAGATGGCCTCAGGGTTTTTTAAAGTAGGAAAACAGAAGAATTCCCTTTTTGGCGGCCAAAACAACATACAAGTTTGTTAGTCGCCAATACTTACCATTAGAAAGAGCAAAAAATGCTGGTTTTGAATTATTCATTGAACTTGCGCCAGACAAAACAAGGTAATTTTCATTATTTATGGGTGAAATGTGTTTGTTGACATTCAGCAATTGTTGTCAGCAGTGTTTTTGTCTCATTTTGACCTCATCTTTCAATCTGTCAGCACATGGAGCTCAAAAACAGAGTTTTTTCTCCACTGTTTGTCGTCTGCTGTCTCAAAGCCTTAATTAGGAGTTCACCCAAAAATGTTGTTTTAAACCTGTATGACTTTCTTTCTTTAGTGAAACACTACATTGCTATTTTAAATAATGCGCTGGCCACTCTTTTCCTAGCACTTGCAATACAACTGAAAAATCAAAATAAAAATATCATAAAAGTAGTTAATACAAAAAAAGCTTAGACATATGTCAAGATGCCTTCAGAAGACCTGGAATATGATGCTTTTTGTGTCATTTTTGAAGCTTGAAAGCCTTAAATGATGACAGATTGGGTAAACAGCTCCTTTAAATCTGTATATAACACATGCAATTCAAAACATATGCTAGCAGGTCACTGCTTCAAAACTGTCCATTACACTGACCTGAACATCTGAGATGGTCACAGTGTTTTTGAAGACGATCCACTCCACGGTTTCAGAGCAGGGTGGGGTGGTCAGAGAGCCGTTATAGATGAAGTACTTCTCTGTGGAGTTGGGCAGGAGACCCTGCAGGGTGAACGGAGAGACGGGGCCGCTCTTTCCTGACCAGAGAAAACAGGAATACAGTTGAGATAAACAAGTATACAAGTATACATACCACATACCATTTGGTTCCCACAAATTCTTTGTTTTTTTTAGAATTTTTGTGTATTTGAACCCTTTCCAACAATGACTGCATAATTTTGAGATCCATCTTTTCACACTGAAGACAACTGAGGGACTCATATGCAACTATTACAAAAGGTTCAAACGCTCACTGATGCTTCAGAAGGAAACACAATATACGTATTAAGAGCCAGGGGCTGAAAACTTTTTTAATTTGATCAGGGCAAATTTCACTTATTTTTTGTCTTGTGGGAAACATTTTCTGTAGTTTCTGAATATGATATTTAGGCAAAATAAGAAAAAATTACACATCTTCATTCTGTTCAAAAGTTTACACCCCTGGCTCTTAATGCATAATTTTTCCTTCTGGAGCTTCAGTGAGCGTTTGAACCTTCTGTAATAGTTTCATATGAGTCCCTCAGTTGTCCTCAGTGTGAAAAGATGGATCTCAAAATCATACAGTCATTGTTGGAAAAGGTTCAAATACACAAGAACGCTGGAAAACCAAAGAATAGCGGGCAGTTTAACTGTTCAGGACAAACAAGGAACTAATGAACAACTATCACTAAACAAAAAAAACACAGCTGTGGATCATTCAGGTAACAACACAGTATTAAGAATCAGGGGGATGTAAACTTTTGAACGGGGTCATTTTTTTAAATTCTACTATTATTTTCTCTTGTGGACAATATGTAAACATCTTTTATGTGAAATATCTTATTCAGATCAGTGCTAAATAAACAACATGCAATCCCTGTTATTTTGGTAAAATAATTAACATTTTGCAGATTCTGAAAGGGGGGTGTAAACTTTTGACCTCAACATGAAAATTACAAATGTGTCATTATTTACGCAGCTCAATGTTGTTCTAAACCCGTATGACTTTCTATCTTCTGTGGAGAAGGGAAATTTAGTCAGTTTATCAAAGAAAGCATCTTATGACTACAGAAGACTAGAAATATAGAGCGTAACTCATATGGACCACTTTTATTGTGCTCTTTCCCATTCGTTATTATTTTATAGAAAATATAGACCAAGACAATCAGAATTTTTGCTTTTAGGGTCCACAGAAAAAAGTCACACAGGTTTGAGGGTGACTAAATGATTACGGAATTTTCTTTTTTAGGTGAACTGTCACTTTAAGGGCCTTTGGACGTTGAAGAGCTTAAAGGGGTCTCATGAAAAACAAAATATTGCAAAAGTGTAGAATATGACACTTGTAAATGTAGATGTGGACTGCACATACCATAACGGCTGACACTGTCGACAGCGTCAATGATCGCCATGTAGTTTTCATTATCCTCAGTATTTATCTGTGAAGAGAACCATCAAAAAAAGTAAAGAAAATACTTAGCAGGATACATAATACATTACATGGCCAAATGAATGTGCACAACTGAAAACTACACATGCTTGTTGAGAATTTCAATGTTTTTTTTACTCTTTAAGCTAAATGGATTTGAGTTTTAATCAAAAAATCTGATTTTGTTGCCTGTTATCTTAACCACGTCTAACTGCTTTCAAAATACGACATGTTCATACAAGATCTCAAAACATGAGCACCAAACTGACAAAACAACACAATATACGAGCACACAACTTCATGAAGAATACCAGAATATCCCCAGGGAGAAGCCTACATGTTACGAAGATTTAGCAACACATTATGGTAATATCCTGTCAGTCTTTTCCATCATAACATTCGTGTGAAGATGAGGATTCCTGAAAATGCTCTGTACCTCAGGCTAAATGCTGGGCGGGGATGTGGTGAGGTTTAGAAAAGTGCCTAAGCCTGTCTAAGATTATTAATTTGATGGAGTGAGGATGTTCAATACATGAAGCTAGCAATCATGTCATGGTGAAACAGCAAACACCACAATATACAAATGGTGAAAATCTCTTCCTTAAGAGATATTTTTTAGTACAAATACCTAAGACATTATTAAAATTATGAATGACATTTAGCTTTTCTTAGCTTACAGGGTATAAATAATTAACTTAATTCAAGACAATAAAGAAATAACTGAAATATATAGTTGAAGTCAAAAGTTTACATACATTTTGCAAAATGTAAATTATTTTAACCAAAATAAGAGGGATAATACAAAATGCATATTATTTTTTATTTAGTACTTACCTGAATAAGATATTTCACATGAAAGATGTTTACATATAGTCCACAAGAGAACATAATTGTTTATAATTCATAAAAATGACCCCGTTCAGAAGTTTACATACACTTGATTCTTAATACTGTATTGTTACCTGAATGATTCACAGCCATTTTTTTGTTGTTGTTTAGTGATAGTTGTTCATGAGTCCCTTGTTTGTCCTGAACAGTTAAACTGCCCGCTGTTCTTCAGAAAAAATCCTTCAGGTCCCACAAATTCTTTGGTTTTTCAGCAATTTTGTGTTTTTGAACCCTTTCCAACAATGACTGTATGATTTTGAGATCCATCTTTTCACACTGATGACAGCTGAGGGACTCATATGCAACTATTACAGAAGGTTCAATCGATTACTGATGATTCAAAAGAAAAAAGGGATGCATTAAGAGCCGGGGGTGTAAACTTTTGAACAGAATGAAGCTGTGTACATTTTTCTTATTTTGCCTAAATATCATATATTTTTTTAATTTAGTACTGCTTTTCAGAAGCTATAGAAGATACTTACATGTTTCCCAGAAGACAAAATAAATTAGATTTACCCTGACCTTCAACTCAACAAGTTTTCACCCCCAGACTCTTAATGCATTGCTTTTCCTTCTGAAGCATCAGTAAGCGGTTGAACCTTCTCAGTTGTCCTCAGTGTGAAAAAATGGATCTCAAAATCATACAGTCATCGTTGGAAAGGGTTCAACCACAAAAAAATGCTGAAAAACCAAAGAATTTGTGGGACTTGAAGGATTTTTCTGAAGCACAGTGGGCAGTTTAACTGTTCAGGACAAACAAGGGACTCATAAACAACTATCACTAAACAAAAAAACAGCTGTGGATCATTCATATAACAACACGGTATTAAGAATCAAGTGTGTGTAAACTTTTGAACAGAGTAATTTTTATAAATTCAACTATTATTTTAACTTGTGGACTATATGTAAACGTCTTTTTTATGTGAAATATTTTAGGTTAGTCATAAATAAAAAATAACATGCATTTTGTATGATTCCTCTTATTTTGGTAAAATAAATAACATTTTGCAGATTCTGCAAGGTGTATGTAAACTTTTGACTTCAACTGCATATAAGCAATATCACACGAGTAGCAGTGCGATATGGCTTTATATCAGCACGGCTGTGATTCTAGGCAATTCAGTCATACGTACAAAGGCAGCGCTCCATCTCCGACATCCCCGAAAACATCGAAGCAAATTTTTAAATAACTGAAAACTACATTCTGTCACACCAAAATAGTATTATTTATAAAATGATAGTGGATTTGGGTGTCCGCCATGACACTCGCTGTGAGAAATACCACAAACGGAGTGATACAAACGAGTTCTGATATCACTAGAATATCGCACTCCTGGAAAAGGTCCTCAGCCAATCAGATTATATATATTTACATATAAAGCTGCCATACTTACATCAAACAGCACAGCCAATGCTGTGATCTTTCCTCCTGCACTGAGGGCCTCATCGAGGCCACTGAAAACTTCTGCCTCGTAGCAGTATATCTGCATCTAACACCAGAAACAAACAACATCTAATCAACATTTGTATACATTCACTCTTTGAGTGAAAAGTAAGAAATAATGTGCATTCTGAAAACAAGCCATCACTAGGTGACCAAGAAAATTACCATCTGGCTATACATTATCTTGCCTATTATGCAGTGACTTAATAAAGAATCAAAATTTAAATAATAAATAAATAATGAAATTAAATTAAATAAATATTTTTAATTAAATAATTATATAAATAAATAGACAGTTAATATAAATAAATCCAATATAAATAACTATACAAAAAGGTGAAATATATAAATTAAATTAATTAATTAAATATATAAAAAGGCAAATAAATACATTTGAATTTACATTGTTTTATTATGTGAAATACCTCCAGGGGGAATTTTTCATCATTGAGGCCATGCTCCGACCCGTCAGAGGAGGCATTGCACAGACCCCAGTGGAAAGTAATACGTCCCACCTTAAACTTGGACCTGAGCCCCCCTCCACTCACAAAAAAATCTCCTCCCACATCGATGGCCACTGGAAACAACACATTACAGAAATCAACAGCCAATGTTTTTTTCACTTCTGAAACAACACAAAGGGTTGATATTAAAAATACAGTTGTCCTCACCAGTTTTCCCATCATTCTTTATTGTAGTGGAGTCGGATGTCTTTTCCGCCCATCCCTCTAATCTCAGCTTCTGGAATTGCATTTTAACCTGCGCCAGGCTCTCTTCAATGTTTATTGGTGATTGTTTGGCATTGTTGCATGATGGGTATTTCTTTGCCCAGTTATTTTGGTTTAGAGTTCCTGTGGGAAAAGGAATTTAATTGGATAAATAAACCTCTTCAAAATCATTCATAAATGTCAGAGGATGAACTCCTGTTCTTCAGTACAAACATAAACTGACTTCACAGACACACAGGTGCATAATTGGATATGTAGTGGTTTTCTGATGGGTTAATCCGAGTCCTCTCTCTGGAGGTCCCGCAGCACAAAAACAAAGCCCATGAACCAGGTCACCAGCAGTTCTAGGTCACTGTCATTAGCATATCAATAGGTGCATTACACCCCCAGCCGAGTCATAAACACTGGTGTACAGTAGAATACAGTACATGAATGAAGAAATAAAAGCTGTTTTTAGGCACAAAACAACGTTTCAAAAACCCTGTCTTAAGTGGCTTATTGGTTAAGCATTATTATTAGGTAACAATTAATTTTAAGGTCCAATTCTCACTATTAACTAGCAAGCATATTACCAGCATATTGGCTGTTTATTAGTACTTATAAAGCACATTTTAATGCCCTATTCTGCATTACCATATTTTAAGTATTACCTCGTATTATTATTATTATAGACTATTATATATTAAAGTGGTGCATTGCTGCCACACACACACACACACACACACATCTTGTTTTACAGACATTCATCTTGTTATTATGAGAAAAGATGTAATTTTAAAGACATAACATCTTGTTATTATGAGAAAAGATGTTGTTTTAAAGACATAACATCTTGTTATTACGAGAAAAGATGTTTTACAGACATAACATCTTGTTATTATGAGAAAAGATGTTTTACAGACATAACATCTTATTACGAGAAAAGATGTAATTGTAAAGACATAACATCTTGTTATTACGAGAAAAGATGTTTTACAGACATAACATCTTATTACGAGAAAAGATGTAATTGTAAAGACATAACATCTTGTTATTATGAGAAAAGATGTTTTACAGACATAACATCTTATTACGAGAAAAGATGTAATTGTAAAGACATAACATCTTGTTATTACGAGAAAAGATGTTTTACAGACATAACATCTTATTACGAGAAAAGATGTAATTGTAAAGACATAACATCTTGTTATTACGAGAAAAGATGTTTTACAGACATAACATCTTATTACGAGAAAAGATGTAATTGTAAAGACATAACATCTTGTTATTATGAGAAAAGATGTTTTACAGACATAACATCTTATTACGAGAAAAGATGTTTTACAGACATAACATCTTGTTATTATGAGAAAAGATGTAATTTTAAAGACATAACATCTTGTTATTATGAGAAAAGATGTTGTTTTAAAGACATAACATCTTGTTATTACGAGAAAAGATGTTTTACAGACATAACATCTTGTTATTATGAGAAAAGATGTTTTACAGACATAACATCTTATTACGAGAAAAGATGTAATTGTAAAGACATAACATCTTGTTATTACGAGAAAAGATGTTTTACAGACATAACATCTTATTACGAGAAAAGATGTAATTGTAAAGACATAACATCTTGTTATTATGAGAAAAGATGTTTTACAGACATAACATCTTGTTATTACGAGAAAAGATGTAATTTTAAAGACATAACATCTTGTTATTACGAGAAAAGATGTAATTTTAAAGACATAACATCTTGTTATTATGAGAAAAGATGTTTTACAGACATAACATCTTATTACGAGAAAAGATGTAATTATAAAGACATAACATCTTGTTATTACGAGAAAAGATGTAATTTTAAAGACATAACATCTTGTTATTACGAGAAAAGATGTAATTGTAAAGACATAACATCTTGTTATTATGAGAAAAGATGTAATTTTAAAGACATAACATCTTGTTATTACGAGAAAAGATGTTTTACAGACATAACATCTTGTTATTATGAGAAAAGATGTTTTACAGACATAACATCTTGTTATTACGAGAAAAGATGTAATTTTAAAGACATAACATCTTGTTATTACGAGAAAAGATGTAATTTTAAAGACATAACATCTTGTTATTATGAGAAAAGATGTTTTACAGACATAACATCTTGTTATTACGAGAAAAGATGTAATTTTAAAGACATAACATCTTGTTATTATGAGAAAAGATGTAATTTTAAAGACATAACATCTTGTTATTACGAGAAAAGGTGTAATTTTAAAGACATAACATCTTGTTATTACAAGAAAAGATGTTTTACAGACATAACATCTTGTTATTACGAGAAAAGATGTAATTTTAAAGACATAACATCTTGTTATTACGAGAAAAGATGTAATTTTAAAGACATAACATCTTGTTATTACGAGAAAAGATGTAATTTTAAAGACATAACATCTTGTTATTATGAGAAAAGATGTAATTTTAAAGACATAACATCTTGTTATTACGAGAAAAGATGTAATTTTAAAGACATAACATCTTGTTATTACGAGAAAAGATGTTTTACAGACATAACATCTTGTTATTACGAGAAAAGATGTAATTTTAAAGACATAACATCTTGTTATTACGAGAAAAGATGTAATTTTAAAGACATAACATCTTGTTATTACGAGAAAAGATGTAATTTTAAAGACATAACATCTTGTTATTACGAGAAAAGATGTAATTTTAAAGACATAACATCTTGTTATTATGAGAAAAGATGTTTTACAGACATAACATCTTGTTATTACGAGAAAAGATGTAATTTTAAAGACATAACATCTTGTTATAACGAGAAAAGATGTAATTTTAAAGACATAACATCTTGTTATTACGAGAAAAGATGTTTTACAGACATAACATCTTGTTATTATGAGAAAAGATGTTTTACAGACATAACATCTTGTTATTACGAGAAAAGATGTAATTTTAAAGACATAACATCTTGTTATTACGAGAAAAGATGTTTTACAGACATAACATCTTGTTATTACGAGAAAAGATGTTTTACAGACATAACATCTTGTTATTATGAGAAAAGATGTTTTACAGACATAACATCTTGTTATTACGAGAAAAGATGTAATTTTAAAGACATAACATCTTGTTATTACGAGAAAAGATGTTTTACAGACATAACATCTTGTTATTACGAGAAAAGATGTAATTTTAAAGACATAACATCTTGTTATTATGAGAAAATATGTTTTACAGACATAACATCTTGTTATTACAAGAAAAGATGTAATTTTAAAGACATAACATCTTGTTATTATGAGAAAATATGTTTTACAGACATAACATCTTGTTATGAGAAAAGATGTTGTTTTAAAGACATAACATCTTGTTTTACGAGAAAAGATGTAATTGTAAAGACATAACATCTTGTTATTATGAGAAAAGATGTAATTTTAAAGACATAACATCTTGTTATTACGAGAAAAGATGTAATTTTAAAGACATAACATCTTGTTATTACGAGAAAAGATGTAATTTTAAAGACATAACATCTTGTTATTACGAGAAAAGATGTAATTTTAAAGACATAACATCTTGTTATTACGAGAAAAGATGTAATTTTAAAGACATAACATCTTGTTATTACGAGAAAAGATGTAATTTTAAAGACATAACATCTTGTTATTACGAGAAAAGATGTAATTTTAAAGACATAACATCTTGTTATTACGAGAAAAGATGTAATTTTAAAGACATAACATCTTGTTATTATGAGAAAAGATGTTTTACAGACATAACATCTTGTTATTATGAGAAAAGATGTTTTACAGACATAACATCTTGTTATTATGAGAAAAGATGTAATTTTAAAGACATAACATCTTGTTATTATGAGAAAAGATGTTTTACAGACATAACATCTTGTTATTACGAGAAAAGATGTAATTTTAAAGACATAACATCTTGTTATTATGAGAAAATATGTTTTACAGACATAACATCTTGTTATGAGAAAAGATGTTGTTTTAAAGACATAACATCTTGTTATTACGAGAAAAGATGTAATTGTAAAGACATAACATCTTGTTATTATGAGAAAAGATGTAATTTTAAAGACATAACATCTTGTTATTACGAGAAAAGATGTAATTTTAAAGACATAACATCTTGTTATTACGAGAAAAGATGTAATTTTAAAGACATAACATCTTGTTATTACGAGAAAAGATGTAATTTTAAAGACATAACATCTTGTTATTACGAGAAAAGATGTAATTTTAAAGACATAACATCTTGTTATTACGAGAAAAGATGTAATTTTAAAGACATAACATCTTGTTATTACGAGAAAAGATGTAATTTTAAAGACATAACATCTTGTTATTACGAGAAAAGATGTAATTTTAAAGACATAACATCTTGTTATTACGAGAAAAGATGTAATTTTAAAGACATAACATCTTGTTATTATGAGAAAAGATGTTTTACAGACATAACATCTTGTTATTATGAGAAAAGATGTTTTACAGACATAACATCTTGTTATTATGAGAAAAGATGTAATTTTAAAGACATAACATCTTGTTATTATGAGAAAAGATGTTTTACAGACATAACATCTTGTTATTACGAGAAAAGATGTAATTTTAAAGACATAACATCTTGTTATTATGAGAAAATATGTTTTACAGACATAACATCTTGTTATGAGAAAAGATGTTGTTTTAAAGACATAACATCTTGTTATTACGAGAAAAGATGTAATTGTAAAGACATAACATCTTGTTATTATGAGAAAAGATGTAATTTTAAAGACATAACATCTTGTTATTACGAGAAAAGATGTAATTTTAAAGACATAACATCTTGTTATTACGAGAAAAGATGTAATTTTAAAGACATAACATCTTGTTATTACGAGAAAAGATGTAATTTTAAAGACATAACATCTTGTTATTACGAGAAAAGATGTAATTTTAAAGACATAACATCTTGTTATTACGAGAAAAGATGTAATTTTAAAGACATAACATCTTGTTATTACGAGAAAAGATGTAATTTTAAAGACATAACATCTTGTTATTATGAGAAAAGATGTTTTACAGACATAACATCTTGTTATTATGAGAAAAGATGTTTTACAGACATAACATCTTGTTATTATGAGAAAAGATGTAATTTTAAAGACATAACATCTTGTTATTATGAGAAAAGATGTTTTACAGACATAACATCTTGTTATTACGAGAAAAGATGTAATTTTAAAGACATAACATCTTGTTATTATGAGAAAAGATGTTTTACAGACATAACATCTTGTTATTACGAGAAAAGATGTAATTTTAAAGACATAACATCTTGTTATTATGAGAAAAGATGTCGTTTTACCGAGAAAAAGATGTCGTTTTAACAACATTACATCTCGTTATTACGAGAAATTATGCCATTTTTAATGTTTAAACAACATAACATTTCGTTATTACAAGAAAAGATGTTGTTTTAACAACAAAACATCATGTTATTACAACATAATTGAGTGGAAAAAAATAATATGTGTGCGGCAGCAATGCGTCACTGTAATATATAGAATGGTCACAATTGATTTACAATTAAATTGTTGTGCAGGAAATAAATATATAAATAAATATAACACAATAACAATTATTTTTCAATCAAGTAAAAAATAATACTGTTTATGGTCGATTTGCAATTTAACTGTGCAAGAAGGAAGGAAAGAAAGAAACATATTTAGCTTAAATGTATATCCATAATTCTAAATTATGTATATCTTTAATATCAACCGTATTGTGAACATTTTCTTTTAGCCATATAACAGCACATTAAAAAATTATCTGTTTATGATCATCACTATATTCAACAAAGGCTTCAGTTAACAAGGATATCTGGACAAGCTGCAGCAAGTGTAAATCAGAGGAGTAATACAAGGTTAAATATCTTCACTCATCCTTCATTACTTCATTAACTCCTCTTTAGCAAAGGACTATAGAGAGAACAGAGCACAAACACTCAAGGCTGTCATGTTTCATTTGAATATGTCTGTATTTGTGTCCTTGTGTTTCTCTGTACCCTCTCAGTCTAAGCAAACATCAGAGTAAAGAGTATTTTTGAGAGCGTTTATGTAATCCGAATGAAAGGATATGAAGAAAAACAACTGAAGTTGATTTAAAACCAGATTTCTTTGTAAAACGATGTACAAAATTCTTAACTAGGCATAAATAAACACTAGTGCCACTTGCTAAAGTACCACTACAGTGCCTTGCAAAATTATTCATACCCCTTCATTTATTTCACATTTTGTTATGTTGCTGCCTTATGTTAAACTACTTTAAATTACTTTTTTCCCCCACATCAATCTACACTCCCTACTCCATAATGGCAAAGCAAAAAATTTGTGCAAATTTATTAAAAATAAAAAACTAAAAAGATCCCGTTGCATAAGTATTCATACCCTTTTCTGGGACACTCGAAATTTAGCTCAGGAGCATTCATATTGCTTCTAGATGTTACTACACTTCGAGTGGAGTTAAACTGTGGCAAATTCATTTGAATGAGTATGATTTAGAAAGGCACACACCTCTCAGAAAAGGTCTAACAGCTGAAAATGCATTTCAGAGCAAAAACCAAGTCGTGAGGTCAAGATAACTGCCTGTAGAGCTCAGTGACAGACTTGCGTTAAGGCAATGATCTAGGCAAGAGATCAGAAAAAAATCTGCATTGAAGGTTCACAGAAGCATTATCCATAATGGAAGACGATTGGAACAACTAGGACTGTAGAAAATGTCTGCCAGCCCCCATCCAAGCTGACAGAGCTTGAGAGGTGAAAAGGTGAGGCAAAGAATGGCAGATAATTGCCAAATGCAGATGTGCAAAGCTTCATACCCAAAAAGACTTGAGGCTGTAAAGGTGCTTTAACTATGTACTGAGTTAAGGGTACGAATACTTATGCAATGTACTTATTTCAGTGTTTTATTTTTAATAAATTTGTAAAATTTGCAAATCTGGTTTTTGCTTTGTCATTATTATGGTGTATGGAGTGTAAATTGATGTGGGGAAAAACTCATTTAAAGCAGTTTAACATAATGCTGCAACAAAACAAAATGTGAAAAAAATTAAGGGGTATGAAACCTTTTGCAAGGCACTGTAAGTGCTTATTTGGCACAGCTGGTACAAGTACTCATATTTTCTTTTCAAATGTATGTAATGTAAATCTTATTTGTTCTGCTCTTTGTAATTGGATAATCACTATTTTAAATCAAAATATTATTATCAGAACATTTAACAACAAACACTGTTATGCTTACTATGATCATAGACAATAGGTATGGAAAAAGTGTGTCAAACTCACACACACACACACACACACACTTACTCATAATGACACTCGTACAAACCAATACACATTTCCATTGTGCCTTCCAGCTGTCAGGAGAAATGCAATTAATTGCTTGCTGGAAGAGTTGTAAGATCAAAGTCTAAATGAGTTTAGAACGATGTTTCTTTTTTAAAGTATGATTCTATATATTTTTTTTCTGGAGTGAAATGAAGAAGCGACTGAATGGATCTGTGTGTTTGTATTGGTATATAACGCTAATGGATGAGGTGTCATTCAAGGCCAAGGAGGTTACAGCAGACAGGCCAGTCCAGCTTCATAACCTGAGTGCACTCTCTCTCTCTCTCTCTCTCTCTCTCTCTCTGTCTCTCTCCCTTTATTTTCTCTTTCTGTTTCTCTTTTATAGACACAGTAAATGCCAAGTAACAAACACCATGTATGTTTGGTAGAGAATAGAGAAACCATATCACGCTGAGCAACCTGTCAGCCACTAAAGTTTATTAGCTTACAGGAATTGATTATTCATCGTTTAGTATTATTTAGACAACATGAGTGATATGAAAATGGGGTCAAAGATGAGGAGGGGTTGTGGCATTCTGGGTAATGCTGATGAACAATGTCCCATCTGCATGACTGGCCGCCTGCATGCAGTCCGGATGCCATAATGCCCCCTTTGTTGTGCCAACCTCCACTGACACCCAGATCTGGTTTGTAGTGGCGGATCAAAGACAAGATGGATAACCTCGTAACTTATTATCCAAACTCAATAGATCATCTTTCCTAGACTAAACACCTTTGAGAGGCAGGATTCAGATCATTTTTTGAATCATCTTCTAAAGGAACGCTCTGTAAATCGTAGAGATCAGAAGCTAAATATCAAAAGTGCACAACAATAAGGAGAATATCAAATCTGGCCTACTTTCAATAACAAAGCGTGACGGGGGAATTCTCCATTGTGCTAGAAATGGAAAAGAGCTGGAGATGAAAAGACGAGAGGTACGAAATGTGTCACTGATGTTGTTTGATTTAATACTTCATCTCCTTCAAGGGCTATATAAAAAACTAACAAAATAAAAAATATATATAAAACAAGACTTTTTCCTGCTCCCCAGCTAACATAAAATATGTTTTGTTAACATTCCCATTAAGTTACAAGAACGCTATTTCTGAATGTTCTCTGAACATTCAAAACTTTAATTTTTTAATGTTTAAAATACGCGTATTCTTGGTTATGTGAATGTTAGTAGTGAAGAGAACACTCCATTTTATCACTTTGTTAACATTATGGGAATGTTACTTTTAATGTTCTATAGTAAGCGGTAACATTTAAAAAGTTGAACGTTAAACTAAAATATTTCAGAAAAATTACTTTGAGAGAACCTCACCAGAACATTAAAGGGATAGTTGACCCAAAAATGAAAATTACATAGACATAGGACGTGAAGTGACGAACGCAGGAGCGCAGAGGAGAGAGCAAAACAAAACACCAGTCGCAAATTAGAAGTAAAAAACGAGGATCTGTAAAGAAAAATGTTGGAGGATTATATAAGCCATTGATATAAGCCAAGAGGAGTGTGGTTTTCTTTTGCTGTAAACAAAGCTTGGTTTTTCAGGGGGCTAGCGTATTCTCACTAGAGCTTATGCTACACCTACAGTGGTGTGAAAAAGTGTTGGCCCCTTCCTGATTATTCATTTTTTTGCATGTTTGTCACACTTTAATGTTTCAGATCATCAAACTAATTTAAATATTAATCAAAGATAACACAAGTAAACACAACATGCAGTTTTTGAATGAAGTTTTTCATTATGAAGGGAAAACAAAATCCAAACCCACATGGCCCTGTGTGAAAAAGTGTTTGCCCCCTAAACTTAATATCTGGTTGGGCCACCCTTAGCAGCAACAACTGCAATCAAGCATTTGAGATAACTTGCAATGAGTCTGTTACAGCGCTGTGCAGAAATTTTGTCCCACTCATCTTGGCAGAATTGTTGTAATTCAGCCACATTGGAGGGTTTTTGAGCATGAACCGCCTTTTTAAGGTCTTGCCACAGCATCTCAATAGGATTCAGGTCAGGACTTTGACTAGGCCACTCCAAAGTCTTCATTTTGTTTTTCTTCAGCCATTCAGAGGTGGATTTGCTGGTGTGTTTTGGATCATTTTCCTGCTGCAGAACCCAAGTTCCCTTCAGCTTGAGGTCACGAACAGATGGCCGTACATTGTCCTTCAGGATTTTTTGGTAGACAGCAGAATTCATGGTTCCATTTATCACAGCAAGTCTTCCAGGTCCAGAAGCAGCAAAAAAACCCAGACCATCGCACTACCACCACCAGATTTTACTGTTGGTTTGACGTTCTTTTTCTGAAATGCTGTGTTACTTTTACGCCAGATGTAATGTGACACACACCTTCCAAAAAGTTCAACTTTTGTCTCGTCAGTTCACAGAGTATTTTCCCAAAAGTCTTGGGGATTATCAAGATGTGTTCTGGCAAAACGGAGATGAGCCTTTATGTTCTTTTTGCTCAGCAGCGGTTTTCATCTTGAAAATCTGCCATGCAGGCCATTTTTGCCCAGTCTCTTTCTTATGGTGGAGTCATGAACACTGACCTTAACTGAGTCAAGAGAGGCCTGCAGTTCTTTAGATGTTGTTGTGGGGCCTTTTGTGACCTCTCAGATGAGTCGTCGCTGCGCTCATGGGGTAATTTTGGTTGGCCGGCCACTCCTGGGAAGGTTCACCACTGTTCCATGTTTTCGCCATTTGTGGATAATGGCTCTCACTGTGGTTCGCTGGAGTCCCAAAGCTTTAGAAATGGCTTAATAACCTTTTTCCAGACTGATAGATCTCAATTATTTTCTTTCTCATTTGTTCCTGAATTTCTTTGGATCTCAACATGATGTGAGGATGTTTTGGTCTACTTCACTTTGTCAGGCAGGTCCTATTTAAGCGATTTCTTGATTGTGAACAGGTGTGGCAGTAATCAGGCCTGGGTGTGGCTAGAGAAACTGAACTCAGGTGTGATAAACCACAGTTATGTTTTAACGAAAAAAAAAACACTTTTTCACACAGGGCCATGTGGGTTTGGATTTTTTTTATCCTTCATAAAAAAAACTTAATTTAAAAACTGCATGTTACTTGTGTTATCTTTGATTAATATTTAAATTTGTTTGATGATCTGAAACATTGTGTGACAAAAAAATAAATAATCAGGAAGGGGGCAAACACTTTTTCACACCACTGTATGTCCTACGTCATCCACTGGAATGCCACTCTCTTGTGAACAAGGATACAACAGTTAGCGTAAGCTTACATTTTATAAAGTTTTAAATATGGATAGTTGTTTTACACAAATGCACCGATTCACTTCAGAAGGCCTTTATTAACCTATATCATCTCATGGGGAAAGCATACCTATGGGAACTTTTTTGCAAGACGCAAAATACGTACCAAAAAGTACATATCACTGCAGTTTCCAACAGAAATGTCCACTGGAGTCGGTAAAGCAGCAAGCACTTGCTAATGGTTTTTGTACACTGTTATGATTACAGCTCCATATGTTTTGCTTTACAGACGTAACAAGCTTGCTCGGTAGCTCAGCCAGCATGGAATTGGATTTAGGATGCGGAATCCTTGGGTACGAATCTCGTGAAAAACATGACTCACGATGAAAGAGTTGAAAGATGAGAGATCGAAAAACAAGCTAAAACGGCATGCTTGTGATCACGTTTGTATGTCACATTCGCTTTTGCTCATACTTTCAGGTAGGTTTAGGTGTAGTGCAGATTGTACGTTATTTTAAAATGTCACGGAGCATTAGAGTTATAGCACCACTTAATGGACATTTCAAGTCATAACTGCGGTGAAAAGTACAAAACCAACGTCGCATAAAACAGACCATCTGTTCTGGGGGGGAAAAAAACAACAAAAAAAAACACTCTTTTAGCGCCATTTGGTGGACATTTCACATCAAATATGTTGTGAAATGTACATGCCGGTACGAAAAACTTCCCACAGGTACGTTTCATCATGAAATAAGGTTGTTAGTACTTTTGTACACGTGGAGTACTTTTTATGATGAATAGATGCACTTTATTGGACTTCAAAATCTCAACAGCCACTCACTGCCATTAATATAACTCTGACTGTATATATACATCTAGAAGGCCTGGGGTAATTTTCATTTTTGAGTGAACTGTCTCTTTAAAGTTCTCTGTTAGCTAGGTCTTTTGAAGTAAAAAAAAAAAAAAAAGTGCTGTAAAGATATGCTCGTAACATAAAACGTAAAACTCCTTTCTCAGCATAATTATAAAAAACCAAAATGCTAAAATACTACGTGTTAATTTTATGCAAATGGTCACTGTATTGATATAAGAAACTTCAACACACTAAAATACCTCCAGATTTACAGAGTCTTGCCCTAGGCATTTTTACTAATTTCAAAGGCAATCATAACGGGTCATTTTCATTAAGTCTTACAGGTGTGGCGGCAAGAACAATTTAAACAGGATTAGAGAAAGTCTTGGAAATGATGTAAAACTCAATTACTACAACCAAAAGTGTACAATATGTCCCCTAAAGCGTCTAAAAAATTATAATTCGTCTTCTAAGATTATACTTTCAACCACTATATTAAAGACACTTAAGCTGTCGTATTTTTTATGTGTTGCGTTCCAAAAAAAACAGGCTCTCCGTGGAAATATCAGGATTAAACACAGCATGAAGTCAATTTCAGCAGAAAAACGGAGCCACAACTTGGAGTCATACTGCATGAAAGCCCAAACACACCCTCTAAACTTTGACATGCACTGTCTGGGCGAGATCAGACAGAACCTGTAATTTAGGCCATATTAACCCTGAAAGCCCAGTTAGATACGGATGAGTTTAATCTGTGGCGTTAAGCCCTGCATGCTTAGACAAAGATGATCTCTAAACCTGAACTGGCATGGGGGAAGGATGCCACCAACGATTCAGTTTCAAGTGTGCTGCTCTTGAGAAATTCTGATCTATAGAAAATCTAATCGCAATGATCACTATGCAGAGATCATAAACAAAACATAAGTACAGTTTGAAATCAACACTCACCTGCATACGACCAGTCTATGTTCTCTGAGAGCTTCTTCTGTGATCTGAATCCATATGCTTCTGATACATCCGCTGAAAAAAATAAAATAAAATTATATATATATATCAGTTTATCTTAAAGGTGACATATCATGAAAATCTGACATTTTCCATGTTTAAGTGCTTTAATTGGGTCTCCAACGCATCTACCAACCCAGAAAACGTGAAAAAAAAAAAACTAGTAACTTCACTCATTTATTCCTTTTAGCTCAACGTTTGTATTCTGTATTCACTATAGCCTAATTTGTGTTTTACTTTATAGTCTAATATAAAATTTTATAGCTACTCATTTTTCATTCTTGTTCTGTAATACCGTTCAATTTAAAGGGTTGGTTGTGGATTGAGTAGAACAAAATAGGCAATAATGTTTATAAATGTTTCGTTATATTTATTGGTATTTAATATACATACTGTATAAATAAATGCCATTGTTGGCAAATATAAGGTTAAAGGGTGTTTTTAGAGTAAGATAAATTTCTCTATCATGAGTTTACTTTCTCTTTTTTGCCGGGTTTCGTTTCTCTATGTGGTTAACTCTAGGGGCAAGGTTTCTAAACCGTGGTGTTTTTAAGGGCCTGATATTACAAAGCAAGTTTGTTTTGTTTTCACTGCCGAAAAATGATGATGATGAAAAATCAGTGGTTAAAATAATTTTTTCCCACAATACCACACCAATACAATTCAAACCTTTTGTTGTGTGTTTGTCGTTTTACAGCGTACTGCATCTCTAATCTTGGCTTTTATTTTCTTTGGCTTCTTTGACTAACAAGCATTTCCAAACCACAACCTGTAAGTACAATTTATATGTTATGTGTACATTTTTAATTGAGTGTTTTGTCAAGTTTTTTGTGCTAAAATGTGATGTATACCTGTACAGCTAAACCACAATTTTACTATTTTACTGAAATAGTTCTGATAATTCGTTGTGGACCCACTACTTCCTAAGAATGTGTCGATTAATGTAGACTGTCGTTGTTCTAATTACTTCATTTAATAATAAAGAATGTAACTTAGACATAGGCCTATTTTGGTTTACAAACTGTCTTGTTTCATCAGTTAGTCATGTTAGCACTCTGTTAATGTATTCACCATTATTGTTCTGTTATGTGTTTACAGTTTAGCAGCTAAACTTTAGCTGTGGGCACGATTTGCTTCAGGGTTGCCAGGTTATCACAACAAAACCTGCCCAATTGCTACTCAAAATTAGCCCAATCGCGTTTCGAGAGGGGGTCCCCCATTAAAAATCGCGTTCTGGATGTAAAATACACTTTTTTTGTCGGGTTTGCTCTGGTAAATTCACATTCCAGGGGCTAAATATGACGTTACTGGGGTCGAATCAACCCGCAGACTTGGCAACACATATGGTAGCACTTACTAACTTGCTCAAATACTCCTCTCTGTGCCAATCATAACCGGCTTGGTCAGCTGACCAATCAGAGCAGATAAATGTATATTCTGAGAAAATTAAAATGTTTTCTGACCTTAGATGCATTAAACCTGTTGTAGGGGACTCCAACACAATATTAGGACACTTTAAAAAAAAAAAACATATGACTTGCCTTCACAGACTTAACTATATTTTTGTAACTCCTGTGTGTTTTCAACATAAACTTACGTGTATTTGATAGTTTAAGTGCAATAAGACATGAAAGAGAACTTAGGTTACTCACATGCGGTGTTACAGCCACTTTCTATGCGTGTATATCAAAGTTGAAAAAGCATGATTTCAACACGACAGACATGATAATCAAAACCAAACAGATGTTTTTTAGCAGAGTACCTAAGGTACTAGCTGTAAAGCCACAGCCCTATTCTAGAAAAGCACTTTTGCATTTAAAGAGTCACGCACAAAAACAGCGTGATGCTTCCACTCAAAATAGGCATTTTCAAAATGAAAACTAAAACTTCACAGACACATTCTGGGGACACATGAGACTTATATTACATATTGTAAAAAGGGGCATAATACGTCTCCTTTAAAAACTCTTAAAATCAGCAATAAAACAGAATGGCTGTTTCAAAAGGAGAGATCAATCTTTAAAATTCCTCTTGCAACAGCTAAATCTTGTCATGGCCTGCTGTGACCTGCTGTCAAAACGTTCGCTCTACCACAGAGAGTAAAGTCACTGACTGACGTGTTTGGATTTTTTCCAGTATTAATGGTTTGAAACACTGCAGTTAGGTTTTAATCTGCCACAGAACCGTGTGCCAAAATCAAATGGTATGATTATTTTATAGAAGCAATTGTGCATCAGATTGAACAATAAGGAACAATATGGAAATCATAGATAATGTGAGTTTAGGAGGAGCTGAGCGGAAAGGCAACCTCTATTATTCTCTTTGTTCAGGCTTTTGCCTGGTGGTTTCATTCACTTGACTTAAAAAAGGTTTCTTTTATTGTCAGAGGGTCGTCACCCAGGACTTTAAGGTCATGCGGTAAAAGTTCATCCGCAAAGTTCTTCCTCATAATCGGTCCTCTCTTTCAAAACATGCTGGTCTCCTGCTGATCAGGAAGCTTTGGTCATTTTTTGCCTTTTTAACTTTTAAACAGTTAAGTTGTCCAATCGCATGCACTAGGAGACAATACATCAGATCAATCCTTGTCGAAATACTACAGGATTCATTCAGTCCCACAATTCTGGAATTTACCTCAGTTTGTTTCTGAAAACACATCTATTTACTATTTTTGTTCCAAATCCATATTATGTCAATCAAAAACAGTTATTCTTTTTTCTTTTGTGTTTTGAATTTTACTTTTTGCATGAACTATGTATTCCCTAATCATCCCAGACTGGTTACTAGTAAACAAACGGAGAAGCAGATGCAGTGGGAGAGGCATGTAAACTCTAAAAGCCTTCTGCCTGTGCTCTAATTAGCACATAATTAGCCTGCATGCCTATTGCATGTGGGTCGGACCTCTGATCCATAACGGTCCATAACTCAATCTGTGCCATTTCAGGCTCATCACTGCAGATTGACAAACAAAAATAGAACAAAACCGACAGACAGAAAGTCCTAGGAAAGCAGTCAGCTATAACAGAGATGGAGACGTTGTCTTTTTATGACATATTTGGTTTACTAGAATATGTATCTAGTTGACCAGCCATATTTATAATACCACTGTAGGGTCATTCTTAAGATTTTGTGACAAACTTGTCCTTTAAATAATATAAACTCCATATTAAAGCCACTATTCTAGATATTAAGTAATATACATTTTTAGTAATATAAAATTGTCAAGTTCTTAAAAAAACATTTTTTCATTGATCTGGTATGCTACTTATTTTACATTTAAAGGTATTTATTTTCTATAACGTATTGATTTTTTTAAATAAATTAATACTGTTTACCAAAAAAATGCACTTTATTTAAAATAATTTACTTCATTTAACAAAAATGTAAATAACATTTACTTTAATTTTAATTCAAAAGTTAAATCAAATACAATAAAAATTAAAAATAAAAGTAAATACAAATAATTAAAAATAAAATGACTAAAATAAAAAACTAAACTAGACTACAGTAAAATAAAACATATATTTTATTTTAAACAATTTCATTTTTATACTTTAGTTTCTATTTAATTTAAAATTATTTTTCTTTTAAAAGAAAAGCAAAATCAAATTAAATTAAATTACAAATAAAAATAAACATGTCAAATAATTAAACATAAAGTAACTAAAAATAAAAACAAGACTAGACTAAAATAAATAAAAAAATTAAATTAAAATAAAGCACTGTTTACCAAAGATGTAAATAATATTGTTTACATTTTATTTAAACAATTTATTTCATTTTTATACTTTAATTTGTTTTATTTAATTAAAAAATAAAAATAATAATAATTAAAAATAAAAGTAAAATCAAATCAAATTAAATTAAACAATAAATACAAATAATAAAAAATAAAATAACTAAAATTAAAAACAAAAGTAGACTACACTAGACTAAAATAAAATAAAATAGTCTAGTTTACATTTTATTTTAAATAATCCATTTAAGTTTAGTACTTAAATTTTAATTTAATTTAAAATTATTTTCATATAAATTAAAGTAAAATCATATAGAATTAAATTAAAAATAATTACAAATATTTAAACAATAAAAAAGTTTAAAAAAAAAACTAGACTAGACTAGCCTAAATTCAATTCAATTCAATAATAAAATATACCAAAAATATTTACATTTTAATTCCAATAATTAATTTCATTTTTGTACTTTATTTTTTATTTGATTTTAAATTATTTTTCATTTAAAAGTAAAATCAAATCAAATAAAAAATAATTACAAATACCTAAAAGTAATAAGTAAAATAAAAAACTAAAATAAAATAAAATATTGTTTACCAAAAATACCAAAAAATAATTACAAATAAAATAAATCAAATAAAACAAACTTAACTAGACTATATATATATATATATTCAGAAGTCTGAAGTTGCTGTTCTTGAGAGCAGTAATAATGTCAAGATTTTTTTTTTTTTTGCCCGTGTTGTCAGAACAAAGTCAACGACAGTTATAGAGATTTCTGTCTTTCCCCTTCCAAGTAAATAGGAGCTAACCTGCCAAGTACCCACTCAAAAAACAGCTGTCCTCTGAAGTGACCAAGATGTCCACCGAGAGAACTGAGTTGCATTTAAGACAGTGACATTTTGTCATTACCCACTGTTTAGTTCTACGTCTGATAAGAAAGTCTATTAAGCTGTCAACAAGTTAAACTAAGTTAAACCACACAATCCCTCCATTCCTTTTAAGCCAACATCGTTTTTCGGTTCCAGCAGTCTATTGCCAAACCCGACCATGTCAATGCTTTTAAAGGATAAAAGAAACCTCCCTAAAGAGGGCCCTGTCCCATGGGAGAAAGGCCACAATACAAGCAACAATGGCTTTGACATGAAACACCTTTACACCTTTAGCTAGGATACCCTACACTGAACGGGTTTGCCGAGAGAAACTGCTCGCCTATTCACTGCAACTGAAGTACAGTCTTGGCTCATCTTTCTGTTAGCTTTTGTCTGTCTGTCTACACATTAGTTTTGGTCCTTTCAAGACGGTCTGTGCACCTGTTAGGCCACACAAACGTCTACGTATCAGAGCGCCACGTCTAGTCGTACATGCTAATTATAGCTCACCCAGGGTTTAGCTTTTCTAAGCTAATTTAGCACGCTCTGGGAGTATCGACAACAATCAACTGTATTTCATTTCTTTACATTACCCCAACAAAAATGACCACGGTAACCACAATTTTGCCAAAATACAATTGCTCGAGTTACTGATACTTCCGTGTAACCATTTCTTCCATTGTGTGAAAGAAGTACACTTCAGCATACTTTGAAAAAGAAAACGTATCAAAGAAATAGTACACTACTGTACATTTTTTGGGCTCTTAATTAGCATGTTAATTGTAATTAATTAAAAAGTTCAAAATTAACCATGGTTTTATACTACAGTGTAAGTGTAGTAACCATGTTTTTTTGGTGTATCGATTATCATTTGTATAACCACAGTTTTACTACAAATACCATGGTTAAACTATGCTTAGTGCTAAGCTTGTTAACATAGTGCTAAGACTGAATATGAATAACTACTAGCACAAAGTTCTTACTATTATTGACAGTTTAATACTTTGCATAATCAGTTAGTTCTATGCTAAGCTAGTAGGCTAAGCTGTTGGCTTGCTAACTGAACATCCTGCTAACCATTTGACAGAATGATGGCAGAAACTTTGACATGCTAGTTTGCATATTCAGACAAGCTCTTCTGTTTCCCCTGTTGAAAAAAACAACACATGCTGGTTAGGTATGTTTTGGTGTTGGGATGCTGGTTTTAGCTGGTTAATGCTGGTCATGTTGCTTGTCAAGGACCAGCATAAACCAGCAGAGGACCAGTCATATATAATATAATTCATATATAAATTCAGGAATCACCAATATGACAAAATAATATTATTTTATATATTATTAATTGTATAGCTATAGTTGTATCAAATGAATAAGGAAATTATAGTGCCTTGAATTTATTAAGTAATTTTTAATTTCGTTCGTTTCGCTCTCTGGAAATGTAAAGAAAAAATAGCGTTTTTACTTGGAATTCGTTTTTAATCCCTGGTTTTAAACAAGCATATACATGAGACAATTTATATATTATTGCTTGAATAAACATTTAAAACAGTGCTAAATTTTATAATTAAGGAAATTAAATAGACCTAGGCATTTGAAAAGACATGAAATGTGTCTAATAATTCCAAAAAAAAATAGAAGCATTGGACATAATCAAAATATTCGAGACATTTATTAGGAATACCATTTTCTTAACAATTAAGATGCTGCTTTATCCAGTCTAATCGAAGTGTGCGTCTCTCCCCCGACTTTCCCAACAAAAATTCCACCCCCTCTCAGAAAATACATAAAGCTGACATTACTGAGCTATATGCGTTTAAAAGTAGCCTATTAAAATGGTACAATGGCATTGCTCAGTTCAATGTGTTGGGAAATCGGGCATTTTGTCCCGCGTCAGCATTTATTCAACAGTTAATAACGCTCGACATTCAAAAGGTAAATATTATCCAGCCAAAAAAGTGCAGGTCTATGTATTTCATAGAAAATTGTCTAGTACTATATAAATTACAAAGGTTTAATTGGCATCTTTATTTCAAACGACCCTACCGACCACGACCTGAATATCATTAAGAATATTTTTGGATGACTCGTAACCGCGGGTCAACCCGCGCATCACTGGCCAGTATAAACCAGCAAAGGGCCAGTATAAACCAGCAATTGGCCAACATAAACCAGCAAATGGCCAGCATAAACCAGCAAATGGCCAGCATAAACCAGCAAAGGGCCAGTATAAACTAGCAAAGGACCAGCATAAACCAGCAAATGGCCAGTATAAACCAGCAAAGGGCCAGTATAAACCAGCAAAGGGCCAGCATAAACCAGCAAATGGCCAGCATAAACCAGCAAATGGCCAGCATAAACCAGCAAATGGCCAGCATAAACCAGCAAATGGCCAGCATAAACCAGCAAATGGCCAGCATAAACCAGCAACGGGCCAGCATAAACCAGCAAATGGCCAGCATAAACCAGCAAATGGCCAGCATAAACCAGCAAATGGCCAGCATAAACCAGCAAATGGCCAGCATAAACCAGCAAATGGCCAGCATAAACCAGCAAATGGCCAGCATAAACCAGCAACGGGCCAGCATAAACCAGCAAATGGCCAGCATAAACCAGCAAATGGCCAGCATAAACCAGCAACGGGCCAGCATAAACCAGCAAATGGCCAGCATAAACCAGCAAATGGCCAGCATAAACCAGCAAATGGCCAGCATAAACCAGCAAATGGCCAGCATAAACCAGCAACGGGCCAGCATAAACCAGCAAATGGCCAGCATAAACCAGCAAATGGCCAGCATAAACCAGCAACGGGCCAGCATAAACCAGCAAATGGCCAGCATAAACCAGCAAATGGCCAGCATAAACCAGCAAATGGCCAGCATAAACCAGCAAATGGCCAGCATAAACCAGCAAATGGCCAGCATAAACCAGCAACGGGCCAGCATAAACCAGCAAATGGCCAGCATAAACCAGCAAATGGCCAGCATAAACCAGCAACGGGCCAGCATAAACCAGCAAATGGCCAGCATAAATCAGCAAAGGGTCAGCATAAACCAGCAAAGGGCCAGCATTAACCAGCAAAGGGCCAGCATAAACCAGCAAATGGCCAGCATAAACCAGCAAAAGGCCAGCATAAACCAGCAAAAGGCCAGCATAAACCAGCAAAGGACCAGCATAAACCAGCATCCCAGCACCAAAACATGCCTAACCAGCATATGCTGTTTTTTTTAACAGGGTCAAATGGAGAACAAAGAAAAGCCTTTCACTTAAGTAATTTCTGCGCTATTAACATAATGTCTGTGTTGTTAGCATAGTGCTAACATTTAAAAAAGGACTGAATATGGAATAGCATACTAGCACACTGCTCTTACTATTTCTGTCAACTTAATACTTTACAGTTAGTTCTAAGCTAAGCTAGTGGGCTAAGCTAGCTTGCTAACTGAACATTCTGCTAACCATTTGACAGAAATTATGGCAGAAACTTTAGCATGCTAGTTTGCAAATTCAGCCAAGCTCATTTGTTTCAAAAGGAGAGCAAAGAAAAACTTTTGACTGAAGTAATTTTTATTTGGTGCTATTAACGCCAAAATGCATTTTAAAAATAGCTTATTTTTGGGTGAACTGTTCCTTTACGCAAGCCCATATGAACATTAACCATGGTTTTACTGTAGTAAAGGTGTAGAGACCATGTTTTCTTTGGTGTAAACAGTGATTATCACTTGTATAACCACAGTTTTACTAAAAATACCATGGTTAAACTATGGCTAGTGTAGCAAAACCATGGTTAATTTGTTTTTATCCTGGTTTAACTGTAATAACCATTGTTTTTTTTGTTTTTTTTGTAGTAAAACCATGCCCAATATTACAAGACAACAGCTACAACATTTACAAATGTTTGTATTTGATCCTGTAGCTGCAACGAGCCGTTCGGAAACCTGAGCCACATTGAAAACCACACAGGTGAGAATAACAAAGGAAAATAAATTATGAAAAAGCTCTGAAGTCAGCAGAGAGGTGGCCATTCACTCGCTCTTCCCGGGTTAAACTGCACCCATGTCCGTTCTCATGGCCTGCCCCATTCACCATATCAATACAAACACAACAATGAGATCAGTGACTCAGCCGTGAGGACTGCAGGTCCATGCATTGAAACGCCTTGCTGCCTGCCTGATTGCTTTTGTCTGACAGGACCCATATTCCCTTTCACCCAATCAACAGCTCTCATGTGAGCCAAGAGCTTCACGCATGGGCTTGATTTCCTGGTACATGGTGTAACAGAGAGTGAAGGAAATATAACAAGGACCTGTTGCGTATTAGACAACGAGGCGAGGAGGTTTGGTTACTCTGTACTATCCATGAACGTAGCAGAGTTTAGCAGATTAAGTTCAATAGCTTACAAGCTTATACCACTTGCCTTTCATTTTTACAAATTACATTAGGGCAAAGGTATATCCACACTATAATGATAAATGCCAAGTTCTGTCATAAAACTCTAGATGGCGCAGACTGAGGGGTCGTTAACACAAACTGATGATATTCATAGTATTATTTTTAGGTATTTATGTAGTTTACAGCATGCCAAACTACTTGTTGCATACGCAGCCAATAAGCTTGCTGCTTTACATTTAAATGGCTGGTTAGCATTTACTAGAGCATTTCGCAGTGTGCATTCAGAGTTCCTCTGAAACCCTCTACCGCCCCAGCTCCACCTGTTCAGATCTGCTACTCTTGTTTTTTTCTGTTCTTGTTTTGTAGCAGCAATAATCTACAACAACAGCGATAACCAACAGTTCATCAGTGTAGCAGATCCATTCTGCCAAGATGAAATACATTAACATTAAAATCTTCAGAGAGTTGTCATGATAGAACTATATTAGCTGCCACATCAACTGACAATAATGCTTTGTTTATTATAAGTGCACATTGCAAGTTAGTCATCCATCACTTTAAATGTCTGAGCTTTTTAAGTTCAGTTTTTAAGTTAAGTTAATTGCTTGTCAATGTTTTATCGTTCATCAGCTTGGTGGTGTTGTCGTTATATTGTGGAATTTACTATTTTCAAAGAATTAGGATGATTATTAAAACTTCATAGTTTTCTTGAGATGAACAAGCCTTAAATCTTCAAAATACATCTCACTATACATTATGGAAAGAAACATAAGTATGTTCTCGAATGCCTAATGGTGCGTTCACACCAGACGCGAATGATGCATTAAGTGCGAGTGATTTCGGGCGTTTGACCGTGTAACGCGTAAGTTGAAAAATCTGAACTTTGGCGAATATTCGCAGCGTGTTAACCAATCAGGAGCTTGCTCTAGTAGTGACGGAGGCAGAAATCCAAAACAACAATGAAGGACAAAATCATCGTCACTTTATGTGGATACTCGAAGCTGTACAATACATCTTTGTACTTTTATAGAAACATTTGTGAAGTGAATTTCACACGTGAATGAAGCGAGTAACACACAAGAGGTGCTATAGCGAGCGTTTACAGAAACTCACTTCTTCAATAGAGTGTTTTCACAACACGTCATCAACCCATATTGGCACTGAATGTAAACAATGCCACTGAATCGAATGAAAGTCGCATATTTTGCTGATTATTGCTGCTGAAAAAGGTCAATTATTGTCATGTTTTGGGCTGTACTAATTGGTCGGACCTGGAAAAAATATTTTGAGTACTATAGACTGTCAAAAGTTATAACAAATCAAAAAGACCAAACTGGTTGGCCAAACTGAACCAGGATTTCCAGGGCAAAAATATTGACAACATTCATGTTTGTTCTTATAATTTCCAGTCAGGTAGGTGAAATATTAGGCTTATATCTTAATTATTACTTCTCATACATGTCTTTACCACCTATTAACTTTACTTTACACCTATTAAGACTTAGGAGCTTCCAAAGGATTTTTCTGTGGTTTAGACAGCATAAATTAGCAGAAAAAGGAATTCAGTAGTACATTAATGGTGCAATCAATGCTGTTGTTTACATATGAGTACCGCCAATATTGCCGCACATCTGGGTAACTGACCAAACCGTTACATAAGTGCAAACCCTCAATATTAGTTAATGTAGAATAAATGTTCAGCGCCTCAAAACACTTCTGCTGTTTAAAAAAATGTGCCGTTCCCATTGAAAAGAATTGAAAAAAATATGCTAGCCTTGGGGAAAACAAATGCTTCGGTGGACACGCAGCCTTACAGCGAGCAATTCTGTCATTGTTTACTCACCCTCATGTTGTTTCAAACATGTGCAACGTTCTTTTTTCTGTGAAACATGTAAACAATCTTTTGAAAAATGTTCCAATGCTCAGTCCTTACAGTGAAAGCCAAAGGACTCCCATGTTGTTCAGACCCCAAGGTTCTTCCAAATAGGTCTGTAACAGCAAGCAGGTGAGTAAATGACAGGAAGATAAAAAAAAAACAGACAAAACATCTTGGCTCAAGAGCAAAAGGATATGAAAGGACTGACATGAGGACTTTAAGGAGGAACCGCAACCAAGACGCGACAGAGAGGTATCAAGAGGGTAATGTAAGGAAGGTGACCCTTTGTTCCTCACCACTCTAATGCATTAGAAAAGAGAGAACACAACCACTCCTTGAAGACATGTGCCAGAGGAGGACACTTCAAACCTCAGCTGTCATTAGTGAAATTAAAGGTGTACAACCACAAGACAGAGTCATCTTGAAAGATGAGACAGAAGAGAGCAGCACTCGAGATTAAATCCAGTCAACATGAGGTGAGAACAAGGAATCAAAGACCAAGAGGTGATTTTGTTAAAACCCTGTTGGCAGAATCAACAAAGGACAAAAACAGCACTGGGCATTTGCACTGTAATATTTTTGTTAAACAAGCTAACAGCTTAGTATAGTGCTAGCTGCTTACAAAAAACTATCACAATAACACGCTACATTTATAATTGGCGTTAATGAAGAGGGATAGAATTATGCTAAAGGCTAATAGCTAACATAACACTCTCCTCAGTAAGTTTCGCCTCAACTTTCTGTCAGACTACAAAGAAAATGTGTCAACACAACTAAATTTTTGTCAATTTAAGAACAACATGCAACTATTTAGACTGATATAAAATATTCTATATATAGAAGAGTAGTTTACTGTGCAGGCTGAATGGAAATCAATAGCAACGGAGCTAGCAAGCAAACACAGTGAGCAAACGATCTGTTGCCAGAGTGAGCAGCTGAAGCTTTAGGTGTGTGAGTGTGTGTAGGACACACAGAATCTCTGTTTGAGTGTGAGATGTGATGCTGGTGAAGTGTGTGTGGGTAGAGGATGTGCTTTTAATTGCTCTGTAATCTTGCTCCGGTGCATTCCAGCATCAACCCTGCTGTGTTACCCGATAAGACTGACGATGACCGGGCTCATCAAGGACAGGACATTGGTTGTAACTAAATGTGATTTATATCTAATCATGCTGTAGTCAACTGGCATTGCATTAGCCACCATGATTAGTGATGTTAAAAGCCAAAAACAACAACAGAAAATACATTTAAATTCATATAACTCAAAAAATATGCAATTTAACTTAAAAAAATTAATTTAGGCCTTTTTAAAGAATAAGTTTACTTCCAGGATGAAAATTCCTGATATTTTACTCATACCTATGTCATCCAAGATATCTTCCTTTCTTCAGTCGAAAAGAAATTAAGGTTTTTGAGGAAAACATTCCAGGCCTTTTCTCATATAGTGGACTTCAATGGGGATCAACAGGTTGGAAGTCCAAATTGCAGTTTCAATGCAGCTCCAAAGGGCTCTACATGATCCCAGCTGAGGAATAAGGGTCTTACCTAGCAAAACGATCTGTCATTTTCTAACAAAAAATAAAAAAAAATAAAAAAATATACAAAGCGAGCGTGCAAAGAAAGTCAAACACCCTTTAGAAAAAAGGTAAATTCGTGATGTTGTACGATTTTGAAGTTGTAAAAGAAAATGAGATGGAGTTTTTTCGCCCTACCCTACCTTTTTGAAACCGAGTACATAGATGAAGAACTAACCACACATGACCTTTCCAATGTGATTACACAATGCGTGAAGACATGGACGCGCATCATAAAGCTATAGTGCTAGACAAGCAAGTTTTTTTTTTTTTTAAATGACTGATCGTTTCGCTAGATAAGACCCTTATTCCCCAGCTGGGATCATGTACAGCCCTTTGAAGCTGCATTGAAACCTTCCAATCAAACCTGCAATTTGGACCTTCAACCCATTGGTCCTGGAATGTTTTAGTCAAAAAAATCTTAAATTCTTTTCGACTGAAGAAAGAAACATATGAGCTTCTTGGATGGCATGGGGGTGATTCAGTCGCTATCTATCAAGTTCACAGCTCATTCTTTAAAATGTAGCTATCCTGTCCATACAGGTTTGATACAATATGAGGGTGAATAAATGACGACACAATCTTCATTTTTGGGTGAACTATCCCTTTAAGAAAACTATACCAACCCCGTTTCACATTTAGACAGATTATCTTGGCCAAAGAGCTGTTTTAGCCAATCAGCATGCAGGAAATGTTTTTGTTACTACTCTGGGAAAACAAATGAACCTCGGGCCAACTCCCACCCACCACCAACACAGTTTCAGACTAGTTTCTTTCACTAGGACTTGCCTGAAGTTACGAGTTTACTAATGTTTGTCTATACTGAGTGAGCTCAAGCTCTTGATGTTACTATAACAGCATCCTGAGTCAAAAAGTGCAAAGTGTGCCTTTCAATTCTGCCTTGAATGTGAAACAACAGCAGTAAACATTTACAGTTGGATTGGCTATGTTTTAAATACAGGGTCCATTTGAGCCTTCTGTTTATAGGGAAAGAGTGCTTTGATGCCGTCAGGGGATGCCAGAGTACAAAAATATATTTAGACATCTTTAAAAAGAAAAATATTCTCTTTTGTGCTGTTTGGATTGATATTCAAAAGGAAGACAAGCCAGGAAAAAAATGGTAGGAGCAATCAATATGCAGTCCAGATGCAAACTCAGATCTCTCACATGAGCACCACAGCTTAATGTTTACTAAGCCACAGTTCTAACCAATTTTTATTATCTTTTGCACAACTGCCATTTAATCATGTGGTAGAGTTAAGGTCAAAAGTTTACATTTTACAAAAATAAGAGGGATCAAACAAATTGTGTATTGTTTTTTTAATTAGTGCCAACCTGAATAAGACATTTCACATTAAAGACATTATAAAAATGACCACGTTCAAACAAACATTTACATACAATTGATTTTTAATACTATGTTGTTACCTGAATGATCCACAACTGTGGTTTGTAATTATTTTTTTGTTAGTGATAGTTGCTGAGTCCCTTGTTTGTCCTGAACCGTTAAACAGTCTGCTGTTCTTCAGAAAAATCCTTCAGGTCCCACAATTTCTTTGGTTTTTCAGCAATTTTGTGCATTTGAAACCTTTCCAACAATGACTGTATGATTTTGAGATCCATTTTTTCAAATGAGGGACTCACATGCAACTATTACAGAAGGTTCAAACGCTCACTGATGCTCCTGAAAGAAAAATGGGGCAGTAAGAGCCAGGGGGTGAAAACTTTTTGAAATTTGAAGATCAGGGTAAATTTAACTTATTTTGTCTTGTAAGACATGTAAGTATCCACTGTAGCTTTAGAACAGCAGGACTAAATAAAAGAAATATGATAGTTAGGTTCAAAAGTTTTCACCCCCGTTTGAACCTTCTGTAATAGTTGCATATGAGTCCCTCAGTTGTCATCAGTGTGAAAAGATGGATCTCAAAACCATACAGTCATTGTTGGAAAGAATTCAAATACACAAAAATGCTGAAAAACCAAAGAATCTGTGGGACTTGAAGGATTTTTCTGAAGAACAGCCATGGATCATTCAGGTAACAACAGAGTATTAAGATTTAAGTGTATGTAAACTTTTGAACGGGATCATTTTTTAAAATTCAATTATTGTTTTCTCCTGTGGACATGTAAAGGTCTCTTGTGTGAAATATCTTATTCAGGTCAGTACTAAATAAAACATAACATGCATGTATGATCCCTCTTATTTTGGTAAAATAATTAACATTTTGCAGATTCTGCAAGGCACTTAATTAGTGATTAAATATCTTGAACATTACTGGAAGCCAATCAACTCAAGTTGTGTTTGTGAGAAGCTGTCAAGAAAATGCCAGTAAAAAGCATCTAATCAAGAACATCCTGAGAAATGATCAACACAGATGCACATGTTGTATACAGAGCCATTCTCTCAATGTACATCTGAGATGAATCATTTCAACCAGATTTGCACATGCTCAGAGGCTTCACAAGGAACATAAGGAGTCTCTGATTTGGCACAAGCCAGCCTAGTCAAAAATAAATATAATCTAGGGCCCACCAGCATTCAGTAAAAGCCAAAACCACAAACAGAGAAATCCATTCTCTTAAGTCGGCATCAAAAAGAGTGTAAAAATGTTAGGACTTTTAGAAAAGTATTAGCTTTTTCACACTCTTTTCAATGCCGAAAAGGAAGCAGGGCTATACAATATTTTATAATATGTACCAAAGAGCTATTTGAAGTCTTTATGAGAGTATCTTGTACAACGAGTGATAAAGCAGTTTAATATGATGAATCTTAGCTAATTGGCTGGAGCAATGGGAGTTCCAAGAAGTATGAGAGGCTCTCCAATGAGTCTCCTCCTCTCATTCAGAGCCACAGATTACCCTCTCAACCTAGTACATATTCAAAAAGCATTACTACAGGTTGAATGAAAAAGGGGGAGGAATTTCTAATTGTCCTATCACCTGCATCGGGCCACAGCGGTTTTCCCCGGGACATATGGTGCAGGCGGGGCGAACTGGATTAACGAGAACCAGCCCTAATTAAGAGACTCTGAAGATCTCCTATTATTTCTTTGATGGCCTGGAGGACCCATGTGAGTAGCTATTTAGAGTGGTATCCTAATTGAAAAGGCCATGGATTCTCAGATGAGGGAAGACTCTGAGAGTATCCAGAGGACTGTCAAGCGCTGCAGTGTCCTTGAGTGACACTGAAACATTTTCATTTAAAATCTCAACTCTAATAGGCGTCTAAAGAGTCATTGTCTGTTGTCTGACTAATGGGATGTGTATGCAGTTTTTTAAACTGTATATATTAAGATTTGATAAGTGTTTGGACCATTATTTGACACACATCCTACTACCCAATGCCCAAAAATTTTTTACAAAAACAAATTTTGTTAGCTGGATATATGCTAAAAAAGAAAAAGTCAAACCACTTTGGACACACTAAATGATGTGAATTATTAAAAATAATCTAGAATTGCAGCCCTCAGAGGCCATCATAAGAGGAAAGTAACTCATCACTGTCAAATACGCTTGTAAATCTTATAAGAGCCTTGACTGTGAGATAAGCTCTTGCCCTGGTCTTTGTCCCATTTGAGTCCAATCTGGGGGAGATCAGCAAACCACCCATGGCTCATCCACCAGCTGTCTCCTTCTTACCCAGATGTGGATCTGTGTCATCTGCTTGTGGAAGAGGAGACCTTCAGTGTTTATATGATCAGAACAGCCTGTTTATATGATCAAAACTAGCCTGCTGTATCAAAGCCAGCATGTCCATTCAGTCATCAACAGCGTATAGATTGTCTCGGGATCAGCTCAGTTTGCAATTAACCTTTGAAAGCCGACCCTTTCGTCAGAGCTGACAGACTCGTAGGCAGCACTCTGATATGTAGCATAGTTGTGCTTTGGGCAACCCAAGTTCAAGTGTAGATGACGTAAAAGTCTTTTTAACTAGACTTTTATTGCAAAGTCCCTTTACAACAAGTCAGTTCACTGAACAACCATATTCATAACTCTTCAAGCAGCGATTTCATATACAATACAGCTCCTATCTTGAAAAAGGAAAGACTGGAATCTCTGTGATACTTTGCTGAACATTACATTTGAACGAACAGACAGACAGACAGACAGACAGAACGACAGACAGATAGATAGTCAGAAAGATAAACAGACACATGGAAAGACAGAGAGACAGATAGATATACATAGTCAGATAGATAGAAAGATGCATAAACAGATAGACAAAAATAGATAGTTAGAAAGACAGACAGACAGACAGATATTCAGAAAGACGATAGATGGATAGACAGACAGACGGATAGACATAGACAGACAGACAGACGGATAGACAGATAAACAGATAGATAGATAGATATTCATGGAGACAGATGATTGATTGATTGATTGATTGATAGATAGATAGTCAGAGGATAGATAGATAAACAGACACATGGAAAGACAGAGAGACAGACAGATATACATAGTCAGATAGATAGAAAGATGCATAAACAGATAGACAAAGATGGATAGTTAGAAAGACAGACAGACAGATAGATATTCAGACAGACGATAGATGGATAGACAGACAGATAGACATAGTCAGATAGACAGACATATGGATAGACATAGACAGATGATAGACAGACAGACAGACAGACAGACAGACAGACAGACAGATAGCCAGATAGACAGATAGATAGATCTAGAGCCATTCTATACATTTGAACTGAAACTACTTCAAGAATAAAATGGATTTAAATAGAAAACACAAGCGGCTTTGATTGTCCTCTCTTTGGGTCCTCACAGTGACCTCAGACTTTATACTCACACAGTGTCAGAGACCAAGCGACTATATCATAGTGTCCAAACTTTACTTCGATTTGTATTCAGCATCCTCTCCAAGGTCCATTGAATGAGAGCAGAGATCTAGACCACACATGTATTCATGGAGACAGATGACATAGACAGATGATAGACATAGATGGACAGACAGACAGAGAAACAGACAGATAGACAGATAGACAGACAGACAGACAGATAGATAGATAGATAGATAGATAGATAGATAGATAGATAGATAGATAGATAGATAGATAGATAGATAGATAGATAGATAGATAGATAGATAGATAGATAGATAGATAGATAGATAGATAGATAGATAGATAGATAGATAGATACACAGTCAGATAGATAGAAAGATGCATAAACAGATAGACAAAGATGGATAGTTAGAAAGACAGACAGACAGACAGACAGATAGATATTCAGACAGACGATAGCTGGATAGACAGACAGACAGACAGACAGACATAGTCAGATAGACAGACATATGGATAGACATAGACAGACGATAGACATAGACAGATGGATACACAGACAGTCCGAGGATAGACAGTCAGATGGATAGACATGGACGGACAGACAGACAGACAGACAGACAGACAGACAGACAGACAGACAGACAGACAGATAGACAGATAGATAGATAGATAGATAGATAGATAGATAGATAGATAGATAGATAGATAGATAGATAGATAGATAGATAGATAGATAGATAGATAGATAGATAGATAGATAGATAGATAGATAGATAGAACCTCCTAATACTCCAGAGTGCTTTTATTGTTGTCAGAAGATACCATGTAAGGTATAGAGTAACTCCTGCCCCTCAGGACAGTATACAATACAACCTTTTGTAGTCCTATACATACTATCAATTATTTATTTCCGCCCTGCAGCCATTCTATACATTTGAACTGAAACTACTTCAAGAATAAAATGGATTTAAGTAGAAAACACAAGCGGCTTTGATTGTCCTCTCTTTGGGTCCTCACAGTGACCTCAGACTTTATACTCACACAGTGTCAGAGACCAAGCGACTATATCATAGTGTCCAAACTTTACTTCGATTTGTATTCAGCATCCTCTCCAAGGTCCATTGAATGAGAGCAGAGATCTAGACCACACACCTCTAGCCTGGAAAAGAACAGGAAGGGATCTCAAAGCATCTTAAGCTAGCACTCAACAGACCTGCTCTTGTTTTCTCCAATGGCAGACGGGAGCAGCTCTTTCACTAGCATGACAGCAAACCCTAGTCTGCTGTCATTAATTAAGTGGCAAGTCAGGGATACTGACCCAACCGGCAGAGAGCCATTGGGGCCCCGGCAGAGCCTGTCAATCCACGCGGACTGAGATGAAGATGCTGAGATTCCCAAGGGACACACACAGAGAGAGAGACACAGACTTTCAATGAATAGAGAGAGAAAGGAAAATCTGAAGAGATGAAATGGCATATGAAAGACTGGAAGGTGAATTAGCATTGTATATTTTACAAAGAAAATATAAGTGTAAGTGGGTTTTGTCTGGTCTTGTGATGTTAAAGTGATACTTCAGCCAAAAATGAAAATTACTCCATGGTTTACTCATGCTCAAGCCATCCTAAATGTATATGACTTTCTTCTTTCAGATGAATACAATCAGAGTTAAATTAAAAAAATGTCCTGGCTCTTTCAAGCTTTATAATGGCAGTGAATGGGTGTCGAGATTTTGAAGCAAAATAAAGTGCATCAATCCATCATAAAAAAGTACTCCACAAGGCTCCTAGGGGGTTAATAAAGGCCTTCCGAAGTGAATCGGTATGTTTGTGTAAGAAAAATATCCGTATTTAAAACTTTATAAACCATAATCTCAGGGTTGTCAGGTTTTCACATCAAAAAAAAAAAAGCTAATAGCTAATTAAGTAGCTTAATCACTTTTGAGGGGGTTCCCCATTAAAAATTGTGTTCCAGGGGTAAAATACACGTTTTTTGGCGGGGTTCCCCTGGTAAAATGAGCAAATATTACATTATTTGGGTTGCTTTAATCCACAGACATAAAAAAAACAACCCGCTGCAGCAGTGGTAAAGTAGCCCAATTCTGTGGGAAAACTTGGTAACCCTGCATAATCTCTAGCTTCCGCTAACTGACGCTTTTTAATACACAAATGCATTGCTTTACTTCAGAAGGCCTTTATTAACCCCCGGTGACGTGTGGAGTACTTTTTATGATGGATGGACGCACTGTTTTAGGCTACAAAATCTCAACACCCATTCACTGCCCTTATAAAGCTTGGAGGAGCCAGGACATTTTTTATATAACTCAGATTGTATTCATCTGAAGGAAGAAAGTAATATACACCTAGGATGGCTTGAGGATGAGTAAATCATGGGATAATTTTCATTTTTGGGTCAACTATCCCTTTAAGGTGTTCACAAATGATAGAAAAAAGCCATACAGGTTTGGAAAAACATTCATTTTCATTTTTTGGGTGAACAATCGCTTTTATAACCTTTTAAAAATACACCGCAGTGTTCCACATAGGTGTTTGCAATAAAAGAGCGCATAGAGGAAAGCCTCTGACACTCTCAGTTCAAGTTCACCCCTCTCTCCCACACAGACACACAAAAGTACCCCAACTCGCTCATCCATCCTTTGTGACATGGGAGCACCACCACTGGGACAAATCAGGGGCCCTCCTGAATGTCACACTCACATGCCACATACAATAACCCCCCCCCCCCTTCCAGTCCAGACACCCTACGTTGTTGCATGTCCACGAGCACCGGCCGCCTCTTGCCAGCCAGGCACAAACAAATCGAGCAGCTGACAGCATAATTCACTAAGCGGGACTGGCCCGAAGCCATGGGCAGGACGGTGCAGAGATTTGGCTCGCCACTGAAGCCCCCCTCACCACCATCCCTATCCACCGCCCCGGTCCATTCAGGCTCGGCCCCTCCACTCTCTTGGGAAGGAGAGAAAAGACAGGACTCGGAGGCTCAGTGCGTCCCCTCCGCATGCCTGAGTGAATGTGCTTGAGCCTAATACCGAATAATCTGTTCATCAAATGCCCCCGCTGCCGTCGAGGGGAAATCTGCTCCCGTTTTCACAAGCAAATTCGGACAGGGGGTCTGGGTGCCAAGCTGCCCCAATGCCCCCACCAAAGAGCAAAAGGGAAAGAAAAACACAGACAAAAAAAGTGCTGGTCACAAACAGATGCTTTAACACTAAGCAAGCCCAAAGATTAGTTAAGGAATCAGTTAAGGAAATATTCATATCAATAGCAGGACTGCAGATGAGATAATGATTTTATACAGTTATATCAACAAGAATATATATGGCTAGTTATTTAATTTATTTTTGTTACACTAAGAAAAACAGTCCCAAATGAAGCCAGTAAATGAATCAGTTTATGAACAAACTGGTAAATGATTCAATGAATCACTCAAAAGTCTCTTGTTTTATTCCGGAATAAATCAGTGTTTTTGACCAAATAGGTTGAGTGAATAATTCAATGATACAAAAACAGTGGCTGAATTATATTACATATTCTGCCAGTTATTAGTTTAATTCCTGAATTAATTAGTGTTTTGAATAAATGGGTAAATGATTCAATGACTCCTGAATAAAACAGTGATCTTAAATAAACTGTTTTTGAATTAATCAGTTAAGTGAATGATTCTGTGACTCACTCATAATTCAAGTCATTTGTTTCTTTCATGAACGAATCAGTGTTTTTCAAATGAATCGGTTGAGTGAATAATTTTGTTTTCAGAATAAATCAGTGTTTCTGAACAAGTCATTTAAGCAAACGGTTTAAAGAATAATTCAATGACTCTGAATTATATTACAAATTCTGCCAGCTGTTATGTTTGTTTGTTTCCAGAATGAATTACTGTTTTTAATAAATTAGTAAAAGATTCAATGACTCCTGAATAAATCAGTGATCTTGAATGAGTTGTTTGACTGAATGATAAAAAACTCAATCATAAAAAACAGTTGCTGAATTACAAATAACGTACTATTTGTAACGTACTGTTTTTTTTCCCTGAATGAATCAGTGTTTTTGATTAAATCAGCTGAATTAATGTTTAAAAATCCATTCAATTGTTTCATTCCTGAATGATTCATTTTTTTTTTTTTACAAACTGAGTCACTCATAAATTTAGTCACTTGTTTCTATTATGAGCGATTCAGTGTTTTTCCAATTAATCAGTTGAGTGAATAATTTAGTGGCTCACTTATATGTTTTGTTTTCGGAATAAATCAATGTTTTAAAAAAAAAAGTCATTTGAGTAAACGGTTTAGTGAATAATTCAATGACTCATTCATAAAAACAGTGGCTGAATTATATTTTACAAATCCTGTCAGTTATTAGATTTGTTTCCAGAATGAATTACTGTTTTAAATAAATAAGTAAATGATTGAAATGACTCTTGAATAAATCAGTGAGAATGAATTGTTTGACTGAATGATTCAATGACTCAATCAGTTACTGAATTCAAAATAATGTACTACTCTATTTATACCATAACTTACTATTGGTATGCTATTGTAAAATTAGCAAATCACTTGTTTTATTTCCTAAATAAACCAGTGTTTTGAATAAATCGGTTGAGTGAACAATTCTGTTACTCATTCATTTTGTGACTCATTAAGAAAGTTGTGTTTTTGAATGAATTAGCTGAATGAATGTTAATAAATCAATTCACTTGTTTTGTTTCTGAGTAATTCATTATTTTTGAACAAACTAGTGGTAAGAGAGCCACTGAACAAATCAGTATTTTTGAATGAATTAGTTAAGTAAAAGATTCTGTGACTCACTCATAAATCGAGTCACTTGTTTCTTTCATGAACGATTCAGTGTTTTTTAAATGAATCGGTTGAGTGAATCATTTTGTGGCTCACTCATAAATCATGCCTGTGTTTTGAACAAATCATTTAAATGAATGGTTCAGTGACACTCATAAATCGTGTTTTGTTTTCAGAATAAATTAGTTTTTGACCAAATCAACTGAATAAATGATTCAGTGACTCACACATGAAGAGAGCCATTTGTTTCTTTCATGAGTGAACCATTCTTCAAATTAATTGTTTGAGTGAATCATTTTGTGGCTTACTCATAAATCGTGTTTTGCTTTCCGAATAAATCAGTGTTTTAAAAAAAACAAACAAATCATTGGTGCAAACAGTTAAGTGACTCACTCAAAAAACGGTTGCCACCTACTGGCAGGATAATGTAACATGCAGAAAAAAATAACTGAAAAATCTCCTTCATCATGCATAAATGTCTGAAATGGCACAAAAACAGATGAGTGAAACAACTTTCCTTTTCTGCTGACATCACTGAGGCCACACAGGCTATTGGATAACGTAGTCGACTTGCATTCAGTCTGTAACACCCACTTTTCACAATCCAATCAAATCCTGATAAAGTTATTTTCCCCTATACATATCCAGTTTCACTCTGGGAGAGATGGGCCCTATTTTAACATTGAAAAATGGTGCACTTCATCTTTAAGCCTAAAATGGTTGTTCTGCTTGGACACACAACTAATTGGAGCATGTAGAGACACACACTGCCACACGTCCCTCACAGGTGGACACACATGAGGCATGTGGCAGGGGAGGGGCCGCGTGAACCCCGGACTGACAGTTTTACAGTCCACAACTACCATCTGTCACAAACCCAAGACCCGACAAACAACACAGGGACTTTCTCAGTGGAAAAACCGAGCGGTGCCAAAAAAGTGTAGAAGGGAAAAAAAAACTTGTTAGCTATAGTACAACACTTGGGAAGACAGATGGTGAGAGAGAGAGATTTCATTCACTAGCTCGCGTCCTAAAGATTCAGCCCTTCCTTTGTGCCACACATTTCATCACAGCATCATTTAGAACACCAAACTGAAAAGAAGAAAAGTAGTAAGGGACGATGGAGCAGCTGAGCGTGATTTTTTTTTAGCAGGTACCGACTTGCTATCCCGGTTCACTAGCTGACTTACAAAGGGGCTTTTTCCAAGTTCTAAGTAAAATGGCTTTGGCCAGCTTTTAGAGGCTTTGTCTCAGACGGCATCCAAAAGATTAATCCAGGCATATCAGTCGCTCCTTGGCACTTCGTAACAGAAAGTAGACAAAATAATGAGCCTAGGATTGAAGTTTGAGTTTGTATAAGCATTTGTCACTTTCTACTGAACTGGGCACTGAGGCGATTTGAACAATGGTGGCATATGTTAACTCTGAGCCAATTTTAGTTTTTCACATGGGGTACAGCCATAGCTTTTCCTACAGCCTTATGCTTTTTTAACAGTTTAGACAGTTTAAAGGTAAGATAAGGTAGAAATGCCTACTTAGAAGTGAACTCAATACATTTTTTGTGCTCTTATTGGTCCCAGGATTGTCAGTGGTTTTGGAATATACTGACACCTATTGGTCTGGATGAATGAAGTTTACTACTATTCAATTATACTATTCAACTACTCAAACTCATATTCAAACATGTTTTCACCTGTTCCTGGTGCTAGCTGCCTATATTATTGTTATTAGCAGTACTAACCAGTTGCATTACCCACTCAAATTGGAACCCACTTCATGTAAAATAAAACAGCTTTTTTCGAAGACTGAAATTACTCCTGTCAGCTAATATGACTTAACATCAATGTGTACAGTGCACTACATGTATATGAGATTACAGCAAAGGAAATGACAGAATTCTGAGTCATAATCCGTAAGCCCCTCCCTTATAAGCCTAAAAAAGATTTTAATTGATTTTAATGGTTTAACACCTGGTCTTTCTTAATTTTTTAAAACAATAATAGGTATGCTGGACCAGAATGACCTCAGTTACATCAATCTTACCCAGAGTAAAAAAAAAGTGGCAACATTATAATGAAACTCTTATAATGAAAGACTGCATAGGTTTTCTACTTCTATTTACTTGAGTAAAGGTAGACCACACTAAAATATTTATATTTCAGTCATTATATTATTACATTGTTTTTATTTTCATCCAACTTTTTCAAGCTACTTCCTATAATTTCTGCAAAATTAAGTTTAACTTGATTTTGTACATCAGTAATTACCTTTAAAGAGATAGAAACTGTCCATAAACTTAGCAATGTTGTGACTTTGGCATCACAAAAAATATATAAAGCAGCAATTAAACTACAGTTTCCAATTTGAATATGTTGGAATATTTCACAGTGCAGAAAAAAAATCCAAGCAACTAGCGACTGGACATGACCATACAGCTCAAAACGTCTCATGCTCTCTTGTTCAGTATTGATTGACAATAATACAATACAGCAAACACAGCATAAAAAATAATTTGAATTACCATATGATTCGTTATGAACGAACAACGTGTAATTGTTCCACACATATCACGTTTAGCCAAAGAAAAAACATGTTTAAAGTTTGAACCCCAAGTTCAATAAAAACACGAACTATATTGTGCAAACTATAACAGCTTTTACGCATCTTTACATCATTATATAAAAATACACTTATTTAAAAGCCATTAATGAAGGATTGAATAAAAACAGATTAAGTAAACTAGCGATTGCTGGTGTTTTACATACCTGTATTACTGAAGAGTGCGATCTGCGCAAGAAAGAGTGCGCATCTCGTCGCAAGCGCTTCCATTATTCTCTGAATGTGGAGAAATATTGCTGTTGGGAGTAAACAAGGTGAAGACAATCGAGACGACAGAGGAACACCTCTCCCGAAGAGCCGGAGGGTATCACATTGGTTGGGTAACGGGAGGAGATACTCCCTTCAGCGGTCAGATCCACTCCACTCTCCGCTGCACGGATGTGCGCGCGTCCGGATGAAGCGCATCTCTTCGCGCACCGTGAGTTCGGCTGGAAGTGTGCGCGCCGCCCACAGACCACCACACACACAAAAAAGTTTGGTAACACTTTCTGTGGAGACGGTATATAAAACGCATTATAAATGAGCAGAAATAATTCTAACCAGAGACTATAATTCATTATTATTACCACGTGGATGTTAAAATAGCAGCACTTAATTATGCATTTAATAATTATTATTAATATACGAGACATTCTAACTGCATTAGGCCTATAATACACGGTGTAAAGCATTATATTATATTCATAGAAAATTTTAACAGTTTTACAACATAACAACATTTAATATCATATAATTGGCTGCTTATACTGAATATCAGCTACGCTGTGATTACACGTGTGCTATTACTTTCAAACAATTCACTAAATAAGCTATTAAAGTTGAGTAACTTACATTTCAGGAAAAACTTGCCCAGTTAGAGTTCGTATATTTCTTCTCTATCGATGAAATTTGTTCCAAATGAAGGTCTGGAAGCTTTCAGTATGGAGCGGAGAGGTTTTCCTACCTGCTCCAGCTCCACTCCGGGTTTTCCATTGCCACTCCTGGAGCTAGAATAAAACGCTCAGGCTTTCAAAAAACTGCGTTCCCTGCTACGCTTTCACTCCGCAATTCTTACTTCTGATTTTGAAGGCAGTGGGCACTGACAAGTGGCATAAGATAACAAATTTCTGAAATACAGTACAGTGATATCTTAGGCTATGGTATTCACCTTTTTCTTCCCAGAAAAGTGGCCGCCGCCGTTTGTAAATTTTATGGGTGTGGCTTCCGGTCTCATCCACATCCAGCTATTTCAGCTGTACAAACAGCTGGCTTTGCTGCTTGATATGGCAAATTGGTGTCTTGCCATATTATTTTAATATATTATCTTAATTATGAGCACACTGGTTTGTAGTGAAAACAGTTTTACTGTTTACTGCACAATGTTACTCTTCTCTTTATTTTCCTATTGCGGCTAATGAAAGTCTCAGCCATAGGTTTACTTCTGCTCACTTACTTCATATTATTCACTAATATGAACTATAAAAACTGTTTATCTCACTCACAGCATGTTCGTGTTTAACTCATGATCACGAGAATGCTCTTATTCGTTCCTGAAGGTCCAGCATTCAATGACACACATAACAGCACTTTCTTCCAATAAATAAATTCGTATAGGCTATATTATGACAGCATTTTAGTGGCACGATAAAAAAAAAAATAGATTATGAGATTTAAGTTGTAATATTTTGAGAATAAAGTCGAAATTGTGAGAATAAAGTCAAAATATTATGAGAATAAAGTCGAAATTACAACAAAGTCAAAATATTTCAAGAATAAAATGAAATATTTTAACAGTAAAGTAAATATTATGAAAATAAAGTCTAAATGTTTCAAGAATAGAGTCAAAATTAAGAATTAAAGTTTAAGTTTTTCGAGAATAAAGTCGAAATTTTTTGAGAATGAAGTCAAAATGAGAAAATCTGTCAGTTTTATAGCGAAATACAAACAATGTGTCTATTACAATAATGTGTTTTTCACGCTCTTAAATGTGGCATTACAGATCGTAAATCAATCATCTTTCCGATTACAGTGGGAGATTTGTTTAATTAAATTAGGCTATACTGTTTTTTTTTTCATTCCTTCTGATGTTCCTTAATGTTTATATCATGCTATAAACTTGAAATAAAGAGGAAAAACACATTTAAAAATTGTATTTCATGATAAAACTGACAGAATCTGAAACCTGACCTGTGTTATATTTAAAACAACAAAGCACAAACTTATTGTGATCACTGGGTGGCTGGCGCACTACAAATAATGACCTTTTACAGTATTAAACCGTGAATAAAACAGCTTATCAACTGTCACTTACATATCTCAGAAAAGCCAACAATATAACTTACGTTAACTAGTTGGAGTCTACTTCAAACTTTAGAACATTTTATTGTAGTTTTTGATTAAATAAATGTGAGGAATGAAAGACTGGATGCCACATATATTTTTGCGAAGTATGGTGGTGGATTTTTCACAAAAAAAAAACAGTATAATTTATTGTAACAAATGTCTGATTGTAATCGAAAAGATGACTGATTCACATCAATACGGCCACATTAAAGAGCATGAAAAACACATTTTAAGACATATTGTTTGTATTTCACTATAAAGCTGACAGGTTTTGAAAGATGAGGCTTTGTTTTATATTAATAGTACCTAAAGCACAAAGCTTATTGCTATTATTGGGTGGCTGGCACACTACAAATATGCCTAATGAATGCAATCAAAGACGTGAAATATTATTTCCAAGCATACTGTCCCTGCAAGTATAACACCTGGTATGATTTCTGCTAATAATCCCACATACAGTATCTCACAAAAGTAAGTACACCCCTCACATTTCAGCAACCATTTCAGTATATCTTCTCAAGGCACAGTACTAATGAAACTTGGATATATTTTAGAGGAGTCAATGTGCAGCTTGTATAGCAGCATAGATTTACTGTCCTCTGAAAATAACTCAACATACAGCCATTATTGTCAAAATAGCTGGCAACAAAAGTGAGCACACCCTAAGTGATAACAGCAGTATGTTGTTTAACCATGCAAAGCCACATGTCCTATTCATCATGTTTATGTCTTTGTCTGCTTGACAGGACCATACAAAGTTGTCTATCTTGTATTAGAGCAGTTAAAATTAGGTGCTTTAAGTACAATTCTCTCATACTGACACTGGATGTTCAACATGACATCTCATGACAAAGAACTCTCTGAGGATGTGAGAATTCGAATTGTTGCTCTCCACAAAGATGGCCAAGGCTATTAGAGGTTCAGTAACACCCTGAAACAGAGTTACACTACAGTGGTCAGGGTCATACAGATGGGTTTCATTCGGAACAGGCCTTACAAGGGTCGATCAAAAAAGTTGAGCACTCGTTCTGTGCATCAGGTGTAGAACCTGGCTTCATAAAACAGATGCATGAGTGCTGCCAGCATTGCTTTAAAGGTTGCAGAAGTAGAAGGTCAGCTTGTCAGTGCTCAGACCATACGCCGCACACTGCAACAAGTGTGCATAGGCGTCGCCCCAGAAAAAGGTGCTGAAGACAACCTGTCCAAGAGCATGAATTATTGGAACCATGTCCTGTGGACTGACGAGACTACAAGATAAAATTGTTTGACTCAGATGGTGTCCAGCATATGTGGCGATGCCCTGGTGAGGACAGTCAAGCATGGTGGTGATAGCATCATGGTCTGGGGCAACATGAGTGCTGCTGGTACTGGGGAGCTGCAGTTCATTGAGGGAAACATGGATTCCATTATGGACTGTACATTCTGAAGCAGAACACGATACCTTCCCTCCAGAAACTAGGCCGAACGGCAGTTTTCCAACATGATAACGACCCCAAACACACCACCAAGATGACAACTGCCTTGCTGAGGAAGCTGAAGATGAAGGTGATGGGGTGGCCAAGTATGTCTCCAGACCTGAACACTATTAAGCACCTGTGGGGCATCCTCAAGCAGATGTTGGAGAAGCACCATGTGTCTAACGTCCAGCAGCTCTGTGAGGAGTGGAAGAGAATCCCAGCAACAACCTGTGCAGCTCTGGTCAATTCCATGCCCAGGATGATTAAGGCAGTGCCAGATAACAATGGTGCTAACACAAAATAATGACACTTTGGTACTCACTTTTGTTGCCAGCTATTTTGACAATAATGGCTGTATGTTGACTCTTTTTTAGGGGACAGTAAATGTATACTGCTATATAAGCTGCACATTGACTACTCTAAAATATATCCAAGTTTCATTTCTATTGTATTGTCCCTTGAGAAGATAAACTAAAATGGTTGCTGAAATGTGAGGGGTGTTCTCACATTTGTGTACTGTATATTCAAATAAATTCTAGTGGCCTGGCAACTTCTCCCAGAGTTCCCAATCCGGGCCATTTGAATGTGCAGGCTATACTCTCAAAATATGAAATACTTTATTCTCGAAACAATTCGACTTTATTCTTGAAACAATTCGACTTTATTCTCGAAACAATTCGACTTTATTCTCGAAACAATTCGACTTTATTCTCGAAACAATTCGACTTTATTCTCGAAACAATTCGACATTATTCTCATAATTTTGACTTTTCTCTTATATTTAAACTTTATTCTCAAAACAATTCGACTTTATTCTCGAAACAATTCGACTTTATTCTCGAAACAATTCGACTTTATTCACGAAACAATTCGACTTTATTCTCGAAACAATTCGACTTTATTCTCGAAACAATTCGACATTATTCTCATAATTTTGACTTTTCTCTTATATTTAAACTTTATTCTCAAAACAATTCGACTTTATTCTCGAAACAATTCGACTTTATTCTCGAAACAATTCGACTTTATTCTCGAAACAATTCGACTTTATTCTCGAAACAATTCGACATTATTCTCATAATTTTGACTTTTCTCTTATATTTAAACATTATTCTCACAACATTTCAACTTTATTCTTGAAATTTCACATTTATTCTCATATTTCGACTTTATTCTTGTAATATTTTGACTTTATTCTCATAATTTTGACTTTTCTCTTATATTTAAACTTTATTCTCAAAACATTTCAACTTTATTCTTGAAATTTCACATTTATTCTCATATTTCGACTTTATTCTTGTAATATTTTGACTTTATTTTCGTAATTTTGACTTTATTCTCAAAACATTTTGACTTTATTTTCAAACATTTCAACATTATTCTCGTAATTTCGACTTAATTCTTTAAATATTTCAACTTAATTCTCGAAATATTTAGACTTTATGCTCGTAATATTTAGACTTTTTTCATAATTTCGACTTAATTCTCGAAACATTTAGACTTTTTACTCGAAACTTTTTGACTTTATTCTCGAAATTTCAATTTTATTCTTAAAACATTAAGACTTTATTCTCAAAACATTTTGACATCATTATCGTAATTTTAACTTAATTTTGACGTAACATTTCAACATTATTCTTAAAATTTTGACTTTATGCTTGTAATCTTTCGACAATTTTGACTTTTTTCTTATAATATTTACTTTATTCTCAAAACATTTAAACTTTATTCTCGAAATTTTGCCTTTATTCTCATATTTTGCCTTTATTCTCATAATATTTTGACTATTCTTGTAATATTTTGACTTTATTTTCGTAATTTTGACTTTATTCTCAAAACATTTTGACATCATTCTTGTAATTTCAACTTAATTTTACATAATATTTCGACTTTATTCTCAAAATTTCAACCTTATTCTTGAAACACATCGACTTTATTCTCAAAAGATTTCGATATTATTCTCGTAATTTCAACTTTATTCTTATATTATTTTTACTTTATTTATTTCTCCTTTATTCTCAAAACGTGTGTGTGTGTGTGTGTGTGTGTGTGTGTGTGTGTGACTTCAGTTTCACTTTTAAACGCTTGGGATTTGGAAATAACTAGCCTTCATGCATAAAAACGATTCATTTTGTTAAGTTATAACTGCATAAAGCAACATCCACAAAGGACCAAGGTGTTTGCCAATATCCATGCCAATATCAGTGACCTCTTAACTTGAGGGAATGAGTATTGGTTAAGTAAAACAGAAGCTAATGCATCCTCAGTGACCCTGAAAACAAGATGTTATATGCATATTTGCACCCTTTTATGCACAAGCGCCCCCTGGGATGCACACATTCTTGTCTTGGTTTGAAAACAGTCCTCAAAGAAATACTCTTGCACAGCATTTAAGATACTTTCCAATGCAAGGAGATTATGGGAAGTGCGATTATCAGATTTCAAAAGGTCTGGTACGTATTTACTTTTAAGAAAGAGAGGTGTAACTGCTTGAATGAGATATATTATCTACTCCTTAGGGATCAGCATGTTCTTTGATTCGTTTGTATGAGGAGGGTTAGTGGGAACATTTGATTCAAAAGCGAAGAGTGAGTCATGTTGACTTTATTAGCAGAAACTAGGCTAGTTAGGGTGAGTAAAACTTACATAATGTTTGTAATGAGACTGATTATTATTATTTTCTGTTTTATAATAAATGTTTATAACTTATTAAAAGTTCAGTTTTATATAGAAGCCAGTTTCGACCATGACAAATGCAATTGGGTCATTCCAGCTGGAATCATCAAATTTTGGAAAAGTTCCCCACCTGACCTCCTCAGATTTGTCTGAAAAAAATCCATGTGATGGGTAATATGCCCAATAGATCATATACAAAATTTCAGATCTCTACTGTGCGTACTTTTTTCCACAAAAAAATCTGTAAAAGTTTTTTTTACCCCGTTTTGGCATCACAGTCTGAGTGACCATGTTCAGACTGAAATATCTCCAGAACTAGTTGTGCCAGGTCCATTAAATTTTCTGGGCTAAGAATCCTAGTCCAGAATTGCATGAATTACAACTCACAGCATTGTTACTGAATTTACACCTGAATGCTGGCCCTCTACTTTTCTTTTAAACTATTACTTTAAGGGTTTTCATATGTCCATAGAAACTTCAATTTTCAATGTATAAGCATCAAACTTGGTAAATGGTCTGATATGCACCATGTCTTTCACATCCTTTGACATCAAACAATAGAGTCTTATGGATGTTGAAATATTAAGGTCCAAAAATTGTAAAACCTCATTTACACCAATGTTCAGAGCAATATTTCCCATGAATGACTCCAGGTATGAACATGAAACTTTTTTTTTTGAAAGAGCATGTTCTTATTGATAAAATATCAAAAAATTAGGATAGGGTTTTGCCTCATTTTTCTGTAATGATTTTCTTTAAAAATTATTACAGAAAAATAAGGGCAAAACCCCAAAAGTAGAGGGCCAGCATTCAGGTGTAAATTCAGTAACAATGCTGTGAGTTGTAATTCATGCAGTTCTGGACTAGGACTAGAAAATTTCATGGACCTGGCACAACTAGTTCTGGAGATATTTCAGTCTGAACATGATCACTTAGACTGTGATGCCAAAACGGGGTAAAAAACAATCTTTTTACAGATTTTTTTGTAAAAAAAAAAAAAAAAAAAAAAAAAGTATGCACAGTAGAGATCTGAAATTTTGTATATGATCTATTGTGCATATTACCCATCACATAGATTTTTTTTTCAGACAAATCTGAGGGGGTCAGGGGGGACCATTTGATGATTCCAGCTGGAATGACCCAATTCTAAAAAAAAAAAAGCTAGAATTGTGAGACATACACTCAGAATTACTAGATATAAACTTGCAAATCTAAGACAAAAAGTCAGATTTGCAAGATGTAAACTCAGAATTTTAAATTGCAAGAAAGATGTCAGAATTCTCAATTTAAATCTTGAAAATCTGATGGTGAATTTAACATTTTTTGGCTATTATATCTTACTTTCTGCATGTTCACCAAAGTCACCATGGCAGACCAAACACTCTTTAGAAGCAGGTTATCTCTGAAGGCTGTTGAGGAAACTTGAGCACAATTTAATAAGAAGCACAACTCATTAGGCACAACGAGCTCAGACTGTTTAAACAGACACCGATCAAACAAACCAAAACAGCAGAGAAAGATCAGATAATGTAACTTTTCAGATGCATCTTAGATGACGGCATAGTATATGGAACAGAAAGTGCTTTTATTTGCAATATTGTCTTTTAGAGACTCACATTCATGTAAAGTGGCAGATGCACTTTACGGTTCAACTTGATTCAAATAATTGGGTCCCAAAACTAGAAATATACTACCCATGTTACGCATGTAGAGACCATGCGAATACATTAACATAATTTACCAAGGATTATCTTTAATTTATGCAGAGTCTGTTCTTCAGTTGTAAAACTGCATGTTTCAAAGGGGGCCCGCTAAAACTGCATTTACATCCATGGAGCAGCCATTGTTTTGGACATATGGGTGTGTGTATATTATACTTATTATAAAACCTATAATGTCATCCAGTAAAAAAATAAATAAATAAATAAATAAATGAACAAGAAACAAACTAATTAATTAACATCATGATGCCCTTAAATGAACTTTTAATTAGAACTGTTGGGCAAATATGAATAAGTCTAAACATGCCTTAATGTTCCCCAGAAAACAGGATTCCACATTCCGGAGAGTTCCATAGTGACAAGACTGCAAACATCCCTGAAAGCTAACAGATCGTTCAAAGCAGTGAATTATTGCTTTTGCTGAACTTTGTGCAGTTCTACACAGTTGAGCGCATGCTTTGAGAGCATAAGAGATCAGTGTGACTGGTTGTAATGATTTTTTTTTTTTTTTCATTTTGACCCATCATTATTGATTATCCACTATGCCTCATTTTTTTTATTTAATGCAAGTATACTTGTATTATTAATAAATACAATATTTATAGATTATAGATTAGTTTTTTACTGCTGTGCTATGCAGCGTAGAGCATAAAGCATCTTATTTGTGGAATTAATACATATTTTTTAAAGGGTGCTAGGAACGTTTTTGTATTAGAAAAAGAGTTACAAAAAAAAGTTAAAAAAAAATGAATGTCATGGAAAAGTTCATTTATTTCAGTAATTCAACTCAAATTGTGAAACTCGTGTATTAAAAAAATTCATTGCACACAGACTGAAGTAGTTTGAGTCTTTGATTCTTTTAATTGTGATGATTTTGGCTCACATTTATCAAAAACCCACCAATTCTTAACAAATTAGAATATGGTGACATGCCAATCAGCTAATCAACTCAAAACACCTGCAAAGGTTTCTTGAACCTTCATAATGGTCTCTCTGTTTGGTTCACTAAGCTACACAATCATGGGGAAGACTGCTGATCTGACAGTTGTCCAGAAGTCAATCATTGACACCCTTCACAAGGAGGGTAAGCCACAAACATTAATTGCCAAAGAAGCAGGCTGTTCACAGAGTGCTGTATCCAAGCATGTTAACAGAAAGTTGAGTGGAAGGAAAAAGTGCTGAAAAAAAAGATGCACAACCAACCGAGATAACCACAGCCTTGAGAGGCTTGTCAAGCAAAATTCAAGAAATTGGGTAAACTTCACTAGAAATGGACTGAGGCTGGGGTCAAGGCATCTAGAGCCACTACACACAGACGTGTCAAGGAATTTGGCTACAGTTGTCGTATTTCACTTGTTAAGCCACTCCTGAACCACAGACAACGTCAGAGGCGTCTTACCTGGACTAAGGAGAAGAAGAAATAAACTGTTGCCCAGTGGTCCAAAGTCCTCTTTTCAGATGAGAGCAAGTTTTTTATTTCATTTGGAAACCAAGGTCCCAGAGTCTGGAGGAAGGGTGGAGAAGCTCATAGCCCAAGTTGCTTGAAGTTCAGTGTTAAGTTTGGGGTGCAATGTCATCTGCATTTCTAGCAGGATTTGGCACCTGCCCACACTACCAAAAGTTTGTTAAATGACCATGGTGTTGGTGTGCTTGACTGGCCAGCGAACTCACCAGACCTGAACCCCATAGAGAATCTACGGGGTATTGTCAAGAGGAAAATGAGAAACAAGAGACCAAAAATTGCAGATGAGTTGAAGGCCACTGTCAAAGAAAACTAGGCTTCCATACCACCTCAGCAGTGCCACAGACTGATCACCTTTATGCCACGCCAAATTGAGGCAGTAATTAAAGCAAAAGGAGCCCCTACCATGTTGTGAGTACATATGCAGTAAATGAACATACTTTCCAGAAGGCCAACAATTCACTAAAAATCTTTAATTAATTGGTCTTATGAATTATTCTAATTTGTTGAGATAGTGAATTGGTGGGTTTTTGTTAAATGTGAGCCAAATCATCACAATTAAAAGAACCAAAGACTTAAACTACTTCAGGCTGTGTGCATTGAATTTATTTAATACACAAGTTTCACAATTTGAGTTGAATTACTGAAATAAATGAACTTTTCCACAACATTCTAATTTATTGAGATGCACCTGTATATCTCACAAAATTGTGACTTCATACCTCACATTTGCAACTTTTTAACTCACAATTGCATCTTCATATCTCACAACTGCGACTTTATACCTCAGAATTGTGACTTCATATCTTACATCTGCGACTTTTTATCTCACAATTGCAACCTCCACAAAAGCCCATTTGTGATAATATGTCACAACTACAGCTTTATAGCTCATAACTGCAATTTCATCAATTGTGACTTCATATCTCTATCACACAGTTGTGACTTAATTGTGACTTAATATTCCACAGCTGCGACTTTATATCTCACATTTGACTTCATTTCTCACAACTGCGACTTTATATCTCATATTTGCAACTTTTTATCTCACAATTGCAACTTCATATCTCACATTTATGACTATATTTCACAACTGCAACTTCATACTTCACAATTGCGACTTCACATCTCATATTTGCAACTTTTTAATCTGATAATTGCGACTTCATATCTAATAGCTGCGACTTCATATCTCACAGCTGCAACTTCCTGTCTCACAGGAAGACTTTACATGCTTTACATGTCTCACTGTGACTTTACATGCCACATTTGTTTCGCTAAATGTTTGTTGTAAATCAAAATCAATGATGACCACAGTAACATCATATTTTATTTAATTACTTTGTTTAACTTTGATTTTTTAACTGCAGGAAATATTAAAATGATATATCTGATCATGTGTCATATTTCAGCCCTAGATAATAGAGCTGAGATCAAAATATGTTTGAATAGAAGTTTGAGATCTTTGTATGCAATCTATAGGAATTCTAGGTCCTAATTTTAATAGACTAATCACTAAGTAAAAGCTAAATTTATAATCTACAAGACATTTATCTCACACCAACCCTACTGTGTGCCCAGACCTTCAACAATGCAGCTTGGAAAACCAACCAATGATACACTAAACTGCAAGCTCCACAAATGATGTGTTGACCTGCCTCTTTTACTCTCACGGCACCTATATTGTCAAAAACTAGAGTCAGTCCGCATGTTAATGGAGTAACTTGCGCAATGGCAAGTTCGATATGAAGGGCAACAGTGTTTTGTCACTGAGCCAAAGTGAGGTTGAATGCTGGGAAAGTTGCTGATTAGGAAGCTCTGTATAGGGGGTTGTACCGAGCTCTTCAAAGACCACAATGCCCAATATGTTTTGGATGCAGTTGTTAAGCTTTCTGCCACCACAGACCACGATTTTCCCTCAAACCGGCATTGCCGTCTCCAACAATAATTTGGAAATTGCTTGGGTGCTAATCCAGTACCCATGCTTTCAGAGTTTTTGATGCAGCATCCGCATTGGAAATCCCGGAGAGCCATTGTCAGTTTGCAGACCCATGGTTACCATTCACACTTTATGAAGATTAACTGTCATTGTGTGACCCAGAATGCAACAAGGCCGGTGTGTACAAGTGTGAGTCCCATTTCCCAAACTCATTTTCTCCAGGTCCAGAGTTGTGTCCACTGCAGCGTGGAGCTCTCTACATACCAGCAGCAGAACAAAACGCTCCTTCACAGGCTCGAACAGAGGCTTTAAATCAAAGTGCTTCCAAATGACATCAGGTTCCTGGAGCCCTGTGAGAGAAAAGAGGAGAGGGAGCAGTGAGTGCCTTTCATCTGAGCTTCAGTGGCGCAGCCAAACCCAGACTCACGTCTCAGCCTCCCGATGGGGGACAGACAACGCATACACACTCACACACAAACTTCGCATCTCAGCAATATGGGGACGAAAGAAAGGCGAAGCGAGACGCAGACACTTTGACTCCATGCCTACCTCGCTTTTATCTGTCTCTCTTTATCACTACTGTCTTTATGTTGCTTGCTCGCTGTGTTTCTCAATTTTGCTCTTTATTTTCACTGCATTTACTGGTGTTCAGAACACTTTACAATAGAAATAGATATAATAATACAAATATGCAATATTTAAATTTGTTAAACCATTTAATCATTTAAACCAGAAAAAAAATAATAGCTGAATTTATAAAAATTACAGTTAGACTGGTTGCTTTTCTTCAGAAAAATTCTTCAGGTCCCACAGATTCTTTGGTTTTTCAGCATTTTTGTGTATTTGAACCCTTTCCAATAATGACTGTATGATTTTGAGATCCATTTTTTCACACTGAGGACAACTAAATATGTAACTATTACAGAAGGTTCAAATGCTCACTGATGCTCCAGAAGGAAACCTTAAGAGCCAGGGGGTGAAAACTTTTTGAATATGAAGATCAGGGTAAATTGAACCTATTTTGTCTTCTGGAAAACATGCAAGCATCTTCTCTAGCTTCCGAAGGACATTACTAAATGAAAAAATCTGAAAAAATGTACGCATCTTTAATCTATTCAAAAGTTTTCACCCCTGGCTCTTAATGAATAGTTTTTGCTTCTGGAGCGTCAGTGAGCGTTTGAACCTTCTGTAATACTTGCATATGAGTCCCTCAGTTGTCCTCAGTGCAAAAAGATGGCTCTCAAAATCATACAGTCATTGATGGAAACAGTTAAAAATACACAAAAATGCTGAAAATCCAAAGAATTTGTGGGACCTGAAAGATTTTTCTGAAGAACAGCGGGCAGTTTAACTGTTCAAGGGAAAAACAAGGGGCTCATGAACAACTATCAGTAAACAAAAACACACAGCTGTGGATCATTCAGGTAACAACACAGTATTAAGAATCAAGCATATGTAAACTTTTTAACATTTTTATAAATTATATCTTATTCAAGTCAACAAACAACAGGCATTTTGTATGATGCAAGATGGCAGGCAGCTTTAAGGTAACTGAAACCCTGCGACAGGAGATGTCTGGCCCATACAAGAGAAGTTGGTTGTTCCAAATATGCGATTTCTCAAATATTGTAGGTTTACAATGACACCAATGCATTCAAGTCCCCCAAAAAGACAGGTAGTCCATGTAAGACAAATGCACAAGAAGACAGGATAATGCTGAGACTCTCAATAGGGAATCAGTTCAACACTAAAGCTGGAATTGCTTGCCATTTCACTGAAAGTGCACTCTGTAGTGACCAAGCCTCTCATCAGCAGAAAGAATCAAAAAGGCTAAGTTCACCTTTGCTGATGACCATGTTGTGTGGAGAGAGGAAAACTGGTTCTAAGTTCATCCTGTTTGTTCGATGTCGAACTAAAGAAAAACTGAAGCTCAAGTGTGTAAAGAAGCAGGTGTTGGGCCTCTTACAGATAGGGAAAAAAGTATTTGATCCCCTGCTGATTTTGTACGTTTGCCCACTGACAAAGAAATAATCAGTCATTTTAATGGCAGGTTTATTTAAACAGTGAGAGACAAAATAACAAAAAAATCCAGAAAAACACATTTCAAAAAAGTTATAAATTGAATTGCATTGTAATGCATGAAATAAGTAGTCAAAACCCTTGTTGGCAATCACAGAGGTCAAATGTCTCTTGTAGTTGGCCACCGGGTTAGCACACATAAGGGATTTTGTCCCACTCCTCTTCGCAGATCCTCTCCAAGTCATTAAGGTTTTGATGCTGACGTTTGGCAACTCAAACCTTCAGCTCCCTCCACAGATTTTCTATGGGATTAAGGTCTGGAGATTGGCTAGGCCACTCCAGGACCTTAATGTGCTTCTTCTTGAGCCACTCCTTTGTTGCCTTGGCTGTGTGTTTTGGGTCATTGTCATGATGGAATACCCATCGACGACTCATTTTCAATGCCCTGGCTGAGGCAAGGAGGTTCTCACCCAAGATTTGACGGTACATGGCCCCGTCCATCCTCCCTTTGATGTGGTGCAGTTATCCTGTCCACTTAGCAGAAAAACACCCCCAAAGCATAATGTTTCCACCTCCATGTTTGGACCGAGGGAGATTGACAGTTATTTTGTGTTTCTTCCATTTGAGAATAATCACACCAACTGTTGTCACCTTCTCACCAAGCTGCTTGACAATGATCTTGTAGCCCATTCCAGTCTTGTGTAGGTCTATAATCTTGTCCCTGACATCCTTGGACAGCTCTTTGGTCTTGGCCATGGTGGAGAGTTTGGAATCTGATTGATTGCTTCTGTGGACAGGTGCCTTTTATACAGGTAACAAACTAAGATTAGGAGCACTCCCTTTAAGAGAGTGCTCCTAATCTCAGCTTGTTACCTGTATAAAGGACACCTGAAACTAGAAATCTTGTTGATTGACAGGGATCAAATACTTTTTTTATTGTTGTTGATATTCTGTCTCTCACTGTTAAAATAAACCTACCATTAAAATTATAGACTGATCATTTCTTTGTCAGAGGGCAAATGTACAAAATCAGCAGGGGATCAAATAATTTTTTCCTCTCACTATATATGGCAGGTGAATACAAATGTTTATCCTTATGCAGTTCTTCCCTGCAAGCATCTCCCAATCTGCCTGCAATTTTCAGTCAGGACAATGTCCCCGTCACACTACAGAACAGTTAAAGCAGTTCCTTGAAGCTAAGAACATTGAAATAATTAAATGGTGGGCCAGATTCCTAATCTAAACCCCATTTAAAATCTCTGGAAAATCTTTGAAGACAAAGATATGGATAAGAAACCCACTACAGTTACAAAACTATGGAAAAGAGTGGAAGAAGGGTGGACTATGATCAAACCAGCATAGTCTGAGAAACTAGAGATGTCCTGCGGCCACAGATGTGCTGAAGTAATTCAAAGCAAGGGCCTCTACACTTCCCATTAATTTCTGACAGCTGTAGCCCTCCAAAATTTTAGTTGTAACCTTCTTTCGTCCTACAGTGTTTGCTGTTCTCTAAATTAGATCACAGTCATTTCAAGTTTTGATTTTCATTCAAAAGTGGTGTTATCCAAATGAGTGACCCGTTTATTCACTTACACCAGTTTGATCGATTTGCTTCGATTCAGGCCTGAAAGGCGGCTTTATTACAACGACAGGGTAATCAGCCAATCATTGTGCGATTGTATGACTTGGTGTCACTCTTGACATTACAGTGAAAAAAAAACAGTTCTTAATATGAAGAAATAATATGTGCTGAATCTAAATTGCTACAAAGAACCCTTATTTATGACAAAATAGTGCGTAAATACATCTGTTCGGTCACGCTGAGCTGCTAGTTTGTGTTACAGCGGCACAAAACATCAGCTGACTGAACAGGAAAAAGCACTAGCCATCTATAAAAAGCCTACAAAGGCACTTGAATGAGAAAACAAGCCTGTTGTGCAGCAACGAGAAAGTTTACATCTACAGCTCTTACAGATGTGACATGCCGTGAGAGTTTAAGTCCTTCAATTAAACGCACTTAGCCACTCAAATGAGATGTTGACTCTGTTCTTATATCACAACAGAGCCACCAGGCAGGCGAGGCAGTGTGCGGTGCGACCCTGACAAACAGCAAACAAAGTATTCAAAGCGCTAATTGTTTTCCTCTCATATGTAAGCTGTCTTCAATTAAAGGAAAATGTGGCGAGTGGAGTAGACCTTAAAAAGAAAAGGAACTCAAGCGGTGCTTGAGGGTTTCCTAGCAACTGGAGAACGGCGAGGTAAAGGCCAGTTGTTGCGTTCCTTTTGATTCGGCACTGGGAGCGAATCAGGAGAGTTTCACATTTGGAACATTTCAACAATCCTAGCTGAAGTGCTTTGGAATATTCAGTCCATGTACAAAAACTGAGAGAAGAGAGTTCACAACAAAGGACCTCAAAAGTACAACTTGCGCGCAAACATATGCATATCCAATACAATGGAACGGCATTTGTAATTGTGCCCCAGCCTCCCCATCCCTAATTTCTTAATCTTCAAAGCTGCCCAGCGGTATTGTTTTGCTTGGGTATGGCTGTTTCCGAAGCTATTCACCCCATTCAGCTCCCCGAGGCCGAGCAGAAGCATCTGCAGACAACGGCTCTGAGCTCCCTCTTTCTCAGGGTGTCCAGCTGCACAATGGATTTCTTCAGCTAGAGCACAAAAGAGGCTTGCGCGTGAAAAAAAAAGGTTCAAATTCAATGGCATTCCTCTTCCCAATCATCCCCGGCGTATGCACTAACTAACTCACACTCGCTCGTTTAGGGATGGGTGAAGTTTTATGGTAAGTGAGACCTCTGGTCTGAAACAAAAGCCCTGAGAGTGAAATATGTTGCTGTTATGAGGAGCATTAAGGGTATAGTTCACTCACAAATGAAAAAGACCCCATGATTTACTCACCCTCAAGCCATCCTAAGTGTATGTGTCTTTCATCTTTCAAACGAATACAATCATAATTACATAAAAAAATGTTCTGGCTCTTCCAGGCTTTATAATGCCAGTAAATGGGGTTTTAAATTCTGAAGCCCAAAAAACTGCGTCCATCAATCATAAAAAGTGAAAATTATAAATGTATTTAAAGTTATTTTACACGCTGTTGTTTGCATTAGGTCTATTTTAATTACCACAAAAAAATTAAAGGAACACTCCACTTTTTTTGGAAATAGGCTCATTCTCCAACTCCCCCCGAGTTAATAAGTTGATTTTTACCATTTTGAAATCCATTCAGCCGTTCTCCTGTTCTGGCGATATCACTTTTAGCATAGCTTAGCATAGATCATTGAATCCTATTAGACCAATAGCATCGCATTCAAAAATGACCAACAAGTTTCCATATTTGATTGTATTTAAAACTTGACTCTTCTGTAGTTATATCGTGTACTAAGACCGGTGGAAATACAAAGCTGCGAGTTTCTAGGCTGATAAGATTAGGAACTACACTTCCATTCCGGTGTAATAGTCAAGGAAGTTTGCTGCCGTAATATGGCCGAAGCAGGCGGAGTATTATCAGAAATGAGTTCCCAGCTAGTTTAGCATTTGCACATGTGCTGCGTGGTATTACTGCTCCAGCTTCAGCCTTATTACGGCAGCAAAATTCCTTGACTATTACGCCGGAATGGAAGTGTAGTTCCTAATCTTATCAGCCTAGAAAATTGAAGCTTTGCATTTCCACCGGTCTTAGTACACGATATAACTACAGAAGAGTCAAGTTTTAAATAGGACAAATATCGAAACTAGTTGGTCATTTTTGAACGTGATGCTACTGATCTAATAGGATTCAATGATCTATGCTAAGCTATGCTAAAAGTGATATCGCCAGAACAGGAGAACGGCTGAATGGATTTCAAAATGGTAAAACTCAACTTATTAACTCGGGGGGAGTTGGAGAATGAGCCTATTTCCAAAAAAAGTGGAGTGTTCCTTTAATTATAATTATCCGATTAATCATCAGAATAATTGACAGAATACTCTTTTACCAAAATAATCATTAGTGATAGACCAAGCCTTTTGTTGTTATCTTTAGGTTCAACGAGGACTAAATGTATTATTTTCGTTTTAGGTCCAGACCAAAGGAACCAAGAAAAATGAACTGAAAACTGAGAAAAATTAAGTGTAAACACATTCTGAAGAAATAAATCTGATGGTACTTACTTTTGTAATTTAGAGGATTTACAATATACCCAGTATGCACTGCGTTTGAGTGCTGTACATGTTAAACAGACAAGAACTGGCTTAACCTTTGTGCATTCAAAAAAAAAAAAAAGTTACACATAGGTGCAAAATGGACAAAAATGCCCATGTACAAAAACTGTCATAAAAATATGATTTATTAATAATTTTTTTTCACTTTCACTGATGTTGATTTTTTAACCAGCATCTGTTCTATCCATTGATACCAAACATTCATTAATTTTTAGAATTTTAACCCTTTAAATACGGGTTTGTTTACATAATGCCAAAAAATGATTTAGGCTAAGCAGATTTTCTTTGCTTATTAGATTCTTGGGTGAGTCAGTGAAGAACAACAACATTAATTTGGGGGCATTTATATTTTTTTATGTAGTGTCATTTTTTTTTTTTAAACTAACACTTGTCCATGTCAAAAAACTGCCTTAGAAATGTTATATATTAATATTTTTTTCAACTTTCACTGACTGTTGTTTTTTTTAATCAGCATGTCTTCTATTCATAATTACAAAACATTCATTAATTTTTAGAATTGTAATGCTTTAAAAGCTGGTTTTTTACATAATGCTCACTGTCAGTGGGCAACACTAGCTCTTCATCTTGCAAGCAATGAAATGACCAAGCCCTCAAGCACCAAATATGTATAGGTTTGGCTGTGCGAACACTTAAACTTTGTATAAAATCTACCAGACTAAACAATCAGCATTTTCTTGTGGTGAAAACAAAAACAATGTGTTTAGGGGCTTCTGAACTTCTACATCAAATTCAAGCTCACTTTTTTATCTCTGTACAAAAACAATAACAAATGAAAAAGTGCAATCAATGATTAAAATGTGTGTTTGGGTGAAAAAGAAAAATCCTCAAAGCTCATTAACATTCTTTGACCTTATTCATAGTTTTCACATGGCCCTATGACCCTGCCAAGGGTGAGACTCATTTACATGTAGTGATATTTTTGAGTGCCATTACAATATTATTTCTTTCAAACTAATTGCACACATTCAATTTTCAGTAAACACATGCAAACCACACTCTGACATCCTCACCAACATACCCACACAATTATAGCTGCATTATTTTTCCCATTGACTCTATAATAAACTATAAAATGCATAAGCAGAAAACATGAATAAAGTATTTATTTTATATGCCAGGTTTGAAAAAAATGGCACAATCTAGTAAAAAAGAGAAAATGTAAAAATTTGAAGCCTTACCGATAGAATGAATGCCTATTAGCAAATATTGCATCATTTTATAGTCAAATGGCCCTGGGTTAAAAAATTGCAGTTTTAATGGGTTTCAATGTGGACATTTTTGTCCTTAAGGTCTTGAGTGTGAGTATTTTTTGTACGGAGGGTAAAATTGATTTTTTGAAGGAAATGAGGGTGAAATATTAAAATTTCAATAAAAATAAACACCTGAGCCAAAATTTATGCAGTTGGCATTAACACAGACACACTTATAACAAAAAACAAAACTGAAATGGACAAAAACGTCCATAAGGTCGCACAAGGGTTAACTCACTCTTTTCCTTATGTACCCAAGGCCTTCACCAAGAGGGTGCATTAGCTCCCCTATCACATCCTCTGTCTGGGCCCAGGGAGCTCTATTGTCACCCCATACAACAGCCCCTTTGGCACCCAGGCTGCTTAACACCCTAAGGCTCCTCAGTCTCAATGACCGGGCTTCCAGTAGGCAAAAAAGAGCCTGGGCGTACGTCACCTAGCGAACCGCCTAATCTTCTTGCCCTGCGCATTTGCACCAGCCATTCTGTGGCACGAATCAAAAGCCACCTCGCTAATTAGAGCCCTCCATCCTTTTACTGTTATTCCACCATAGAGAAGTGATCTCTGTCTCCATATGTCTAGAAATAAAGGCAATAAAATGCATGCCGTCTCAAGGATGCATTGGAAAGCTATTCTTTAGTTGAAGTCGCAGAGCCTATTTACAAGCAGAAAAGCACTCAAGAGCATGTGTGAAAACGAATGCAGGGAATTTACGCAAGGCTTTTAAAGCTGTGTTGTGTGACTTCTGGCATTGAGAACTTGCATTTGAAGTGATTCGAAATGGTTGGCCTGTAGTCTATAAGTCAGACTGAAACAAACAACTTCTTAGCATTTGACACTGGAGTGCGAAGTAGTATTTTTTCTGCAAGTGGCAATAGGGCATGAGAATGACCATTTCACCACATTAACATATTGCATACTTAATTCAGTCAGAATAACTGTTGTGAACCCTAGATGTACATACTGTATAGGCGATATTGCATGGTTAATATACTACTGAATATTTTGTTCTGCTAATTTAGGCCATCTATACCATAGTAAAAACGTGTGGAAGAAGGACTTAGTAAACAATGTTTTGACAAACTGAACTAAATTAACAGGTGGTAAAGATACATACGAGCAGTAGCCTAATAAGTGAGATATCAGTCTAATATTTTACCTACCTGGCCGGAAATAATGAGAACAAATACAAGTGTTGTCAAGATTATTACTCAGGAAATCCTAGTTCAGTTTGTTCAACCACAAATGCCTTTTGTTCCTCAAGACAGTTTTTTGCACTCTCCTCCTTTATTTGTTATCATTTTTGCAGTTTATAGTACTCCAACTTTTGCAGTTTATAGTTTAATTCGGTTCAGTGGCATTGTTTACATTCAGTGCTATTTCCGATTGATAATGCGTCGTGAAAACACTTTATTACCCAGAGAGGACACATTTTATTTCAAATAAAATTTTAAAAATGTATTTTTACTGCATTAAACTTATATCTAGCTCTGAACGCATAGCTTTTCTAAACACACACACACTAAAAACGATTTTGTTACTTAACATTTTTGTATTGTTTTTAGTACAAATATCAAAATATTATTAAATAAAGATACAAAGATATAAGGCCTGTTTTCTTAAAATGTACCAAAATTAGGCGACTTCATGCTTAAAACAAGAAAAAATACCTCCAATACCAACCTGTCCCCGTAAGCGTGGGCGCGGCCATTTCTACATTTTATGAGGGCTTCCGGTGTCCAGCTGTTTTTACCAGCTATTCTAGAACAGCTTGTTTTACTGCTTGTTATTGCAAATTGGTGTGTCTTACCATATTATGTTAGTGTATTATCCTAATTATAAACACAGTGGTTTGTAGTGCAACCTGTTTTTCCGTTTACTGCACGTTGTTATTCTTCTTGTTTGGCGAATGAACCGGAAGTCTCAGCCATAGGTTTGGATAGGGTTAGAAAAATAATCTTGTAAACTCACTTAATTTTAATACATTTCTAAAAATAAAATTAATATTTTTCTTGCAGTTGTTGCAACTACTAAAAGTTTAAACAAACACGATTTTCTTAATTTTGTTGAGAAAACCACTATAAATAAATATCAATATATTAAAGAATTTAAACGAACTGTTTTCTATTTTATTATATTTTAACACGTACTTTATTCCTGTGATTTAAAGCTGAATTTTCAGCATCATTACCGCAGTCTTCAGTGTCATATGATCCTTCAGAAATCCTTTTAATATGCTGATTTGCTGCCAAGGAAACATTTATTATTATTATTATTATCAATGTTAAAAACAGTTTTCGCTTCGTTATAGAAATTTTTAAAAACAAACTGCATTTAAATAAAGTGTCTTTGAATAACAAGACAATAATAATAATAAAATACAAGAGCAATTTTCTGTCTCCCAGACATATTCACCCAAACATGAAAGCTTGTGTCAGTAAGAATGCATTATAGTTATAAAATGTACATTTTGAAGAGCCTAATCGTTTTTTAATCCTACACAAACTTTACAGTTCTGCATTTGCATTGTCTTGACCATTTAAACAGTGCCCTCTAGAGGAATAATACATATATTACAAAATACAGGCATTTGAGAAGTTTTTTCAATAAATAGTCTAAATACAAATAGATATTTATTTAAAAAAAAAAAAAAAAACCGTCGCCGCAATAATGTAGCCTTCTACACAAATGTATGGCTATATAATTTGGTTGCGCATGTTTAACAAACAGGAACGCACACCAGTTTTCAAAATAATAAAAATAACTAAATCATTCCGTGTGAACTGAACGAAGCCCAAAAGTTGTGTTCATTTTGTTTATATGTATAAGGTCAATCACAAAACTCCATGGCAACGAAACTGTGGCCTCATTCACCGATGCGCCACACAGAGTCTGTGTTCTCTCTGCTTACCGCTTTCCTTTCTCTTTTCAGCATAGCCCTGCTAGCTCTGAGCTCCATTCACGCCCAGTCAGCGCCACCAGTGTGCTCTTTTCTCCACTCGCATAATTGGTGAGCTCAGGCAGAAATATTCAAGCCCAGCACACCGTAGCCACCCTGAACAGAGAGTATGTGATGCTGTATGGACATGGGCCAAACACCACTAATACATTCACAGACACTTCACACAGAATTTCACCTACTTTAATGACCAGATTTCAAAAACCAAAAAATTATGACAAGGATCAATCAACCAGTCAATTATATAACA